>NC_137108.1:38996655-39319484 GCF_949357685.1 Gobio gobio | reverse complement strand
AGAAAACATCTACTGTATTAACCTATTAATATGAATGATATAAAAGTTTAAACATGCAATACAGACACAGATTTAACTGCTGTGACATATAAAAAAATATTATGCGACAATTAAATAAAACTACTCCTCCTAAAGAAGAACACGTCTTATTTTCAATGAATGATATGCATTCTTTATAACAACTTGTATACAACATTCCTTATAGATTAAATATGGATTAAATAATTAATGTATAAAAAATATAATGAATCCTTATTAAAACTAAAGAGGTGATTTTCTCTGTCTTTTTTTGTTTGATTAATATTAAGAGCACAAATGGAAGCAGGTTAATGGACTGCTGTCACTTTAAGACCGAATGCTGACCGAAAATGACAATAGATATTAGTCATAGTTTTTGTCATTCAAAGCTGGTTTTGATTTTCTTCAAAAATGTTGTTGTTGATTAAAATATTGACAAATTATTTGTCAACGAAATTAACATAGCAACAGATTGAAAAAAAGAATGGGCCAAAAAAGGCAAGTGAATAAAAACGTGTCTTTAGTCTTGCAAACTATACCACCCGTGCTTCACTACTGTTATTAACAAGCTAACGCTAACTTGTCATGCTTGTCAAGCTGGATAACGAGTAAACAAGCACCAGAAGAGCTACTGGAGGGACGTCACGCTCCTCACTTGGAAACGGAACAAAAGTGGGATTTTGTAGTGACTTAATGTTACCCTGCTGTTGAACTCCCTTCCTCCTCATCAAGGACTCCAAGATGTTTTCGTTTTAGGTGCTGAATCACCACCGTGGTGCTCCCGTGCCATGCCAAGTTCGCGTCGCTTTTGCTGCAATTAACACACTTTTTCGATTTATTAATGGGGCTTTTCGACTGGTACGGCTCGGTTTGCTTTTCCACTGCGTGGTACGACGGGTACAGCACGGCTCGCCCGCTTCCACTCTGCTTTGCGCTCAACCGTGCTTTTTTTATACTCAAACATCTCTGCGTCTTATTGAGGGGCATAATAGTCTTGCGACAAAACGAATCGATAATGAAATTCGTTGCCAACTCTTTTAATTATCGAATTTTATTGATTTTATCGATGTTGTTGCAGCCCTAAAATTCACAATATAAAATACCTCCACTACTGAAAAGCGAATGCAAAATTAGCGATGTAACTCGATATGACAGAGGCAAGTCAGCAGAGACTGCGCGCGCGCGCTCGAAAGCTGCGCGGACATGGCGACCGAGTCGATGTCCATACCGAGAAAAGAGATCCTCTGCGCTGGGCAGAGTTTGCTCTTCTCCCAGTTGACCCAAAGGCCCAGACGGGCTAGGTGTTGGAGCACCCGATCTCTGTGTAGGCAAACCTGCTCTCGAGAGTGGCCCAGTATGAGCCAGTCGTCGAGATAGTTCAGGATGCGAACCCCGTGCTGCCGTCGGGGCGCAAGGGCTGCCTCGGCAATCTTCATAAAGATGCGAGGGGACAGAGATAGCCCAAATGGGAGGACCGCGTACTGATATGCCCGCCCCTCGAAAGCAAACCGTAGGAACGGTCTGTGTCGAGGAAGGATGGAGACATGGAAGTAGGCGTCCTTCAGGTCGATCGCTGCAAACCAATCGTGAGGAAGAACGCATTCGAAAAGGCGTTTCGCAGTCAAAATCTTGAACGGAAGCCGGTGAAGGGATCGGATCAAGATGCGAAGTACAGGATTGGTCGTAACCCACCGGTTTTCTTGGGTACAATGAAGTAGGGGCTCCGCACGCATGACGGGGGCGTTGGCCCTGATCACGGTCTGGCGGACTCCCCTGTAGCGGGGAGGAGGCTGTCAATTCTGGGTCCGACTCGGGCAATGCTGGCGCACCCGAAGGTGGCAGCACAGCCGAATCATCATCCTCAGATGACTCCAGCCCACCTTGTGATGCGGCGATAGACATCTCTTCATCCTCCGCCGCACCAAACGCCACAGTCGGGACGGCAGGAGCCGGCCCCGATGTAGACGCCTGGACACGGACCGGGTCAGGTGCATGAGAGGGGGGTGTGGGCCGAGGCATGAGCGTCGGAGCTTTATTCCACACCGTCACCTTCAGGTCACCCTGGCCACCAGCCAAAGTGCAGCCTCCGGTGGAGACCGCAGATTGGGGTGTGACAGAGGGGACTCTCGCTCCGGCATCCGCACAGAGTTCACGGAGTCTCGACCGTAACACCGAGATGGCCATGTTCCTGCAGAGAGAACATGAGTCATCCACAAGCGCCGCTTGAGCGTGCTGAAAGCCCAAACACGTCAAACAGCGCTCGTGCCCGTCGAAAGGCTGCAGAGATCTACCGCACCCAGAAGTGCATAGGCGAGACATCCTGAAAAGGACGTGCAAGCTCTTTTATGAGAGGAAGCCTCGCAGTCGATGCCGAAGCGCCCAGGGAAATTCTGCATGCCCCATGGCATTGGCACGCCATTTGGGCGTTTTCTCTAAGCTCGAAGATGATAGGCTTCTAAGCGAAACCCCCATTCGTTAGTCACTAACGTTACGTCGTAGTGACTGAACGAAAGGGAACTATAATAATAACAATAATAACAACAACACAATAATATCCACAAACAAAAGTCTAAATTAGGGATCTTCAACAGGGAGTCAGTGCTAGAATGACTGTTCAATCTCATAAAATGTTTTGCTATAAACCAACCTAAACTAACAATAATAATATGTTTATTTTATATAGCACCTTTCTGCAAACTTAAAGGGTTAGTTCACCCAAAAATGAAAGTTCTGTCATTAATTACTTACCCTCATGTCGTTTGACACCCGTAAGACCTCCGTTGATCTTCGGAACACAAATTAAGATATTTTAGTTG
This sequence comes from Gobio gobio, assembly GCF_949357685.1. Lineage (NCBI taxonomy): Eukaryota > Metazoa > Chordata > Actinopteri > Cypriniformes > Gobionidae > Gobio > Gobio gobio. The sequence goes on along the minus strand of NC_137108.1, from coordinate 39,316,650 downwards.
AAATCTGATGGTTCTGAAAGGCCTCCATTGGCACAATGCACGGTTCACTCTCAAGACCCTTAAAAGGTACTAAAGACGTCGTTACAAAGTCCATCTCACTACAGTGGTTCTAAAATAACTTTATGAATCGGCGAGAATAGTTTTTGTGCGCAAAAAAACCCTAAATAACGACTTATATAGTGATGACGATTTCAAATCACGGAATCATGAAGCTTCGAAGCGTTATGAATCAGTGAGTCGAATCAGCAGTTTGGATCGCCAAATTTCAGCAGTTTGGCGGTTTGACACGCGATCCGAATCATGATTCGACTCACTGATTCATAACGCTTGTTTACTTGTTTAATTTAAAACAGCATACAGCCTTTAAATGTTTATGTATTATTTACTTATAATGATTATCATCATAAATAATAAACTTAATACATTTAATAAAAAAACATTTAGCTTTGGTACCGAGTACCATAACATTTTTATGGTATTGGTACCGACTACTGGAATTTTGGTACCGTGACATCCCTAGCTGGCAACATTTATTACCCAAATTACTGAACTATTATTTGGAGGAGTATTGTACACTTCAGGTTTGTTCATTCATAGGATCTTTTGTACTTTAGTAAAAAAGAGAAAAAGGTAATTTATAATGTTTTGTTTCATAAAGCAACTGATTTTCAGTTATTTGTTATTTCTACTTCTTTCCAGGCACAGAACACTTATATTTTGAGAGTTGTTTAAGTGAGAGAAGATCCTGTTGTAATGTTTAATCATTTATTTTAGAATAAAACTTTTTTTTTTTTTGCTTTGAAGAAAAAGTGGATTTTTGTTTGTATATGCTGTCAATTATAGTTCTTAGAAATAAAATCAGTATCGGCAAAAATCGGTATCGGCCGATCTCATTAACAAAAAAATCGGAAATCGGAATCGGCCAAGAAAATTGCAATCGGTGCATCTCTAGCTGAAAGGTGCTGTTATTTTCGGTTTTTACAAAGCATTTGCTGTTAAAAATAGCCTAATACTGGTGTTATTTATTGCTATTACTTTTTGGCTAAGAAAAATGTAGCATTTTTCTTATATTATTTGAGTATGTAAGAGATGTTTAAGATACGTTTGTACCATATTTGCCTTCATATTTTCATTAAAAAGATATATATTAAATAAGTAATTTGTTTTACATTTACACCATGTTGATCACTTTAGATTAGGGGTGTAACGGTACACAAAACTGACGGTTCGGTACGTACCTCGGTTTTGAAGTCACGGTTCAGTACGGGTTCGATACAGCAGTTTTACAAAATTGCTTTTTATTTATTTTTATTAAACAGTGGTTTACTGGAAAAAAGTGTATGTCCTTAAATTAATTAAATTATGACTAAAAGTTAATTGAAGATTGCACATTAATATTAAAGGTTAACAACAGAGCCCACACTATTAGCCTCAGTTGCTATTTATTTTTTTATATAATAATCAACACTCAAATAACATAGTATGCAAACATGTAAACTTCACAAAAGGCAGTTTCTGCAATAACTTCTAAATCTAGAAATAAAATATTTTTTTTTTTCCAATTTGTTGTTGAAATATAATAATTTTGTCTGTCATTTTCATGACAGGTTTATTTAAACATACATGAAATAATCAAGACATCATTAACAGGTTAAGTCGAATATAATGAATATATAGGCTAATATAATGCATATATTTAGTGAAAGAGTTGATTTCTCTAGTGAATAAAATTCTGTGGACACTGAATGACTGCCTGAGGTAAATGTGATGCTACATGATTGATGATGGATAATGTTACTTAATGGAAGCATGTAGATGATTAAGAGAAGAGGCCCAAGAACAGAACCCTGGGGAAAAACGTGTGAGACAGGGGCAGTAGTGGACTTAGCCTGGTGGATACAAATTTAATGATGACAGGTAGGAATTGAACCAGGATAGGACAGTTCCAGAAATACTAAGAGCAGAGTCATGAGATGAGAATACTGTGAGATTGTGTCAAATGTAGAGGAAAGGTCTAAAATAATTCAAATGCAGATGGAGCCTGAGTCAATGGCCATAAGGAGATAGCCTACTAAAGAGTGCTTTCTCAGTGCTGTGGAGGGTGCAAACGCCGGATGGAAAACATTCGTAGAGGTTATGAGATTACCAGTTAAGCAGGGACCACTTTCTCAAGCAGCTTCGAAAAAAACTAAAGATTCGAGATTGCTCTGTAGTTGGCCATGTCAGAGGGGTTGAGGGCGGGTTTCTTTAGAACAGGGGTGACAGCAGCAGTTTTTAAAAACTAAAGTTAAGAAGCCAAAAATCAGCTAAAATTGCTAAACATTAAAATGCTTTAAGTGAAAATAAAATGTAGTGTACAAGTATATTACTCTGCACATCAATAATGATTATTTTAATGGCTTTTGAAATGCAAGCATCCTAAAGTATGTAAATACATTAATATGGTTCCATGCGCATGTTATTATAGGCCAGGCTTTAAATGCAACACTCTATTTGACATATTATATAGCTCATCTTTCTCGGTTTCTGGTCCAAATACATGTACACTTGAGATTTTACATCATGAATCTGAAACTGAAATGCTGGCATTTTTGAGCAGCAGCAGTGAGTTTAAATAATCTAACATGAATTAATAATCAGAAAAATATACCTACAACCTACATATACTGTAGGTGATTTTGTGTCTGGATCTTGAAAAAACTACCACGAGATGCTAAGATGGCAAAATCTAGCCTAAAGCTCAGCGATAAACATGTGCGATCTCATGAACATTAATAATTGAATGAGAAAGAACCTGAAGTCTGTGAAATTCTGGCTCACCTTAAATTCCTGGCAACCCATGAAAAAGAGACAGGTTCTTGATCTCTTGTATGATCTCTCCTGTGAGGTGAAAGCAGCCATGCCTCTTTTTGAACTGATATGAAAGTGTGTCTATCTCTGGCCATCTTTCATCCTGTTCTCTACAATCCCATGGCTGAGAGTCCCCTTATGAAAGATTGTCAATAACATGTGAAATCTTTCAACCTTTTCAGTTTCAAAATATACATTTAGGTGCCAAATCCCAATTCACTAACTGTTGTGTCACTTTGTGCATTTTGCATTTCAAAGCAAAAACCTGTATTATTCACTAATCAGTTTAACAAACTTGTTGGTCAAGAGAACTAGTTTGTCAATCCCAAAATATGTGGAGTTAAGTTATTTCTAAAACGTATGCAGAATTATGAGTTTAAAGGATTAGTTCACTTTTAAATAAACGTTTGCTGATAATTTACTCACCCCCATGTCATCCAAGATGTCCATGTCTTTCTTTCTGCAGTCGAAAAGAAATTAAGGTTTTGGATGAAAACATTCCAGGGGTTTCCTCCATATAATGGACTTCAATGGGCTCCAAACGGTTCAAGGTCCAAATGACAGTTTCAGTGCAGCTTCAAAGGGCTTTAAACGATACCAAACGACACCAGATGATGAATAAGGGTCTTATCTAGCGAAACGACCAGTTTCTGCGAGAAACCGAGCAGTATTTATGCTATTATTTTACCTCTTAACAGAGGAACGCGATCGTCTCTGAACTCCGCCATCACTTCCGGGGAGTGAGGTCAAATTTGATCGTGGTTATAGATATATCGATAGTAGATGCCTCATTCTACTGATCCATGCAGTCGCTAATGAGGCATCTACGTATACATCTATGACCCCGATCTAATTTGACCTCACTCTCCGGAAGTAATGGCGGAGCTCAGAGACGATCACGTTCCTCTGTTAGGAGGTAAAATAATAGTATAAATACTGCTCGGTTTCTCGCAGAAACTGATTGTTTCGCTAGATAAGACCTTATTCATCATCTGGTATAGTTTAAAGCCCTTTGAAGCTGCACTAAAACTGTCATTTGGACATTGAACCGTTTGCAGCCCACTGAAGTCCATTATATGGAGAAAACCCCTGGACTGTTTTCAACCAAAACCTTAATTTCTTTTTGACTGCAGAAAGAAAGACATGGACATCTTGGATGACATGGGGGTGAGTAAATTATCAGCAAAAGTTTATTTAAAAGTGAACTAATCCTTTAAGTGGTTGTTCAATTATTTTGCTCATTTTAAATCGCTCAAGATTAATTTTGGGTCTAATAATGGTGTTTGGCCATCTTTGACTAAATTAAAATATAATAAAGTTCTCATCAAGAGTCACTGGAAATAATGATCTCTCAGTGTGAATTTAAAATCCATGAAGACAGACATGGTAGACAAACCTTCCGTGTTATTTTTTCTCCACAAGAAAAAAAACAATACATAGATATATAGGAATATGTTATATAATTTATCTAGATCTTAATATTTCATGCAATTGTTATATAAAAATGGCTTAGATGTTTACATATCATTACTGGAAAACAAGGGAAAATCACACCATGTCCTAACCAGATGTAATGCAATAAGATTCCAGCGACAAGCAATTGTCTGTCCATACTAGAAGCGACGCGACAACAAGATAACAATAAATTAATTCACAGCCAATCAGAAGCGAAATGGACAAGTACATTCTCAAATTCATAAATATTACACCATTTCTTTATTCTTAAAAATGCATACTGAGTGACTGAAACAATCATCATAGAATACACTTATTTGTTCACATCACGTTCACAGTCTGAAAGTTCTTGTTTTCTTTCATTTATTTTCAAGATCTGAGGTGAATTTTCCACTTTCAGTATGGCTAAAGGTTACGCAAAATGACATTCAAACTCACATTAAATTCTTTTAACATTAAATGAAGCACATAATCAGTACCAGAGATTATCATTGTCATACTATTGTATGTTTGTATGTCAAAATTATCCCATAATTATACCCTCCTGTAGGGCTGTCAAATAAAAATTCGAATTTCAAATATTCGTGGAACTTACAAAAAAAATCCACATTCGAATTTTTGGTAGAGCCGCGCGAGACACAACGGTGACGGAACTGATGCGGTTTGTTTATCCAGTACACACTCTAAAAAATAATTCAGTGGCTTAGTAAATATCACAGTAATAATTCACTTTATTAACTTAATACAATTTCTAAATATCATTTACTTGATGTTTTGAGTTGAACATAGCAAAATAATTGACTAAAAATCCAACAGTTAATTTTGTCTCAAATTTACAGTTATATTTAAGTTTTTTCATTAAAAGAATTTAGTGTTCGAATAACCAATTATTTATTTAAAATATACTTAAAGCTACACTGTGTGATATTTTCCCCCATCTAGTGGTGAAAAGGTATATGACCATCCAGTGAATTTTAGTTTCTGTTCTGTTCAATTCCGATTTCGTTTTAACTCCTACGGTGGCCGATTTAGTCCAAGATTAATATGGCTTCCAGTTCGACCTCGTCCACATTCGACACGGTGCCTGTGGGATATTCTGTGTGCAGTGGGATGGTTGGAACTCAACTGGCCTAATTATTCGGCTAGAAAGAACTGCAGCTAATCCAGAGTGAACTTTGATGATAGTAATGTTTATTCAGTCATCCAATTGCAAGGCATAAACAGGTTTGCATGGATATGTACATAAATGTGGTTTCTGTGAGAGAACAAATTAGGATGGTAAATATACATGATAATGACATGACAGAATATACACAGTTAAGAACTGTATAACTATACTTATAAGTTACATTTGTATAATGTAACCGTAAACCAGAGCTTATTGTACCATATATAGGCGCTAAATGCAGCTGCATTAAAAGGAGCGGAGCTGCCGCTGCTGCTGCTAACAAGCGGTGTCGGATTACAAAAGTGTGTGCGCAGGTTTAGCTCTGTATAACAAGTGTTAATATGCCGATCAGACCTGATACATATTTCCATCAACATACATTACAAGCAAATATTTTCTATAAACGAATAAACATTGTTAATAACTGAATGACTATTCAAATAGGTGAGCATTACGCTATTGTATGTTGACACAAAAATACTTCTGAGGTAACATCAACTGAATTACATGATGACACACTCTGAAACACATCCACAATGACAATAACTATTATTACTTACGGAGTTATTAACGCACAGAAATACCACACAAGGAAAAACAGACTTTTGAGGAATAAACAAGCCAGGAAAACTCCGTATAACTCTGTTACTGGAGCTGCTGAGATGAAAACTCTCTGCGCATGCACCAGACAAGTCTGAACAAGTTGACGCGCACAGTGTAAAAACCGGTTAAAACGCGAAAGGCGAAGCTTGAATTTACGGGTATGTCCCTCTTTGGCTAATGTACTTTCAAGATGGAGGGGCAACATGGCGACCACCGTTAGATCCCATTACCTTATGTATTTTCAATGGCATATTATAAACTTACGAGAATACTTTATTACTTGAAAGAAGTAAATATACATTAATGAGCACATATATTTTTGAAAGAACTAAGTGTTTTTAGCTAAGAATAGACTAAAAAAGTTACACAGTGTAGCTTTAATATATTTGAGAAATTTCAATCAAAATATTTGAGAAAGGAGAATTAAATCGATCTGTTTCAAGAACCACAAATATTACTTAATTCAAATCAAGATTATTAATATTTAACACGCACTGAAGAAATTTAGTACGTTTACTTGATTAAAACACTGCACCCCTCCCCCGCCCCTTGACGGGATGACGGTTGATTGAGCGCACCGCAGGCTGTTTGAATTCTCTTCAGTCTCCAGAGCAGTTCCTTCTTCTCTGCGTCGCAGAATTGGAACATTTCCTCTGTGAAATTCAGGTTTGTGTGTTTTATTTTATCTATAAAATCATTACTGTGCTTAAAATCTTTTTATTTAATACAAAACAACATACAGGGACGCAATGTGAGTAAACGAGTGCTGCATCTGTCTTTGAAGCCCCTGGTGCTACTGCCTTGCTCAAAACACACAACTTTATTCCTTAAGATAATGAATATTATTTATTTGGATGATAAAATGTTCTTAAAACTATGCACTATTTGTTTATTGGCAGGTTATGGTGTCAGGCGCGTTGCAGCATCTTTCGGCTACGAGTGAAACGCAGGACGGCGGTCTGAAGTTCAAAGTCCACCCACAGAGCGCGAGTCCATCTCAGGCTCGAGAAACGGCGCTGATACGGTGGAAATTGGATAACAGACAGGTTGATTACACTTGAATTACTTTTAAATATTTTTTACATGAGTTTAAATGTTCTAAATATGTTGTAAAATATTGTATACATGTCAAAACTGTAATATATGCTTTATTGCTTTACTCATCGACAATAAAGGCCAATGTCATGTATGAGTGTGGTGTGGAGTATTTTACAAAGCTTTAGATTGGATTAAAGTTAATATTAAAGTTATACTATAAGAGTTAATATTACTCATAAATAAAAAAGTTAATATTACTCATAAATATTGGTTTTTAGATGTTTTTTTCCCCAATCTGTTCTACTCTTCTACTGTAAATGTAACAAAAGAAGTTACTCTCTACTTAATTTTTTTACTTGCATTTGCTCAGCTCATACGGTGTATGTAATTGATTTCACTGCTTTAAAATGTACTAAATTTTTTTTAGTGTAAAAATGTTTCACCAAAAAAATTGAGTAAATCATAGTAAACGTTTTTAGAGTGCAGCGTGGTGGGGCTGTTGTTAATTTGAAAAAGGCGGAAAAAACAGTGAGGACTCAGTGCAGAAGAGGGCAATCAGGGCTTTGGAGCATGAATGGTGGATATAAATAAAAGAAGATACGCTACCGGCTGACGAAAATCCTCTCAGTTGGTGGCAAAATCATGCGGTATAACGTTATATGTATCCACATATTGCGCAGCTGGCAAATACATAGCTACTTGATCATACCTCACCAAAAAGCTCAGCACTCGCTGCAGGTCAAGTTGACTGTTTGGTGTTTTTGACGAACAATATATAGATGTTTAGTGAGTGGAAATGGATTGTTTCTGAATGTCAGTTTGCTATTTTGTGTTCACGTTACGTTCTGTTGAAGCGCGTTTTCTCAGGTTACTGATGCACTTGCAGTTTTATTGCACTATGCACTTTTGTTACCTAATTTTCCTTACATGCTCATTAATGAAATTATATTTTATTTAATAAAAATTGTTTGAAAAGTTAATGCACTGTAAAAAAGTGAATGTCATTTAATTTCAATAAATAATTGAAATTAATAAAGGCCTTCTGAAGTGAAGCTATGTGTTTTTTGTAAGAAAAATCTTTATAGCCTAAAATAATTTGCTTCTGGCAGATGACCGTACACAAGTCGACTTGCACCAAAAGAGTAACTTGTAATGCGATGTATGACGTAGGATGTAGGAGTAGTGTAAGCTTTGGTGTCTCTCTTGGTTCAAACAAATAGGGCTGGGCAACAAACTCAGGCTCCTCTTCTCTTAAATCGAAATCTTCCAAAGTTACAAAGATTTTGTTGTAAATTTAAAAGTAATGCATTCCTTTACTCATTACTTGAAAAAAAGTTATCTGATTACGTAACTCGCTTTACTTGTAATGCATTACCCCCAACACAGCTTATTTACATCTACGTTCCAAACCCTCCAACAGGCTGCATTATCAGTTTGCCAAAAATCAAGGAGCAGATTTATTCTTGCTTTACCAAAGCTCAGTAGTTTTTGTTATGCAATCTTTTTATTTTCTTATGCAAATGATAGAAGCTTATAGGTATGTGGCAGGTGGACTGATGGTCACGTCTGTGAAGAACAGAATCATCCTGGGATGTATCCCACTCCTCCACGGGTTCTGATCAGCACTCCTTGTATCAGATAAGGCCCTCTGGGAGCTCACCGAGAAGCTCTATCATGTGAAGTGCCCTGAAGCTCAAGTCTTATCTGTTGCTGGACCTGTTGAGAATTAGGTCTTTATCTTGCATCACCACTTTGAAAGACGAGAGCAGAACAGTTGAGCTGTGTATCTGGTGCTCTCTGAGTCACAAAAGAAGGCTTTGGGATGTGCAGCAGAATGCCATTTTTCAGAAGTGCCTGTGGTGAAAGTGGATTTTTTTTCTTTCTTGGAGAAAGCTTTCCAAAAACGTGGGCTGGGAGGGAGTCATTCTGAAAGCGGATGAACTTGATGGAGCCAGTCAGCTGAGCTGTCTTACATCAGCTCTTTCCACCTCCAGCTCCCTCTCATCCATGATTTCACTGTCTTAAATTCCCTTAAATCCTGCGTAAACATGCTGGTTGGTGGCCATCTGCAGCGATTACCATGTAAACCTGCCCAATCCACTCAAAGCACCATTGTCGTCCCTCTAAGATCAAGAACTCGTCCAAAAAGCATCCACAAGCTGCAAATACACTTCCACAGCCAGAAACCTCTACAGACAAAAAGGGGCAAATGATTTCCTTTTTTTTTTTTATCTTTCAAACCAAATCAATCATAGTGATTTATGGTGGAAGTAAATAAGTATTCAATGCTGCCATGTTTTGTTTTAAGACTGCCATTGGTTTATCCTCCCCAGAATCACCTTGGAAACCAAAGTTTGGCTTTAGGGTGGATGAGGTTTTTATTGGTAGCTTAAGGATGAAGCCAAAGCCAACTGAAATCAATACAGGGATATTAAGGTCACTGATCAATGTGTCACACTTGATAAGCAACAATGGTGTGGAGCTCACACCTGCACAGGCACCACAGATTAACTCTGTAATGATCCACAACAATTCTCCAAAATACATACGGCGGGTACATGCATTCAATAAGTGACATGGCAATGTTTCCTCATTAAGCAGCTGCGGATGAAATTGTCAGGTACAGTGAGGATTTGTCAATAACATCAAACTAATTCATGAAGTCACTATGCTGTATCATTCTCCCGGATATTGTTTTTCTAGTGGTGTGTGGTTTCATCTTGTGTTTGACACAGAGGACGATCTGAAACAATAGGTTATGGTCCATGCTGTGCCCGTGACAGAATTGAATCTTTCAACACAGCCAATTCATGTCATTGCATGCTGTTTGGTTATTAAAAAGCTCAGTAAAGCAAACCATGAATATCTGAAATGTTGTCTGTCAACTCAACCTAAAGGAAAAACAAGACCAAGTGGGTCATGTAAAACATGGGTTTTCAAAAAACAGAACACACACACCCAAAAAAGATTTTAAAAAGTAAAATAAATAAATAAATCAATGCAAAATAATAATAAAGTGTTATGATTATACAGAAAAAATTTGATTTTTCAATGTTAAGTGGTCTCTTAATATTTTCCAGAGCTGTAATTATTATTGTTAAGTTTCTATATCAGACTTTAGAAAAAAAAAGATTAATATTGTAATTATTAATAATAAATTACTACTACTACTACTGCTGCTGCTACTACTACTACTACTATTATTATTGGACCCATTTTATATTAGGTGTCCTTAACTACTATGTACTAACATTTAAATTAATAATTTGATACCATGGACTTATTGTGTATTGGGGCGGCAGTGGCTCAGTGGTTCATGTAGGTTGTCTACAAACCGGAAGGTTGGTGGTTCGATCCCCGGTTCCACCTGACCAAGTGTCGAGGTGTCCATGAGCAAGACACCTAACCCCAGCTGCTCCCGACGAGCTGGATGGCGCCTTGCATGGCTGACACCGCCGTCGGTGTATGAATGAGTGTGTGAATGGGTGAATGTGAGGCAAAATGTAAAGCGCTTTGGATGGCCGTAGGTCTGTTAAAAGCGCTATATAAATGCAGTCCATTTACCATTTACCATTATTGTGTAAGTACATAGTAGTTTAGGCTACCTAATATAAAGTGGGACCTTAATGGCTTTTGGCTTTAGTAGATCATAATTTAATTTAGCAAAAAGCATGTAGTCTTTATAAGATCATTATTAGTATAAACAGTACAAATGGGTTTTTATACATAAAAATATCTTTATACAGCTGCACTTAAATTTTAGGAAGAGGATCAGGATCATATTTGAGGTCTTTGGCAACAAAAAATTAAATAAAATGTAAAAAAAAAAAAACATTTAAAACATTTGACGAGTTACTGCTGCCATGATTACTAGAAAATGTACACAAGCATCTCTTTTTAATAGAGATCCATTTATGTGCGATAAAAGTGCAGTGTTAATTCAATCAAAGAGTTACTGTGGCTTATTCCGATTGGATGGGTCTAATAGGTCCAAGCAGGGTCCGGTGTCCTATAATCATGTGGCTGATGGCAGGCAGCATGGTTAAAACCCCTGTAAGATAGCAGATGGCCCCAGATTACTGTCGTTCAACATTCACTGCCCGTTAAAACATCGCGCTCTAACTTCATCTGGACAAACTCAGTATCATTACACAGATTGAAGATTTAATTTCTTAATTTATGTCAGGAGTGCAAAATATTGGATCTATAATGAACAATATTTTGAATGGAATATCACATGCAAATTAATTCTCTCTCGTCTGCTGTGGTTACGTTGTGCCCACACAGCTCAAAACCCTTGCTCTAAAACCACTCAATGTTACACGTTGCTTCACAATCACCTTTACACAGACAAGGGACCCAGAGTAACACACCAGACTTTAAAGTACCCATGCACTTACAAGATATACTAAGTGTGAAATTGGGGAGTTTTAACAAGCCCTTTGATTTTAAAAATATTCATTGTTAAAATCATATTTACTGTCTGAACATGCCTCCTTATTCTGATCAAAGAGTTACTTTGGCTTATTCTGATTGGATGGGTCTAATAGGTCCAAGCAGGGGTCCGGTGTCCTATAATCATGAGGCTGATGGCAGGCCTGTCTCTCAGTGAGAGCATTTGGAGACCTGCTGGTAGGTAGCTGAGCCACCAGGCAATCACGGTTAACAAGAGCCAGATCCAGCCAGGCAGAATTAAATCTTTTGAACGGAAATAACAGGGCTGAAATGCCACAGATTTCACTCACTGACTTAGTACTGATCAGCAGCACACAGGATTTGATTTTTCTCCCCCTTCTTTTTCTCCCTCTGAAACACATGCGAGTCAGACTTTTCATCAAACTTTTCGGGCTAAGACAAGTTACAGGTAATGGCCAATTGGTGATCAGCATGAATGTACCTTGAACTGTCATTCTCACTCAAAACCATGACGGCATTATTAGATTTTTTTTTTTGCTCTATGCTCATTTCTTAATAGATTTAGTCTATTCTCATTTATCTAATGTGCTTTTCCAGATATCCAACATGGTATTATCTGACTGATTCTGTGACAACCAAACTTCAAAATTGCATACTTGGTTGCAATTTCAAATGCCTGAAATGCTGGCATTACTGTACACTAACCAGTTGGTACGTTAAATAGCACAAAATAAAAGCTAATATTCTAATGTTTATTAATTATATGTAAATTACACCAAATTTTTATTATGTAAAATAAAGTTATGTAATGTGTTAATCTAGAAATTTAGCATACTTCATCTTTTCTCTGCTGTGATTGAGGCACTTGAATCGACTCTTTTAAAAGCTAGTGTGCTCATGTGCATGGATATATGATGTTTTACAACCTTCTTCAAACATTTGACGAGTTACTGCTGCCATGATTACTAGAAAATGTATACACAAACATCTTTTTTTAATAGAGATCCATTTATGTGCGATAAAAGTGCAGTGTTATTTAAATCAAAGAGTTACTGTGGCTTATTCCGATTGGATGGGTCTAATAGGTCCAAGCAGGGGTCCAGATTACTGTCGTTCAACATTCACTGCCCGTTAAAACATCACGCTCTAACTTCATCTGGACAAACTCAGTATCATTACACAGTGAATACTCCAGCTTCGATATTTGACCACTGTTTATGATAAAACTGGGTCGCAGTGACATTAATTTCTTAATTTAGTGCAAAATAATGGATCTGTAATGAACAATATTTTGAATGGAATATCACATGTAAATGAATTCTCTCTCGTCTGCTGTGGTTACGTTGTGTCCACACAGCTCACAAAGAACAGATTTTAGTTAAACTCTTTGTTAAAAAATTCACATATTTGGAGAAATATTGATTTATTATCAAGTTTGCAAAATATTCGTCATACAGAATACCATTTTTATTATCCGATCTCCATAGAGCTGAAACATGTACAGAGCTCTCTCTGTCTCTCCTCTTCCTGATTTGCGTCAGATATGAGTCATCATGCGCTCATTTGCCGCCTGGAGCTGTCAATCATCTTACGTGCTCGATCCAGCCCTCTCTGCATGATGCTCTTATGTGTACACTTCCTCATTCTGTCTCTGTGAAGAACGAACCAATTCTACATTTCTACGTGTGTACTAAGAAGCTAATAAACACACGATAACTATGGTATAAGGTTCTCCGAACCTATTTCGGCTATTTTATATCAATAATGGATGTTTACATTGTAACTGCTAGCAGGTGTAGTGATTAGCTCCATTTAAAATGCTAAATATAACATGTTTTAACATCACCATATGAATGAAATCCCCAGTATATCGCGACAGGAAGCTAATACAAACACTCGATGGTGGTCTAAAGTGACATTTTGAGTGAAAGTGTACTTTTAATCTTTTAAATTGTGTTATGTAGCGTGATGTTAACCGTAGCTCTAATGCACCTATTGGACCAGGAGCTTAGTCTATTTTGTTACAATAATTCACATAAGGTTCCAAGTATGTGTAATAGTTTTTATTTTTAGAAAGACTTCAGATAATATGTGGATTACTGCAACCTGCTTGATGGGCCATTAATGGTCCATTTGTGCCAGCATAAAGGCTGTAGCTAATTGCTAAATATGAACAAAAGAATAACGATAAAACAATAATGAGGATTAAGTCTCATACTCTCAGAGGTGTAAAACGATCGTCGAATGAGGACATTGTAGCATTAATTGAGCTGTTCTCCTCGCCAGACATTAGACAAAAGACTACAAATGGGTATTTGCAGGCCAACAAATACCATCTTCTCTAAAAAATCCTGACATGGTCTTAGAAAATGTTTAATAAAATTCATAGTTTTGGACATAACAGCCTCAGATTTGAAATGAAGCATGACCACACTTGTGGCTTTAGTTGTGCTTATAAGTTGTTATACTACATTTACATAATATGTTTATACATTTAAAAATATATTATTCATATTTTAAATTTTTGTTTGAGCCTATATATCTCCATTTCAATAACTGAGTAATTCTGAGTATTCAGCCTTAAACTCTCAAGTGTTGGCTTTCTAGAAATATATTTGTTATGTGTCTATTCAGAATAACTTGAGAGCAGCAGCCTTTTTACTATGGGTATGTCAAAATGCCCCACTTGCCAAAATGGGGGCTGACAGGCAAGACGTTGAGATCACGTGGGTAAATGCAGCAGAGTTAAGAAGTTTCTGGAAGAGAAATTGAGATCACGTGGGTATATTGTGACGGAGTGACCTGTCCCTATGCCCGTTGGTCGATGCAGCACACACACGCACACAGACACACACACACCCAATCATTCCCTGCTTACCTCGTCCTCCGTTCCAGCTGGGGTGGGCGGGTGCAAATGCATGCCGATAGCACGCTGGTCTGGTCATCATACACATACATATCCACTCCATCTCCATCCCCAACCGTATTCACACATACATATATACACTTTAGCTTTGTCTTTCCTTTTGATGTTTTGTCCTGTTTTTGTGTTTATACCTACCTGTCGTGAGTGTTAGTGTCAGCGTCTGTGTTGCCGGTCTTTCACGTTGCTTCTCCACCATCGGCCGGTCGAACCCGAGCGCCACCCCGCGGCCTGGATATGTAGTGCCGGGACCGCTGTGGGTGGGTGTGTCGGAGTGAAGCAGCCAGAAGCCGGCTCGTCCATTGTCTTGTTCGTTACAGTGGGGTTTAAGAAAGTTTAGTATTATTATTATTTGGTGTTTATTATTTTTATGTTTATCTTTTGTGTTTGTTATGTTTACTGCATTTTGGTTTCTATAAATATTTAGTTGTTATATGGGTATATATATTGATGTTGTGTTGTGTAAATGTATATACTTACCTATTTACTTACCTCTATGTTGTTAATGGTTTTAACCGGAAACGGGCGGGACTTGGCCTATAAAAAGGAGCCCCACAGAAAGATCTGGGTCAGTTTACCTGGCGAGCGAGCGTGCAAGTGTGGTGCCGTAAGCGATCATTATTGTCTGTCTTGAAGTAGTTGCCGTGTATATATTTATATATATATATATATATATATTTTTTTTTTTTTTTCTTTGTTCGTTTACAGTTTTTTTTTGTTTGTGTGTTACTTTTGTATATATATATAGCGTTGGGTCTGTTTTCACTTCTTGAGCACTGTAAAATAAACATAACTTTTACACTTTTACATCTTTGCGAGTATTGCCATCATTTTTTTGGAGTATTTATTTTTTCGGGCAAACCCAGTTTCGCCTGACAGCGGGCCTGCGAAGACTTGTTGTCTCACATATATGCAGGGCAGGTAAGAAGTTTCTGGAAGAGAAGTTGAGATCACATGGGTAAATGCAGCGCAGGTAAGAAGTTTCTGGAAGAGAAGTTGAGATCACGTGGGTAAATGCAGCACAGGTAAGAAGTTTCTGGAAGAGAAGTTGAGATCACGTGGGTAAATGCAGCGCAGGTAAGAAGTTTCTGGAAGAGAAGTTGAGATCACGTGGGTAAATGCAGCACAGGTAAGACGTTTCTGGAAGTGAAGTTGAGATCATTTGGGTAATTGCAGCGCAGGTAAGAAGTTTCTGGAAGTGAAGTTGAGATCATTTGGGTAATTGCAGCGCAGGTAAGAAGTTTCTGGAAGAGAAGTTGAGATAACGTTGGTAAATTCAGCGCAGGTAAGAAGTTTCTGGAAGAGAAGTTGAAATCACGTGGGTAAATGCAGCACAGGTAAGACGTTTCTGGAAGAGAAGTTGAGATAACGTGGGTAAATGCAGCGCAGGTAAGACGTTTCTGGAAGACAAGTTGAGATAACGTGGGTAAATGCAGCGCATGTAAGAAGTTTCTGGAAGAGAAGTTGAGATCACGTGGGTAAATGCAGCGCAGGTAAGAAGTTTCTGGAAGAGAAGTTGAGATCACGTGGGTAAATGCAGCGCATGTAAGAAGTTTCTGGAAGAGAAGTTGAGATCACGTGGGTAAATGCAGCGCATGTAAGAAGTTTCTGGAAGAGAAGTTGAGATCACGTGGGTAAATGCAGCACAGGTAAGAAGTTTCTGGAAGAGAAGTTGAGATCACGTGGGTAAATGCAGCACAGGTAAGAAGTTTCTGGAAGAGAAGTTGAGATCACGTGGGTAAATGCAGCGCATGTAAGAAGTTTCTGGAAGAGAAGTTGAGATAACGTGGGTAAATGCAGCACAGGTAAGAAGTTTCTGGAAGAGAAGTTGAGATCACTTGGGTAAATGCAGCGCATGTAAGAAGTTTCTGGAAGAGAAGTTGAGATAACGTGGGTAAATGCAGCACAGGTAAGAAGTTTCTGGAAGAGAAGTTGAGATCACGTGGGTAAATGCAGCGCAGGTAAGAAGTTTCTGGAAGAGAAGTTGAGATCACGTGGGTAAATGCAGCACAGGTAAGACGTTTCTGGAAGAGAAGTTGAGATAACGTGGGTAAATGTAGCGCAGGTAAGACGTTTCTGGAAGACAAGTTGAGATCACGTGGGTAAATGCAGCGCATGTAAGAAGTTTCTGGAAGAGAAGTTGAGATAACGTGGGTAAATGCAGCACAGTTAAGACGTTACTGGAAGAGAAGTTGAGATAACGTGGGTAAATGCAGCGCAGGTAAGACGTTTCTGGAAGACAAGTTGAGATAACGTGGGTAAATGCAGCGCATGTAAGAAGTTTCTGGAAGAGAAGTTGAGATCACGTGGGTAAATGCAGCACAGTTAAGACGTTTCTGGAAGAGAAGTTGAGATCACGTGGGTAAATGCAGCACAGGTAAGAAGTTTCTGGAAGAGAAGTTGAGATCACGTGGGTAAATGCAGCGCAGGTAAGAAGTTTCTGGAAGAGAAGTTGAGATCACGTAGGTAAATGCAGCGCAGGTAAGAAGTTTCTGGAAGAGAAGTTGAGATCACGTGGGTAAATGCAGCGCAGGTAAGACGTTTCTGGAAGAGAAGTTGAGATCACGTGGGTAAATGCAGCACAGGTAAGAAGTTTCTGGAAGAGAAGTTGAGATCACGTGGGTAAATGCAGCGCAGGTAAGACGTTTCTGGAAGAGAAGTTGAGATCACGTGGGTAAATGCAGCACAGGTAAGACGTTTCTGGAAGAGAAGTTGAGATCACGTAGGTAAATGCAGCGCAGGTAAGAAGTTTCTGGAAGAGAAGTTGAGATCACGTGGGTAAATGCAGCGCAGGTAAGACGTTTCTGGAAGAGAAGTTGAGATCACGTGGGTAAATGCAGCACAGGTAAGACGTTTCTGGAAGTTAAGTTGAGATCACGTGGGTAAATGCAGCGCAGGTAAGAAGTTTCTGGAAGAGAAGTTGAGATCACGTGGGTAAATGCAGCGCAGGTAAGAAGTTTCTGGAAGAGAAGTTGAGATCACGTGGGTAAATGTAGCGCAGGTAAGACGTTTCTGGAAGACAAGTTGAGATCACGTGGGTAAATGCAGCGCATGTAAGAAGTTTCTGGAAGAGAAGTTGAGATCACGTGGGTAAATGCAGCACAGTTAAGACGTTACTGGAAGAGAAGTTGAGATCACGTGGGTAAATGCAGCGCAGGTAAGAAGTTTCTGGAAGAGAAGTTGAGATCACGTGGGTAAATGCAGCGCAGGTAAGAAGTTTCTGGAAGAGAAGTTGAGATCATGTGGGTAAATGCAGGGCAGGTAAGAAGTTTCTGGAAGAGAAGTTGAGATCACGTGGGTAAATGCAGCGCAGGTAAGACGTTTCTGGAAGAGAAGTTGAGATCACGTGGGTAAATGCAGCACAGGTAAGACGTTTCTGGAAGAGAAGTTGAGATCACGTAGGTAAATGCAGCGCAGGTAAGAAGTTTCTGGAAGAGAAGTTGAGATCACGTGGGTAAATGCAGCGCAGGTAAGACGTTTCTGGAAGAGAAGTTGAGATCACGTGGGTAAATGCAGCACAGGTAAGACGTTTCTGGAAGTTAAGTTGAGATCACGTGGGTAAATGCAGCGCAGGTAAGAAGTTTCTGGAAGAGAAGTTGAGATCACGTGGGTAAATGCAGCGCAGGTAAGAAGTTTCTGGAAGAGAAGTTGAGATCACGTGGGTAAATGTAGCGCAGGTAAGACGTTTCTGGAAGACAAGTTGAGATCACGTGGGTAAATGCAGCGCATGTAAGAAGTTTCTGGAAGAGAAGTTGAGATCACGTGGGTAAATGCAGCACAGTTAAGACGTTACTGGAAGAGAAGTTGAGATCACGTGGGTAAATGCAGCGCAGGTAAGAAGTTTCTGGAAGAGAAGTTGAGATCACGTGGGTAAATGCAGCGCAGGTAAGAAGTTTCTGGAAGAGAAGTTGAGATCATGTGGGTAAATGCAGGGCAGGTAAGAAGTTTCTGGAAGAGAAGTTGAGATCATGTGGGTAAATGCAGTGCAGGTAAGACGTTTCTGGAAGAGAAGTTGAGATCACGTGGGTAAATGCAGCGCAGGTAAGACGTTTCTGGAAGAGAAGTTGAGATAATGCGGGTAAATGCAGCGCAGGTAAGAAGTTTCTGGAAGAGAAGTTGCAACTGCGTGGGTGATCAAACGGAGCGTGGATTGAAATAGTCCAGCTCTGCCTGGCCAATTTTAGGTGAAAGATCGGATCTGCTGGAGACGTCCGACAAATTATTTAGGTGCGCCGAAAGAAATCCACAGAGAAAGAGACAACCAGTATGGGGAAGTCCCAGAGCAAGTGGGGAAATTAATTAAATATAAGCTGAAATGTTTTACCAGATGAGAAGTCTATCTATGTATCATATGTTTACTCTTTTAATTCCTTTTAGAACTCTTTTAATTGTCCTTACTTTTATTTTGTGATTATTTTAATTCTCTTTTCTATGTAAAGCACTTTGAATTACCATAGGGTTTGAAATGTGCTATATAAATAAACTTGCCTTGCCTAAATAGCACTGACTTTTGTAAAGAAAACAGAATCTAAAACAAGCCTCATTTGCATAGAATGGAGGTGCTTGCACTGAAAACAATGACAATTAATTTAAATGGTTGGTCCAATGCTAATTTGGTGAATTAACCTTTTGAGTTTATATCGAGTCTGATAACATGACAAACTCAATGACCTGTCTCTGAATAGCATGCACAATGTGTATCACTCAGGTACACATGCACATAAACTATTATTAAAGTAAATTGTTTTTAAACTCAGTCTACCTCATCTGTTCAGAAACTGGACCCAAAATGTCTCTAACAGCATATTATATTACAAAAGCAACTGAATGAAAGGTTCTCCTCCTATTTGAACATTATCTTATTCATAATTTTACAATGAACAACATTTTAGTAATTTCAGTTTTGTTTACAATTCTAAAGCAAATTAATATGATATAAAGTGCTCGGACTGAGTAAACTTTCTCCGTCACTGTGCTTCTGCAAAACTAACATTTACCAGGATCAAGAGTTTATGACTAAACACGTTTAGTTGGAATTACTTTGCACCCAAACACATTGGCAATCCAATAGCTGGCCTTTGAAAAATGAGGTGAGCAAATGCTGTTTGTGACTTTGCATTTCCATTATGTGTTTATCTCCCTATGTTGGTTGTTTATGGTGCTTCCAAACATTCAGAACCAAGAAGAATTTTATTAACAAAACCAATTATGAAGTCCATTAGGAAATCAGATGTTTAGAGAATTACTTTTTTTGCTGCTATTGGTTTCTCAAAAAGCCAGCATAAGGTTTAAAGGTGTGATATGTAAGAATGACAACTAGTGGTTGAAATGGGTACTGCAGTCCAAATTCAAAATATTGTTTGCCCCACCCCCTCCTCCTCAGACATGATGCTCACACGGGTTGCCAGATTGAGGAAATGCAACAGAATCGAGCGCAATTGACCTATCGGTAAGCCCCGCCCCCCTTAGTTACTGTTGCTAACTCGGACAAACAAACGGAGTTGCTATATCTTACAATGTAGAGCTGTCAGTGTGAAAACCTTATCCCAATATGTAGCGTATACCCCGTCCGAATGATGGCCAAACTTTACTGATGGTTTATGAAGTTTATTACATCGTTTTTCACTCAAAAAATCATCGTAAGAGCTGAACAAACAAAGCATATGTGCGCCTTAACGTCTCATTCACAAACTCTCTCTCTCTAGCCCTCTCTCCGTGGCATTACCATTAACATACACAGCAAATTACACAAAAACACTCACAGTAAACAAACATATACACAGACCTTTTGTCTTTTCGGGGGTGCAGTTAATAACTGGTGAACTTTGTATCTGCAAAACAACTCCGATAAACTGCGTGCGAGCTCTCCCTTTACTACCCGTTGACTATAACACCCGTCAAAATAGGAGTCCTCCTTATAAGACAGATAATGCAGACCTTTAAACATATCTAAACTCACAGAAATAAAATGGGAATAAAATAAATATGGTGAGATAAATTTGGAAGCGATGGTTTACAGATCTCAATGCAAACGGGAGAAGCCTATTGTTACAATCGCAGATGATAACATCCAGGATCAACACTGTTCATGTACCGCAGGGTAAGATTACATCAATTCACATTTAATCAGTTTAATAATATGGAGAGATGCACTGAAATGTAGCCCTTCGTTTTTCTGACCTACACCGTTGTATGGGAACAGTTAGTTATAGTTAGTCGGTTTGTACGTTAGCAGGGAATTACTAACTTTAATAGTAACTTAAAGAGCACCTATCATGGAATTTTGAAATGTACCTTTCATGTGGTGTGTAACATAGATCTAAGTGAACAAAAACATCCTGTATAGTTTGAAATATGACAGTGCACCGTATATATAGTTATTTTCTTTCAAAAGTAAGAGTCGACTCTGAGTCATTTTTAAGAATCGTTAGAAGACCGAAGCTTTTTCTCTGACTAGATGACGTCAACTTGTCAAGTTATTTGAATACGATACGCCCACTTATTGCGCTCCAAGACGCCAGTGAAAACTAGAAAACATCATGGCGACAAGACCCTGTTCTGAAGTGCGACTCAAAAGCAAACTTTTTTCATCTGCCCAAGGATGAGCATTTGAAGACTAAGTGGCTTGAAGACAAACCATACATCGTCGCGATTGAGTGTTTATTAGTCATCAAATGTATGTTTCGCGATCTCAGGAAGCTTTTATTATGGACTTCTATAATGGCACATGGTTCTTCTTCGTCTGTCTGTACATAGACTACATGTGCACAGAGCGCCCTCCGGCTGCCAGTATGAATTGAAAACAACACATAAGAGACTCAATCGCTCATGATTAGGCTATATCTGCGCATTTTGAGGAAGTATTGAATAAAAAATACTCCTCTGTTTAGAAATTTGACACAGACATGAGAATCTATCAATATATCTCCTCATCTGCACACTTTTGAACTAAAAGCCCTGAGGGATGTTGATTTGTCGCGAGTCTTCGTGAGGAGAATAGAGGAGTTTTTTTTATGAATGAGATCAGCTGAGGCTCATATTACAATCAAACGTACAGACGCGGTTTTCATATTCATAACTCCTGACACATATTAACAAATTACTGTCACTATAAGACTTTGATGGGCGTTCCGTTTCCGAAAATATCTGCACAGACTATACCAATCACAACTGACTGGGTCATTGGACCAATCACCGCAGATTAGCGTCACGTAAAGGCGAGGTTTTGAAAAGTGAATCACTAAAGGAATCATTTGAGAATCGCTGTCAAAACAGGTAAAAATAAATGCATATTATAAGAAAACTAAAGTCTTTTTTGTCATTGCATGCATGCAAAACTGTTGTTGGGGACTTCTAAAACAATATTTAGAACATTTTAAATGCCATGATAGGTGCTCTTTAATTAGAGTATGACAACCAGAAAATCCTCTCAGGATCCCTGGAATCAGTGTTGCAGTACCTCAGGCACGACGTTTACCATTTTTGTAGCATAAACACCATCAAACCGATGACAGCTTCGGATTTTCCAATGTTTCTCTATGGCGCTGAAACCTAAAGATGTGTCCGGTCCCAGCGCAACTGATACTCAACTGCCATTGGCTCATCGGCGTTCAATGGGAGGGGCTTACCGATAGGTCAATTGACAATGGAAGGCGAGGAGACACACACTCGAAGTTGATTTATTGATTTATGATGAGTCGATATCGCATTTTAATATGCTCCCGTTCATAGAGATTTTTAGATGGGTGCTGTGGCTCTTTTTAGGTCAGGTAGAATCTGCGATCTCTGACCCAGTTTGTTCACTGGTTTCCATGTCTACAATACACTGTGTTTTCCTCCAACTGCCAACCTGTGGTGACGAAATACTATTGGGTAAATTGGCAACATGCGGTATCGCACAGACCAAAACAAAAACAGATATTCCGTCACGGAACGCACATTTCAAAGTATAATAACTGGCTGTAGCTTTGTTTTTCAGAGAAACGAGTATGTGAACTCAGCATGTTTCCTAAATATCTGCAAACATATGTTTTTTTATGGTTTAGTACAGTCAAAAACTTACATGCAGCTCCTTTAAAAGTGTTTTGTTAGGCTGGATTCGAAGACTCCGGTTGTCTGTGTATTATGTGTGTTCTAAAAAGCTCTAAAGCAGTGGAAATATGACAGATGATAGACAGTCAAAGATCACAGACAGAAAGGATTAGAACAAAAAAGTGTGCAGTTTTAATAAAAAAAAACATAACAGCTGCACTACAGTGTATGATAGCTAGAAAATGAGACATGGATGAAGTTGAATGAACTGCAGACTTCCTAAAAGCAGGAAGGTCTGTCACTATAGATAGCCTTAGTGGGAGATCGGAATGATCGACTCTGTTCTATTAGCTTCGGTGAGTCGACGTTAAGCAGCTGTCAGCACAAACACTGACATAAGGAGGAGGAACGTTACAAAGGTCAAACGACTGGCTGGCCTGAATCTAAGGCTTGTCACTGTGGCATCAGAGGATGATCTTCCAACAGAGCAAAAAAAAAAATCTAAACTGCAAGTAGTAACATTGGTAAATGACAGAATTTCCAACAAAGTTCAAAATGGTGACAGAAACAAAAACAGTCCGAAGATGGTATCACTAAAATGTAGAGAAGTTTCGCTGAAAGTAAAAAATATATATACAATAAGAAGAACAACAACTATTATTATTGTATTGTAATATTTAAACTAAAATGTTAGAGAATCTTGTAGAATTCAACTTTAGACTATTCAGTTATATGCAGAAATATAAGCACAACGTTGAGCTAATGAATCAGACCTCAAATTTCTCACCAGGAATATTCATGGTGCCAAATTTCTAGGCTTTGTACCATATAGGCTACCATGACAGAAAGAGAAAAAGGCAAAAAAAAATAGTGAGCTTTATATAGTGACTATATAGTTTATATAGTGCTTTATATAGTGAGAATGCATGAAAGTATAGCAAGTCTCCAGGAAACAAAACCTAGTAAATTTCATTAGGCTCTCCTTTCAATCACAATGTCTCAAAAATATTGCCTTCCAAAGATATAAAAGTGCCCAATCAAAGGTCTGAGACAAAGTTGATACCTAAAGAACACATCTGAAGCATCTGAGCATATTATTTTCATCAGGGAATAACTAAGAACAATCCTGAAGCTGAGCTTTATTTGTGATTACAAAGACAAGGCTTTGTAATATCCAAAATATGCACCATGGATTACAGTTTTAAAGGTTGAGAGGACTATACAGCTCAACATAGCTCAATTTACTCAGTAAAGACATGACGTGTTTTTAGTTCCAGCCATTCAGATTTTTGTTTCAATAATAGACAACGCATCACATTAGAAGTGGCCTACTTTGCGACATGCTGAGCTAAAAATAAACGCTTAACCTCATCTTTATTTTTCAAGGGTTTGATGAGTGTCCATCCTCTCATGTTGAAAATACCACAGCACAAAGCAAAAGACCCTTCCTGCTGAGCCACACCAAAAAAATTTAAAAGGTTGAACAGCTACGAATACTTTCAGAGAGAAAGAATAGAATCTTGTTTGGTGTTGGATGGCATTCACAGTGAAGCTTAAATCCTGGGAATATCAGATAATACCTCCCCATTCTCTCTCCATGCCATTTGGCCACATCATTCTCTACTCTCTTATCTCTGACAGAGCAGCCCCCCCCTCCACTTCACTATAGCCTTGACCTCCAGACTGGGCCATTGCTCCTTGAACAAAAGAAAAACAACAGCAAACTGTCAGACCTTGGAAAGACTAGCACCTCTCTTTGTATCTTTTTTGTTTACACTGAGAAGATAAAGGAAAAACTGACATAAAAGATATATTTAGCATATGTATTTATGTATGATCAAAAATAGGCATAGTGTAGCAGGTTATAAAACACTTGTTGAATCAGATTGTTTATTCAGAGAAAATGCAAAAAAAACGTTATATAACCCTCACTGAAAGCAGTAGTGAAACTTCATTAATGAACAGGACTTAAATGGTTCTAAGCAATTTGGAGAATTGATTAATATGGAAGTGTGGTAAATTATAGTCATCCATTAGGCAATCAGTGTCTTTTCTTTAACTAATGAGGCCAGGACGAACCACTTTGATTCATTAGATGGTGTACAAAAGACTGATTCCAGTGTGACACCATGTCACGCCTAGACTCTCATCCACCTCAGAACAGTTCAGCTTTGCTGCATGGTTATATTGGATAGATTCAATTCAATTCAAATTTATTTGTATAGCGCTTTTCACAATACACATTGTTTCAAAGCAGCTTCACAGAAAGTGCATTTCATAAATGTACATTGAAAAATGTTAGAAAGAGAATGTTAAAGAAAAATGTTAGGATAAGTTAATCAATCATGTATTATTTTAGGCCATAACAACGCTGGCGTTGAGTCGTCTCTTCACAGGCGTTGAGTAGTCTCATTACAGGGGCATCTGAAGTCTCCATGAGAGGCTGATACAAACTGGAGCTGACGAACTAGTTACCTCGGGACTAGTGTCCCGAGATAACAACAGAAAAGCAGATGGGAAATAATTAGCATAGCTGCTGTTCAGAATATTAATGCTGTTGGTGCGATTTAACTGTAGTATAAAACGTATTTATAATGTGAATGCTTGGCTAAAGAGATGCGTCTTTAATCTAGTTTTAAACTGGGACAGCGAGTCTGAACCTCGAACAATATCAGGAAGACTATTCCAGAGTTTAGGAGCTAAATGTGAAAATGCCCTCCCTCCTTTAGTGGACTTAGATATCCTAGGAATGACCAGAAGCCTCGAGTTTAGTGATCTTAAAGAGCGCGATGGATTGTAGGGCGATAAAAGATCTGTTAAATACACTGGAACTAAACCCTTTAGGGCTTTATAGGTCAGTAGCAATACTTTGTAATTGATACGGAACTTAATAGGTAACCAGTGTAGAGATGATAAAGTTGGTGTTATATGATCATATTTTCTTGACCTAGTAAGAACTCTAGCAGCTGCGTTTTGGACTAACTGTAGCTTGTTTATTGATGATGCAGGACAACCAGCTAATAAAGCATTACAGTAATCTAGTCTCGAGGTCATGAATGCATGAACTAACTTTTCTGCATCAGAAATAGATAGCATGTTACGTAGCTTGGCAATGTTTCTAAGGTGGAAAAATGCCGTTCTTGTAACATATGAAATATGATTTTCGAAAGACAAGTTGCGGTCTAATATAACACCCAGGTCTTTTACTGTAGTGGATAAAGTGACAGGACATCCTTCCAAGTTAAAGTTGTATTGTGAGAGGTTTTGTGGGCAGTTTTTTGGACCAATAAGTAATACCTCCATTTTATCTGAATTCAATAGCAGAAAATTACACGTCATCCAGTGTTTAATATCATCAACACACGCTGTCAGTTTAGATAATTTAGCGTTTTCATCTGGTCGTGATGAAATATATAATTGAGTGTCATCAGCATAACAGTGGAAATTAATTCCATGTTTTCTTATAATATTACCAAGTGGCAGCATATATATAGAGAATAGCAGAGGGCCTAGCACGGATCCTTGCGGCACCCCATAGTCTACTGATGTTATCTTTGATTTTTCCCCATTTAGACAGACAAAATGGTAGCGGTCTGATAAATACAATCTAAACCAGTTTAATGCCTGTCCCTGAACACCAGTGTAATTTTTAGGGATGAAACGGTATGGAAATTTAACATCACGATTATAGTGACCCAAATTATCACGGTTATCAATATTATCACGGTTTTGTTCAAACGAGATGAAAGTGTTCAAAAAGAACAGATGCTCACACTTAAAACATTTCAACAAGTTTTATATTTGAAATTCAACAAACAACAAATAACTAAAGCAGCTCTAAGCACTTTTTTAAGCTAGATTCTGTGGGATTTCCTTCCTTACTGGCCGTCATCAATAGCAACGCATAACACATAAATAATAATAATTTGTCGTAAATATAATCTCTAATATTATCACTGTAAATATATTCCCAAGCAATATTCTCATCAGTGTTCTATCAGACACATTTAAATCTAGCATATTTTGTGTTAGAGCCCAAACAGTATCCTAGTGAAATAATGCATATCCCTATTTCCATATGATTTGACAGTTTATTTTATTAAATATCAAAATGTGTGCATCATACCTGACACCTAGATGAACACTTTACAGTCTTTTTATGACTGTCATTCTCTTCAAATGCTACTGAAGTTTGAAACGTGTATAACGTTACCAATGTTGTATGTAACTTTACAGACGGTCCCTAAATTCGCCTGCGTTATGGCAGTCATATCAGATGCGCTGTGGTTCTGCTGTGTTTTTTTTAAACCATTGTCGCTGCTGAAATAGAACAAAAACAGTCATCCACTGTATGATGAATGAATCTCCTGCATACATCGCTCGTTTATCTCTGATCTGAGTGCAGATTTCAGCGAGTGAGTGCGGCGCGCGCGCTCTGAACAAAACTCTGCTAATCTGAACGCCTCTGATTTTGAGACATTGCATTCATAAACTCAATAGAAACACGTGTAAGTGCTTATAATGCGCAACGCGATTATAACAGATGGCTTTTGAGAAGACTATTATAAGTTCAACAGCCAGAGTGACTAGTGTGCAGCCGAAATAACGTTAACTTATACCCGCAAATGGCAGTTAATGTCAAGCCCTGAATATTATCCCTTAAATGTCACCCTAGTCTTGTCTGAATTCGTTCGCTTCATATTATTTGCCAGACATAGTTTTGGTATTGAGGTCAAAGTCCACTTGCCTTGCGTTCGTAGTTTTGAAGTGTTTTCCCTATTACAGCGACTTTCTTCTGGCATGTTCTGCAGACAAGGTGACCATCTTAGATTAAGTTTCCCTCAGGACTTTTGTAAAAGCCAAAATATGACCACGCCTCAGATTTGGTCCTTTTAGAAGGCAGAACAATCCCCCAAGTGCTGTCACTGCTTTCTGCCATTTATTCTCATTCAGAAAACAGCGGTGCGCCAGACTGACGCTGACTGGTCAAGATTTACCGCGAGTTTTCACAACCGTGATAATCACACGCGGTTTTAATGATAATAAAATGTTATACGATATTACTAACCGTCACTAAATTTTATCGTGGTTTATCGTGAAACCGGTAATCGTTTCATCCCTAGTAATTTTGAAGTCGATCTAATAGTATTTTATGATCTATAGTATCGAACGCAGCACTAAGATCGAGTAGAACTAGTATTGAGATACAGCCTTGGTCAGAAGCTAGAAGTAAATCCTTTGTGATTTTAACGAGCGCGGTTTCTGTGCTAACAAGGTTTCTGATGCGGCCTGAATCCTGATTGAAATTTTTCATAGATATCATTTTCTTGCAAGAAAGAGCACAATTGAGCGGACACAACTTTTTCTAGTATTTTAGACATGAATGGAAGATTTGAAATTGGTCTGTAATTTGCTAGGATATTATGATCTAATTGTGGCTTTAATGAGAGGTTTTATGACTGCCAACTTGAATATTCTTGGAACATGACCTAAAGATAAAGACGAGTTAATAATATTGAGAAGAGGCTCTTCCACTACAGGTAACAACTCTTTCAGTAGTTTAGTGGGTATTGGATCTAATAAACATGTTGTTGGTTTAGATGATAAGCAATGATAAGTTTATTTAGCTCTTCCTGTCCTATGGTTGTAAAGCGGTGTAGTAGTTCTTGAGGGGCGATAATTGCGGTTGAATCATAAGACATCATTAATGATTGTACATTTACAATTTTGTTTCTGATGCTTTCTATTTTGTCAGCGAAGAAGTTCATAAAATCATTACTACTAAACTGTAACGGATTATTTTGTTCAGGCGATGCTTGTTTATTTGTTAGTCTAGCCACTGTGTTAAATAAAAACCTTGGATTATTTTGGTTATTTTCTATTAGTTTGCGGAGATGCTCAGCCCTGGCTGCTTTTAGGGCCTTTTTATAACGTGACATACTTTCTTTCCATGCGATTCTAGATGCATTTTACGGCATATGTTTTAACTTAAAGTAGTAAAGGCAGGGTAGGCAATTTGTTCCAGAAACATTTTTTGCTATGCTGGTTTAAAGTCTCTTCATTCTGATAGCAATCACTAAGTTAAGTGGTCTAAATGTATTTATATATAGTATATAATCTGTGGAAGGCGTAGTACCATAAAATGTTTGTTCAATCATTTAATTGGACCTACCTGCCTGTCAACATATGTATTTCCATACAATCACGTCATCAGCACATTTCATACTATGAAGTCAGTCACCAAGCACAGCAACCAAAACAGCAACCTTTTAGTTTATCCTCTTTTGGCGTAAAAAAATTATTTACTAAAGACATGCAGTGAAAAATTAGCGCTGAAGGTGTGGACAGTTATTTTTGTGGCTGACCTTATTGCATATGCATCTGAAGGAGTTTCCCTTTCAGATGCAAAATTTATGGGAGGAGAGTATTTAAATGAATCACAAAGCTGATCGACTAAGGTTTGTGCTAGTCAATTTACTGGTGTTTGCGCCATTATTTACCGCCCAAAAAAAGCATGTCTTAAACAGACAAAAATTTGCGCTGCTCTTGGTAGATTGCATTGGTCATTGTGGAAATGATCCGGCTGAGTCTGTGTTCATTACTTTGAGTGTCATCAGTACATCACGCACAGAACTTTTTTTTGGAATTGCGCTCTCACGCTAATTTGCCCTGTTTAGTTAATCAAAATAACCACACTTGCAGTCTTGCCCACTTGAAGAGCATGCACAACAGGGCCATAACCACCGTAGACATTGAGGGGGGCAAGTCCCCCCCGAATAATTAGAAATGGCCAAATTTTACATTAGGCAGACGAAAATAAGAATGAAAAAAATATTTGCAAATAGTTTATTTCATAACTACAATATAACTGGAAATGTTACCGTTCTTATTTATTTTTCTTTATTTTCTTAAATTCCTTTTAATCCTTTAATAATTAGATATTACCAGGGCTCGACATAAGCAATGGCCCGATGGCCCGGGGCCAGTAAAAGAGTATGTCGGGCTAGTTGAATGGCCAATAATTGGCCCGCGCGGGCCAGTGATTGGCCATCCGCAAAGGCAAAATAAACGTCATACCCAGTGGCGAGAAGAGTGTCAATGTTACTTCAATTTTTTTATTACGTATTAAAATGGCAAAGAACTACGAGGCTAATAAACACTGCTTACTATATCGTGAAGAGTGAGCTCCCCTTTACTGCCTACAAGAGAACGGTCGCTCTTCTCAAGAAGAATGGCGAAGACGTTGGCTCTCAGTACCTCACCGATGTAGCATGTCGAAGGTAAGTTACTCAACTAGCTAGCTAATATATCACCGTAACTTTGCTCATAAATGATAGATCCAAAGTGCGAGTGCTTGACTTGTGTCATGAGTGAATTTGGGTGTCATTCCAAAGGCAGCGCGCATGCTCCGAAACAGACCAAGACGAGACGAGTTAATTATACTTTCGGTTTCATGTGCACGTCAGGGATGGCTGAGGCAAAACTCTAGTTCCGAAGCTTTGCACGATCCGAAGCGCAGATGTTTCGAGTCGAACGATCCGAAGCGTGTTTCAAAACACCTATGTCACGTGACTACGGCTAAATGAAGCCAAAAATATCTTGTATAATGTGTATCTTTGTTAATTGTTTATCTTTTGTTTTATATATATATATATATATATATATTGGTTGTTTGTTTGTTTGCTACAGTTTTTAAATAGTTTATATACATTTTTATATTTATTTTGCTGATGCCTTTCTTTGTCATATACAATAACTTGCATATAGTTGGATACGACTGTTGGTTGGACGAAATATACATACTGCAGTAAAAAATTCATAGTTACAATGACAATTTGGTTATTTTTGCATGTCTCCAGGGGCTCTCTAGCTCTTAATTCATGTACTCCATTTGCTGTATTGATTAATCCTAATGTATACAATACATACAGCTTAATGAAAAGGTTTTCCTTATATTTCTTTCAGGGCCAATACAAATATAGAAGGGGCCAGCAAAACTCTGATCTACTGGCTCCAGGGGCCAGTGGGATTTTTTTTAAATGTTGAGCCCTGGATATTACATTTGGTAATAAAACAAAGTGATGCATATTTATTGGTGCAAAGATGAGTGTGAGTATTTTTGTTGCAACTTTTTAAATCACTTACAATTACTTATTAATGACTAAATTGTGTTGTCTGTTACATAGGGACATTCAAATGTTGTTTATGTTATTTATTATTTTTTAAATGAAATAAAATAGACCTAGTTATTGCTTTTGATCCGTGTAACCTTAATAAATAAGGTTGACTCGAAAAAGCCCAACTCATATACATTTTTTATATCGTTAAAAGACAGTCTGTAATGAAAAAAACTATAATAGAATTACGAGCAACAGCACAAATCAAAACAACAGAACAGTTATTTTCTGTTTTTTCGTGTAGGTCTAAACTAGATTTTTAGGCACAGAAATAGTAATCAAATATTAAATATCACTGCATAGTCTTCACTGTATAAATATAGATTAACCCTTATTAAAGTTATTCAGTCAAGAGCAGTGAGTTGTAGCGGACAGCACATTCCAGGGCCCAGTTTATGGCCGGGCCCCTCTCTGTCCATAACAGTGGACAAAGGTTTGCTACATTTTGATTGGATCTTGGTGGACTGACACAAACAAACTGTCCAACGCCATCAGATAAAGATGCTAGGACAACAGCCAGACACCTCTTAGAGGCCAAAAAGACCACCTCTTATACCAAGCCCAGGAAGGACAAGACATCTCATTGGTCCACATGCAGTTTCTGCCCTTCACCCAAATCCCTAGTGTCCTGGTCTATGACTGCCATAAAAAGTCCACAGGACCTTAGCAGTAGTGGGTGAAACAAGGATCATGGGTGAAACAAGGACCACAATGATCCATCTAAATTCATTCATAACTATGTTTGGAAACCTTAAGACGGATGTAAACTACACACATCCATTTCATACTTATTCAGAGAAATAAGTATTCTCTGTGACAGCTATTTGTAATGCAACATCTTGCACAAATTCAGCTGATAATGAACAAATGAATGAACAGTTTAATCTTTTTCCATCACGTGTGGTGTCTGTTTGTTTAGAATATTGCCAAGAGTATTCTGATGGTGGTTTGGAATGTGAGAAATGCATTGGTAAACTTTAAAGACACTTTAAAGACTTCTAACTGTGTACAGTATGCAAATGAGTTCCACAGGAGAAAGGGGGGTGGGCCACACAGTGTTCCCCCTCTGATGCCAGCAGCCAATCGCAACACTGGAATGGAGAAGCGCCAAATTGCAATCTCCTCCTATTCAGAAAAGGATAAAGGTACCCTTTCAAAAGACACACCTTGTTCTGAGTCTCCCCGCGAGGATGAGATTGGGACAGAGCAACAAGTTCTAGGTCTTTCCGGCGAGGATGAGACTGTGACAGAGCAACCAAGTTCAGAGCCTCTGGTTAATCCATAGAGACAACAAAAGATCCAAGGTTCTGAGTCTACAGCTTGTGAGGCATCAACAGATACGACCACGTTCTGAGCCTCCAGCCTGTGAGCAAAGAGACATTAACAACCACTACGTTCAGAGTTTTAGTCCAGCGAGACGACTACAGCACATCCTGAGTCTCCATGCCAGAGAGACCAAAGCGGATTGACCAAGTCCTGAGTGTCTGACCCACAGAGTCAGAAGACACACAGAGACATTTGCAACAAGGTTAAGCTCAGGAGAGCAAACCTTCACTTCGAGGTTCCTTCGTCTGCGTGTTCCAGATTAAGGACCTTCTGCACCTTTTTCAGGGCCTCATCTGCGTGTTCCAGATTTTAGGACCCTTTGGTGCTCCAGGAGATCAGCATCCCACAGATCTTCATGTTCAAGGCTGTTGAAATGGATTCCAGCTCCTTTCCCACTGCATTGTCACCCAGCACAACCAGTGGAAGAAGTCACCTCCATCGGACTGCTTACTCAACCACGTGGAACGTAAATATCACTTAACCAAACCTCTTTCCAGAAACCTTGGCATTGTTGTATATTATCAGTATATGATTTTCTAATTTACATTAGAGGTAATTTGCCTGATGCTAGTTAATAACAAATAATCTTTCGTTATTTGTTTGATGCATAATAAGGTTCTTCACCTTAGTTTCAGAGAAACAACAGTTTATCTTTCCATAAGATAACGCAACTCTTCCATAGCCACACTCAACTTAATCCCATGTATTTTATATATCTTATGCACTTTATTCCTTTATCATTCATTGTATTCATTTAGTAGCTGTGCTAGTTATTCTTGTTTATCTTTTGTTAATAAAATCTATTTTATTACAATTGTCTTACTTAGTGCTGATAATACAGAAAAGGCTCTACAAGTTCTACAAGAAATCTCACCAATCTTTCAGATAAATCAGCTGACCAACTCTCCCCACTTTACATTCAATCTAAAATGATTGAACAGCCTCCTGTTTGGAGTGTTCTCATAGAGCCAAGGTAAAAGACCTTGACTAGTGTCCCAAACTAAGAGAGGGGGAAGGTGGTCATCTGATGTACTCATAACCACACCTTAAGTGACGTGTGATCCAAAAATCACAAAATCAGCGGTGACGTGAGTACCAATCACTACCTTACTTAACGTCCTTGGATGGACGAAGGTAAAATGACTACATAATTGGCGTCCCTGGGTGGGACCAAAAGTGAAATTATTACAGAGTGATTTTTACCATAGACTGTATAAAAGGACAAAATGCTTCCCTGCCATTGATGATATTTTCCAGATTTTCTCACTGTTATACGGTAGGGGGTGCTATGACGCATCTCCTGAACGAGTACATAATCTCCTGATCAAAACACAGGCGAAGAAGAAGCAGAATGAGCGATCTCAT
This sequence comes from Gobio gobio, assembly GCF_949357685.1. Classification (NCBI taxonomy): domain Eukaryota; kingdom Metazoa; phylum Chordata; class Actinopteri; order Cypriniformes; family Gobionidae; genus Gobio; species Gobio gobio. The sequence continues at coordinate 39,283,298 of NC_137108.1, read as the reverse complement.
ATAAGCAGATGCATAAGAAAAATTAAGCAATCTCACCAGTAATAAACAGCATCTAAATCAAAACAGCTGTGTTATTGAATGAAATGTCGACCCAGGACAAGTTATAGGACTGTGAAGCTTTGAGGTGTTTATGGACTCCACCTACTCTGTCTGTGTTGTGAATTATTAATCCGATCCGGATATAACGTTTGTCTTTGACGAAAATGCGATTTTCTCAGCTTTTTACTCAAAAAATTTTTCTTCATGACACATTCAAGTGTTGATAAAAAAATGAAGTGAGAATAAAACAGTCAGTTCTTTCTTTATATATATATTGTATGTTCAGATATTCACTGTGGGCCATGAAACTTGTGAGAATGACAAAAACTGGCATATTTTCATGTTACCGTTTATTTAAAAGACTTAACTGACTATAGCCTAGAAATCTAGATGCACCCTAGCGGCAGAAAATGTATTTTGCCGCGAGTGTAGTCTAGCAACTCTCGGTAGACCTGAGAGCTGGAAAAACCAAACTCTGGTCAGGCCAATCACAGCGTGTGTAGAGTCGGTGGGCGGGCTTAATGATGGCACTTCACGGCAGAGTTGCGGAGGTTCTGCGTGCTACTCGTAAACAAAGCTGGCGAACAGCGGTCTTTTGAATCGGCTTTGCCCATGACTCTGGAAGAATTGGAGTTAAGCTTTTCTTTGAGAAAAGAACAAAGAACGTTACTGAAGTCATTCTTAAGAAAAGAAGATATGTTCAAGGTTTTGCCGACCGGATACGGCAAAAGTCTATCAACTAACGTTAGCTCGGCCTCACCTTCTTCTTTGCTTTGGTTGGTTGTGGCGCCTATGGCGCTATCCAATTGCGTGCAGAGGGAATTTGAAAGACAACCGTTTATCCCGCCCCTCGGACTGAGCCCTGTCAATGGTGAGTTTCCAGACCCAACATCTAGATGTGGGTCTGGCTTGTCAGGCTAAACCGACTATGTTTACGATGCTACTCGACAAGACAGGCATAATTTTGTATGAATATTCACGCTCTGTTAGACACGTGGGGGCACTTAAGCTAGTGTTGCTGCGCCGTGCGAGAACCAAACTGAGAGACGCTGGCACTTTCTCATTTATGTGCACTTGAATATAGGCAAGGCTTACAAATGCAAAAATTATCAGTGACAGTTCCGTCAACTGGCCCGAATGTCTTTCACGCTGGGCATCGGGCAGTCCTTGTTGTCGAGCCCTGCACTTGCATTTTTACAACACTATAGTGTGTCCCATCAGGTAATTAAAAGTCTGACACACATTTGCGGCCTACACGCACACTTGAACACTTGGGCTAAACACAGGAAATACGTCATGAAAGTAGACAAGTGGTCAAGTGCAAAGACTGCAAGTGTTGGGTATTTGGACAGGCCCTTTATGAATGAACTACTGTGTGGTTATGGTTTTGCTAAAACTTTGTTTTAGAAAGAAACTTTGTTTGGAACAATTTTTTTTTGTTATTCTTTGGTTTAGTAAAAATGACAAAGTTACTGTAGTGACAATATGTTGTGTCCAAAAATGTAAGTTACTAAAAATGTATTTCTTGTTTATCAAACCGTTAAAATAAAACACTATAATACCTACTGTATCATATTTGATTTGATTACCTTGCATTTTCTTAATTTAAGTTTAGAGAGCACAAAGCTTATTAGCTATACAATATTGAGCACTCTGTCACTTCATGCCGTTTGAAAGATGTCCTATCCTGTCAGTGCAAACATGTTAGTCCAAGACCAAGTTAATATTTGGATTCACTCTCTCTCCGTTTCTTTTTCCTCTCTGTTGTCAATTCTTCAACATGAAGATGAGATGAAAATGAGCTGCCTAGCTGACTGGATTGAGCTGTAACAGATGGACGTTCCAGCATTTCAGTTGGATATGGTCCAGCGAAAAAGCTGCCTCTCATTACTCAAAGCACTTTTATCCATGCAAATTGTCAAAACTCAAAGGCAATGCATGTCTTTGCATGTATGTGCATATGTGTGTGGATAGCGTTCCGCTGTCTATGAACGAAAGGTTTAAAACTACTCTAAAAATAGTATATGGCTTCTGTTTCCTGCCGGAATTCCTTTTTAAGCTACTAATGTCATGTAATTCTGATCTATTAAAGAAGAATTACAACACCAGTGTGCTTCCATTTTAATTAAAGAATAATGGTGGAGCTTCCATATCTTACATGCTAGTAATTATGGACCGGGATTGATAAGGTTTGATAAGATTGATTTAAAAGTTTCCATTAACCACTGAAGCCTAAATATAGGCACGTTTAAACTCTAATAGCTCAAGGGTATTAAAAGTGAGTGGAGAATAGTGATTTTCTTATTGATAAAAGTACAATATTATGCTAATTAATATAGGAAAAACTCGATATTAGTAGGTAAATTTGTTTTAAGTAAGAGCAAAAAGCTTGCAAGTTTGCAAAAAGTGATCGCTCTTTATTTGCAGAATTAAATCAAATACATTTTTGTTGTGAAAGTAAAAGTATGGTGAAATGCAGTTATTTTTCTTTGTTCGCTGCCGTTTTAATGACCAAACCCCCTAGATAACCACTTATCATTGGTTTGTTGTGCTATAAATCCATTTCTATTCTTTTTTTTTCTATTTTCTTTTTCCCTTTCAGGAGCTGGGGGCCTGGAGTTGGCATTCTAGCTGTCCCTGTATGGTAGAGGCTCTCTTTTCACCAAGGTTGAGAGGATTTGCAGTGAATTTCTCTGGAGTGTGTGAGTGTGGTTTGGTGCAAGTGTGGGTATTTAATTATTACAGGCATTATTTAAGCCCTGCGTCTAGCCTTCCTCTTTATTGGTAAACTCCAGCTCTGTATAGTTAGTTTGTCTTTATGATAAATTATATTTTATGATAAATTACGTCACAGTAGCTTGTTGCTGGTTGCCTTGATTGATTCTTTTATGATTGCTACATTGCATTAGACAGTTTTTTAAAAGTTTAATTATTCAATAAATAACATTTTTTATTTACATTTTTATTATAGAAGTATCCACATCTCTTGGTCTTTTTGTGAGTAATTTAACCCGAGCATGTCTTTTGGTCTTTTCCTGGGTAGATAACCCCAGGTGGCATAGTCGCAACCACCGGACTTAGTGGAAAGTCTTTAAAGCTTATTAATACAGAATTTTTTAAAGCCTTATCACCACTCACAAAAATGATGCATCACATATGTGACCCCGGACCACAAAACCCTCATAAGAGTCAATTTTTTGAAATTGAGATTTATACATCACCTGAAAGTTGAATAAATTAGCTTTCCATTGATTAATTCCACTATTTGAAAATCTGTAATCTGAGTGTGCAAAAAAAACTAATCTGAATATTGAGAAAATCGCCTTTAAAAGATGTCCAAATGAAGTCCTTAGCAATGCATATTACTACTAATAATACATTTTCGATATATAATACAGTGGGAAATTTACATTAATGTAATTTACATTCATGTTTCATGCATATAGTCATCTTAATAGTGTCCTATGTGAACATGTTCTGCATTTATTTTCCCCAGGTTTTTTTTCTTCTTTTTTTTCTTGAAAATCGTATTTGAATGTGCGGCAACTATAGTTGCCGGTGGGCAAATATGTTGTATGCACTTCAATGTCAAATTTTAATAGGAGGAGAACATTTGGTATCTAACTCAAACTAACTGCTTTCAACTAGGGTTGGGCGATGTCCTCTAAATTGGCAGTTGATGATGTTTACAGTAAAACATCGCGATGGTCGATGATATTGTCTTTTTTTCTTTAGGTAGGTAATTTACTTTATCTCTTTACATAAATACTATTTTCTCCTTCAAACTATAATTTTTTTTGTTTTACTAACCCAAATAATGACTCTTCTGCGCTAGGTTGCACGTGAGGGGAAAAAGTAGCTTCCTTCCACTTAAGAAGAGTTGTGCTTTTTTTATTTTTATATATCTCTTTACATAATTACCATTTTCTACTTAAAAAAATAATTTCTTTATTTTATTAACCCAGTGTTTTGCATGTGAATGCGGTTTCACAGGAATATTACCACAGGAGGGAAGCACAAAGCTTTGTTTAGCCTAAAAAGGAAATAAATTAGCACTTCTTTATTCTGTTTTGCGATCTGGTCACCAGATTTTTCCATGAATTTTAACAATAGGCCTAGTCCATTTTATCCCAATGGACATCCTCTTCAGACATTTTACAACAAGTGTTGCTTTGCAACATCAGGAGAACACATGAAGATGAAGATATTCGAAAAGAAGGTGTCTATCCAGCTCGTGTCCTGCATTCATCTCAAAGCGGTCTATGTATATTTTTAAACTAATATTTAATTTTCTTATACTTTTAGGGTACCATTATTTACTGATAATCATTTATCATTTATTTATCATGTTTTATAGGCTATAGTGTGTTGTTTCAATGACGGAAGTGCTAAAATAAACATGCAGGCTTATGAAATGGATGTTTCAGCCTCAAATTATTTCAAAATGTAGGCTAAATATATCTGGCATAGACTACAGTATTTAAAATAGCATATATGCATTAGTTATATTCTCAATTTAATTTACAGAGCAATCCCTGCTGAGTTTTTAGTTTAACTATAACTATAGAAGAGGATTAGTGCGTGTCGCACTCACAACAAGACTCGCAACGGGGGGCGTGGCGTCACAATGGTGGTGCTCCATCGTGATGTCGGTGATATCGTCCATCGGCATAACCCTACTTTCAACAGATCAATCTTTATTCATAAACAAATTTATTATGTATAAAAGTCAAAGAACATTCGATGCAAACTCAAAAAAGCTGCATCTATCTTTTGAATATGAAAACACAACAAACAACAAATACATTTGTCTTAAAGTGGTGGAACATAGTGCAGAACAAAGTGCAGCCATTAAGTTGCCCCAACAGGGCATTGTGTATCAAAATAATTACATCTATATAACAAAAAAATAAAATGATAAAAAATAACAAAATAGTCCCATAGTATTCAATGGCTGACTGTAGTAGGTTATTTCATATAAAATGTAAATGTAAACTCATTACTTGTCTGAATTTCCACATTATAATGGAATCGTAAGCTACTAGTCATAAAAATAATTAGGGTCCTTGACCGATTAGAATGAAATGCATCCATTCCAAACTTGATGAAGGGTCCTCAATATTTTGGCCCTTACAAGACATAATATCATAAAGTATGATATTTTTCCCTATCGAATTAAGGTCTACTGTACAGTAGAGATGTCAGTTAAAGGTTTATGTTATGCTTTAGGTGGGATATTATGAAAGCAAAAAGCACTAAACAAGACCAAAAACCTTGATTTATTAACCTGTTAACACAGTTTACCCCATTTCCCCATTATATGTACTTACAAATTATTTGCCCATCAGCAACTATAGTTGCCGCTTGGACTTTTGACTAAATATACAAAAAACTATAGATCTGCGGAAGATTTGTTTTGTTTGGATGATTCTACAGACCTTCATGATTATGTAGATATATATATATATGTCAGCAAAAATACTTATTAGTAACATGAAATAGACCTTTCTTTGGGAGGGTTTGCCTTCGCTATGCTGGAAGTAGGGGTAGGAAGTTGGCAGGAAGGAAGTTAATACCTTTTTTTCTTGAAATCCTTTATTTGGTTTGCTTGCGTGTCATTGAGATAAAACATAGATAATATCTAGAAAAATACTTACAACAACTACAACTACAATTACAATTACAACTACACACTGCGGCAACTATAGTTGCCAGTGAGCTTAAATGGGTTAATATCCTAATGATTTTTGTCATAAAAGAAAAATCGATAATTTTGACCCATACAATGTATTTTTGGCTATTGCCATAAATATACCCGTGCGACTGGTTTTGTGGTCCAGGGTCACATATGATATAGCCTATATATAAAACAAAAAGGAAGCATACAGGGCTTCCGTATACAATAGAAAAAGAAAAAAAAAACATATAAGAGCTGTATTTTAATCCAGTATGTCTGCAAAAATGAAAAATAACTCAGATTCAAGCTGCGTCTTTACCCTCCATAAAGAGTTTGTGACAAGGCGCCTTGACAAATGATTACATGATTGCTCATTATTGTAGAATCAAATCTCTGCCACTATAGTCTGGAAAAGGTATTCACACTTTCCACTACCTTATTTTCCAATACAATCAATAGAAAACCTGCAGCGTGCAGGACGTCAATCAAGACCGTGGGCAAAAAACCTACAACACAATGGGAAACAGAGATGAACTTCCTGTGCACAGTGGTGCGCAGTCATTTAATTACGCGTGAGCACAACATATGTTATCAAGCCCGGCCAAAATTAAATTAGGTGCAGGGTGATTCAGATCTAACTCAGCTGGTATTAAACCCTAAATCAGAACAGCAACAATGGAAGCTTGAGACGTGATCGTATTTTCAATGATGTCGTTTCTTTTACAATGTTATTCTTTTTATAGTGCAATATCGCGGTTATAATGAGAACCCGTTTCTGACATAAGGGATTGCAGATATGTACATTCTCTTTTCCCAGAGTTTGACAGTGTTAACCATTTAGGTGTATCTTGTGATACGACTAGCTAGCTTAAACAGCCGAGCCTTGAGGGTTGCAACAGTTTGAGGCCTTGGAGTCGCCTCTAAATGAAACTGATGTGGAAGTGATGCTTCACTTACATTAGAGCAAGCAGAATTTGGCCCTCTGGAAAAAATAAATGTAATGAGATTATCCAGAAGGACGGGCCATGGAAAGAGAAAACGAACAGCGAGTAACCTGATTTAATATGAACACATCGGAGCATATGAGGAGAGTTCTATCACGTACAACATTAAATTGTCAACAGCTCGTGACGCTGATGGTCCCATTCTGAATTTGTCTGAGTTTGTTTTATAGTCAATGACACCAATCAAATTTTGAATGAATCATTGATTCACTGAATGACTCACTATGTTTATGTCACCCAGAGTGCTGCGTGGGTAATTTCACCTCAAAATCACCACCAATTTTCAGAAACTATTTGCATTAACCTGTATTATAATTTTTGCACCAATAAACAACAATCACAGAACCCATTTGGACCTAAACACATGCTCACGTTGACACACCATAAGAAATATGAATCTCGAATCAGACACTGATGTGTGTAGCATTTCATGATGAGGGCATGGATTTAATATTGCATTGAGTCCTATATCAAATTGAATTCACAGAGTATGAATCCCCTCCCCATGTTGCTTTTGTCTTCTAAGAACTCAATCTATAATCTCATCGGTTTCCTCTCTTTATGTGGTTTTTCACTGTCATGTCATTCCCTCTGAGAATTGTTTTGAATGTAATGTCTGATTTAACGTGGGCCAAAACTTTCCAAGGCATATCCATATTTACGCATGATAGCGGCAGGCACATTGTAAACACAGCTACTAACACAGATAGTGAGCACTGACCCTAAACTGGAGGAACGAGGAAGAACGTGATGCACGGTAATGGAGGTTTCTCTCAAGCTGTGCTCTGAAGTGGCTTTACCCCCAGCAGGGTGGAATGGAGGGAGATTAGTGTTGCTGAATGTGGAGATGACCTTCAGCCCTCTATCTTTGTGAGGATGGATAGTGGATGGATAGTGTTATTTGTGTAATGATAGCTTGGAAAACCGTAAAGAGAAATGCTATGAATAAGGTGAAAAGATCAGCGCGGTTATCACGTCAACAAGTGTACATGAATCAGGACACTTTAACATGGGGTTCTACAAACATGAGGCTTTTTATAATAATGCAGCATAATGAACATCACACAATGTTCTTTTCATAAAGTCAGTAGGCATTTAAAAAAACAAAAAACAAAACCTTTTAAAAGATTCCGGGGTGCAAACAGGGTTCAAAAATTAACCCTAAAAAGAGAGAGAGAGAGAGAGAGAGAGAGAGAGAGACAGAGAGAGAGAGAGAGAGAGAGAGAGACAGAGAGAGAGAGACAGAGAGAGAGAGAGAGAGAGAGAGAGAGAGAGAGAGAGAGAGAGAGAGAGAGAGAGAGAGAGAGAGAGAGAGAGAGAGAGAGAGAGAGAGAGAGAGAGAGAGAGAGAGAGAGAGAGAGAGAGAGAGTTTTTTTTTGAGTTTTCAACACACTTTATTTATAACACTACAACATCAGCAAAACATCACATTATCCAGAAAATAAATTAAAAAAACACAGGCACAAAAAAGCAAGACTTATTGTAACATGATAGTAAAGACCAACATTTCATCATCGACTGTACAAATAATTCCGTTAAAACACCATTTGGGCAAAAAACTTTCTAAGTCATTCATCAGTTTATAGAACTTGAAATCAAACAAAACCCTTGCTTTTACCATATTTTTAAATACAGTAACCACACATTGTCCTTCTCTACCTTCTATTTTGTTTTTCCTAGTTAAATAAACAGCAAGTTTGGCTTGCCCAATTAAAAAATTCAACAATTGACTTTTTACTCTTTGCGCCACACTATATTTGGGTCCAAGAATCCAAATCTTAGAAGAAAATGTCTCCCCAAAATTCATGAAAAGAACATCCAGAAAACAAAACATATCACGCAGTCTTGAACATTCTAAAAAACAATGAAAAATGGTCTCCCTCATTGTACAAAAAGGACAATCACTTGATACATTGGGATTAATTAAACTCACAAATGCATTTACAGCAACTGCGCCGTGTAAAACTCTCCACTGAATATCACCTGTACGTTTTTCAATTGGTGGTTTGTATAAAACTCTCCAAACAGGTTTATCTCCATCATTCATTCCCAATTTCTCTCTCCACACTGTATCACTGCGCTCTTTTAATTTAGCTTTATTTAAAACTTTTACAAGACATGTATACAAAACTTTACTCTGAATATCCTGCAAACTTAAACCTTCTAGTCCCCTCAGGCTCAGAAAGGGTCCAGACAGTCCTTTGAGATTGGGACTAAGAGAAATATTTGGAAAGGGATCTGTACTATTAGGAACCAGTTCCCCATTATAATAATCAAATAACAATTTGTTTTCTACCTCTGCAAATTTCTTTTTAAAAAAATCCAGAACTTTTCTTACATGCCGTACTGAATGCACACCTAGATGTGAGGCCATGGACTGAGCATCATTCAAGCCAGAACCAGCAACATCCAACAACTGGTGCAGTTTTAAAGTCTTAGTGGAAATTAAACAATGAATCAGTCCAGGTGTAACTTCACAAGTAACATCAAACCGGGCTCCATTTATAAGCGGTTCCTCCAGAAGCCAGTACAACGAGGACGTCGGCTCCAGCCTCTTCTTTTCGAACAAGTCCCACACTTTAAAAAGTCCCTTATAAAAAGGAGTCAGTCCGTTGCACTGCAGCTTACTTGAGTCCATCAGAAACAAACCAGAGTTCAATCCCAGTCTGCCAGCTTGATTAAAGATAACATCAGCCACTTTTCTCCAGACTAGATCCTTAGGTCCTGTAAGATACCTTTGAATAAACAGAAGTCGAAAGGCTGCCCCCCTGCTGGGCAAATGGATAAGTCCTTGTCCTCCTTCATCTCTGGGTAAAAAAAGTATGCTCTGTGGAATCCAGTGAAAAGTACTCCAAAAAAAGTCCACCATACTGGCTTGAATTTTACTCAAAAGTCCATTTGGAGGGTCAATGCAGGCCAAACGATGCCACAAAAGTGAAGCGACCAGGTTATTAATTATTATAACCCTCCCTCTAAAAGAAATTTTTGGCAAAAGCCATTTCCATTTGTCCAATCGCCCCTTTAGTTTTTCTAAAACTCCTTCCCAATTTTTGCTTATCATTGAGTCATTGCCAACATATACTCCTAAATACTTTAACCCATCTCTCTTCCAGGACAAACCACCTGGTAATTTAGGAAGACCATGAGACCATTTACCACTCACTATGGCTTCACTTTTGGACCAATTAACTTTGGCTGAGGAAATTGTACCAAACTTGTTTAAAATGTCTTTAAGAAGGTCAACATCATTTTGCCCTTTAACCAAAACAATAATATCGTCTGCATATGCAGATACCTTACAATTGGCTCCAGAGCAAGGTATGGTCCAACCTTCAATGCTCTCTCTGATCTTAACAAGTAACGGTTCAATGGCAAGAGCATACAACATCCCTGAAAGTGCACAGCCTTGTCTAATACCCCTGTTGATTTGAAAAGGAGCAGTAAGACCACCATTAATTTTCAGTACACTCTCAACATCTCGGTACAAAACCCTAATCATGGCAATAAAACCAGAGCTGAACCCGAACTCCTCCAGCGTACGCCAGAGATAGCTGTGTTCAACCCGGTCAAATGCCTTTTCCTGGTCTAGAGAAATGAGACCAGTGTCTATGTCCAATAGCCTAGAGACGTCCAAAATATCCCGAATTAGATAAACATTATCATGAATAGACCTGTTAGGCACACAGTAAGTTTGATCATGATGAATAACGTGCCCAACTACCTCTTTCAACCTAATGGCCAAAACTTTAGAAAAGAGCTTTAAATCAGAGCACAAAAGTGAAACAGGGCGCCAGTTCTTTATTTCTTTTAAGTCACCTTTTTTGGGTAGCAGGGTAATGACCGCCCTCCTGCAGCTCAAAGGTAGCAACCCTCCAGCCAGACTATCATTGAGCACAGACAGCAAATCACCCCCCAGCACTGACCAAAACGTTTGATAAAACTCAATTGGTAAACCATCAATTCCTGGGCCCTTACCGCAATCCATGCTCCGCAGAGCAACATGCAGTTCAAATGCTGATAGCGGCCTCTCAAGCCAAGAATTGATCTCATCTGGAACTTTAGGCAAACCCATATAAAAAGAGCTGTCCAGCTCACCTTCCTCTGTACGTTCACTTTTATAAAGCTCAGAATAAAATAAAACAGCTCTTTTTCTAATTTCCTTGGGCTCCACCATTTCTGCACCCTCCAATGAGTATAAAGAATGTATAAGTCTGCTTTGACCATTCTTTTTTTCCAGGCCGAAAAAAAATTTAGTTGGGCCATCCATCTCTACCGCACTCTGAAAGCGCGAGCGGATCAAAGCTCCCTGTGCTCTGATACCCAACAGGTTATCCAGAGTTCTTTTTTTAACTTTGAGGAGCTCAATATGTCCTCGATTTCCTGTGGACTCTACCAAATTCTGAAGTTCCACTATTTCAATCTCTAAGGCTTTCATTGATTGGGAAATGTCCTTGGAAACGTTGAGAGTGTACTGACGACACAGTTGCTGTATCTCTTTTTTCCCATGATCCCACCATTGTTGTAGGGAAGAAAACTCTTTTTTCCTGGATCTAAACTGTTCCCAAAAAAATATAAAAACATCCTTAAAAAAACTGTCTTGTAACAAAGAGGTGTTAAAATGCCAATAGGCACTCTTAGACCTTATATTACTAATAAAAACACTGCAGACTACTAGGCTGTGATCAGAAAACCCACTAGGCAGAATCTCACATTTCTTAATGACATTAAAATGGTATTTAAAACAATATAACCTATCCAGTCTAGCCATGGAAATAGCATTTTGTCTTGTTTGCACCCATGTGTACTGCCTTTGTCCTTTATATAAAGTTCTCCATATATCACACAAATCATGCTCTTCTATAAGCTTTCTCATAGCATGTTGGGAAGCTAGATGTGGCTCTTTATGGTTCCTATCCATTCCATCATTTGCCGTACAATTATAGTCTCCTCCAACAAATATGAACTCTTCCTCTTTACAGTTTGACAAAATATTACTTAATTTATCAAAAAGAACAACCCTTTCAGGACCAACAACAGGAGCATACACGTTTATAAAAACTAAAACCATTTTTTCAAACTTTGCTGTTACTTTCATTAAATGTCCCTCAACAACATGTTCTGTCTCATATGAAACTGGTATAAAGTTTTTATTAAAAAGTACAGCTAAACCACCACTACAGTGATTTTTGTGGCTTAAAATAATCGACCCACCCCATTCCATTAACCATTCATTCTCATTCAAAGCATCGCTATGAGTTTCCTGAACTAGCATTACATCAATTTTCTTTTGTTTAATCAATTCATAAAGCATTGCTCTTTTCTTGCTGTCCCGTGCACCATTTAAGTTAAGAGTGCCCAATCGTATCCTACTCATAAAAAGGTAAATTGAGCAGACCAGTAACAAACATCTCAAAAAAACAGAAGAGAAGCTAGACTGGTTCGAATTCATCATTTAATAATTTTAGCTTTAACTTCTGGACAATTTTCTTCAGCCTAAAAACTTCTTGTTCAGTGAAAGCTCCACCCTCCTTCATTAAAGCCCTGGTAGAATCTATAAACAGCTCACGATCTGGGAAGTAATCCTCTACATTTACACCTTTCATGCCTTTCGTGGCCTGTAGAAATTTTTTTACTTTATCCAAAACGTAAGCACTGCGGCCAGCTCGCTTCTGTGAAGCTGAGCTAACCGAGTCTGATGATTCACAATCACTGTCCATAACAGAAGATCCATAACAGTCCTCAACATTACTGGACTCTGAGTCCACCTCGCTTATATCAACAACAGCTGCTCCAGTGGCTTTCTTACTAGCCATGTTTTCTTTATCTTTAGTCTTAGTTTTCCTTTTTAATGTCGGTGTTTTGAAAATACTCTGATCATCTGTCATGTCAACATCATCCACAGCAGACTCTATGACCTGCTCACTAACCTCAGAAATACCTTCATGCACAGTTTCATTTGAGGCCACACTCTTATCTTTATTACTTTCAGAATCCTCACTTCCACTTTTGTCAACACAAGAAACTATATCGCTAGTTTGTGCATGATCTGTATTATGCGTGTCGCTCGTATTGTGATTCTGATCTGCGTTTTTCTCAGGGCACACGCGTATCACGTGACCCTCTTGTCCACAACCAAAACACTTCATTGAATCTGACGTAGCAAAAATAACATAAAGAAAATCGTCAATCTTAAACTTCATGGCCAAATTAAACTCTTCATTCTGGTTATTTAAGATCATGTGCACCTGCCTCCGAAAAGATACAACGTGCTTCAGCTGTGGAGATTTACAACCGAGTGGGATTTTCTTCATTTTTGACACAACCTTTCCGTGTCTGGACAATTCCCTTTCAATCACTTCATTTTTAAAAACGGCGGGACATTTGACAATACTATTCTTTTCGCCGGTTGTACCAAAGGCATGACTGGAGTAAGGGAATCATTCACAACAATCCCAGTCTCTACAACTTCATTCACTTTATCAACGTTGTTCAAAAACATCACTATTGCGCTATTCATTCTTGATGCAGAAAGAATGCAATCATGACCAACAACAGCAGCAACAGCGAGGACGCAGTCCTCAACTGAACAACGCTCCGCGGGTACTACCTTAACACCGTGCCGGCGCGTTAAACTTTCCAAACCAGCGTGCTGAGACGCCGCCATAGCGATCAGTGCACACTGACCGACGACGCTCCTCACAAACACCTACAAACTTTCCTCTATTTACCTCGCAACAAAAGATAGAAAAAAGATAGAAAACTCACTCGTACAGTACAGCTCACTCCAACACACACTCACACTCCGACCACAAACTCCCAGCATGCACTCGAGAGAGAGAGAGAGAGAGAGAGAGAGAGAGAGAGTGAGAGAGAAAATATGGTAAATGAATGGTAACGCAATAAATAGCTTAAATCAATCACTCATGTAATTATTGACTAAAATTAAAATACATAAATATATAATATAATATAGTTTTAATTTGAAATTTAAATATATTTAAATTTAAATATATATGAGCAAAACTCAAATGATGAAAAATGTAATACTGATGTATGTACAGTACTTGTGTTTGAGCTGATCACCTGACCAGGACAAGCTTTTGGAACTCTAATCATCCAGAACAAAACTATTCTAATCTTCTGTACAATGGGCTCTTATTAATTTCACTATTCTGAAATATGACATTTCTCGGATGCAGACGGAAATTCAAACCTGTTGAATCCTCGCTGACAGGATTATGAGATTAAAGCAGGAAGTAGGAGATGGTGTTATAACAAAAGTGCGTCCCATCTTTCCCCTGGGCAACAAGCTTAAAGCACATCTCTAATCTCAAACCCTGATGATTTAAGGGTTTGGGATTGATACTGAATCACACACAAAGGTGTGTATGTGCACGTGAGAGAATGAGAGTGTTTCATAAGAGGAGATATAGATTCCACTGAGAGAAAGTGAGGGAAAACTGAGTGAACTGGATTACTAGAGGAAAGGAGGAGTAAATAAGGAAATGAAATTAGGGAAATGAAAAGGCGGCATCTGTTGCCAGCTCGACTTCTGCCCTAACAGTCTCTGTGGACAGTCTACCCACAGCTGGAAGCTCCTGATAAGCAACAAAGCCAGAGAGAGAGAGAGAGAGAGAGAGAGAAAGAAGAGAGAGAGAGAGAGAGAGAGAGAGAGAGAGAGAGAGAGAGAGAGAGAGAGAGAGAGAGAGAGAGAGAGAGAGAGAGAGAGTAGTGAGAGTAGGTATTTCTGAAGTGTGTGAAGGTAGAGCGAAATTTACTTTTCATTTGTACATTACACAAGAACTAAGAAATAATGTATGCTAATTATAAATTATAATAGTTTTTATAATACATAGTGATATATTCTATTTACACCATATAAAAGAAGCAGTTCTTTGCAATATGTGTAAATAGTAATTAGATGCTATTTATACTTTATTTTGACCGATACATACTATTTGCACCTCAGTATTGTTGTAAATAAATAGGATGCAATAATAACAGAGTGTAAATGATTATATTTATTACAATTATTAAATGGATGCCGCCTTAATGGGACAATAAAAGCCCTCCCTACACCTACCCAAATGCTTTTATTATTATTATTAAACATTTCCTTAGGCACTTTATTTCCATTTTTAGAACATTTTCTTAATTTTTAATGCCTTTCCGATGTGATATGTGATAGGAAAAGAGAGAAGAGCGAGCTCTGCAAAAGGTGGATTCGAACCCGAGTCGATCACACCAAAACCTAGATCTTTAAGACTTATGCTTTACGGACTACGCCACTGAAAATGTTAGTGCTAGTGCGAATAGCAGTGGCCAAGAAGGCACGCTATTTTCACTTGGTGTAAATAGACACTCCGCTTAAGAAAACCCTTAATTTCCTTATTTATTTGCTACAAAATGTAATATTTATTTTATTCTTGAAAAAAAAAAGAATGCTTTGCTTATTGACTGCTTTGAATAATTCAAGTCTTCAAAACCACATTAGGATAAAAACATTTAGCATTGCCACCAGCCAAAATAATCTGGTAACTCTCCTTCTACAACTGGCAGAATAAATAGTAGCAATTTAAGCCTTTTTTCACTAATAGGCAGTTTAATACACCTCCCAGCAAACATTTGTCTGTTCTACCAAGAGAAAAATGTTGGATCTGAATCCTCTCCCAGCAGAAGCATTTTTGACAGAATATCTAATGAACCATGAATGGCTCTTCCTAGTAAACAAAGATGAATAATTAAAGAAATAAAGTAGTTAAGCATGACACTCTAAAGCTGCCATTTAATCAAAAAACATTTTTTACCATATTAACACAAAACTTTAATTTAACAGGCAACTGCAACCTGCCAAAATAATTTATATTCAGACTATGAAAGCTAGATTGAAATAACTTTCATTTTACAAAAGTAAACTAAATCTCATTTTAAAAGTAGAAAGTAAGAATTGCCTAATGTAGAATAGCCTGAATTTTTATATATTTATTTATTTTAAATGTATTATTGACTTTACGGTTACATCAATGATGTATGTTTTAATAAAATAATAAAATATGAAATAACTAATTTTATGTCTCTCTAATCAAATCGTTTTCAGTTTTGATTAGGTCAAAGCTTGAATAAAATCAGCTAAAAAAAAAACCAACTGAAAATAAACAACTGTAAACCGTGTATACAAGTCAAATAATGTTACCTCTGCAATAGGTCATGTACATGTTATTTTATATGTTAAATACATTTTTGAGCTATTCAAATGACTGAATATGAGGAGGGGTAAACGAGAACACATTCAAGATTTCAAGATTCAAGAGTTTTATTTGTCACATACACAGTTATATACACAATATACAACTGGCAGTGAAATGTAAACAGGTCCGCTCCATGGACAGTGCAAATAACAGTTACAAGAACACAAGGGAAATTAAAATAGAAATAGAATAAAATTAGAATAAAAAGTATTAACATAAGTAGAGTTATAAATAAATCAAGTAAGATAAAAATAGGAAATAAGATAAAAATAAAAAAATAAAATAAAAATATAAAATATAAAGTAAGTGGATATGATAAGTGAGATAAACTGTAGACTTAAAAATAAGTGGTTAACATAAAATATATATATATATTTATATATAGAGAAGTATGATGTGCATGCAATAGGTATAATTGCAAATCGGAGTATAATGTGCAAACAGGAGTATGATGTGCAAACAGGTTTATTACAGGTTGTTACACAGTAACAATAGGAACGTAAAGTGCAGTGCAATGGCAGTATGTGAATGTTAATGTTTAAACTGGATGTTTATGCGTGTGCGGGGTGAAGTGAAGTCACGTGACTGAGTTCAGGAGTCTGATGGCCTGGGGGAAGAAACTCCTCCTGAGTCTTTCAGTCTTTGCCATCAGGCTACAGAAGCGTCAAACACATCAAACTATACGTTTAGTTATCAATTAATCCCTTCTCTATTAGGGCTTTTTACATTGCAGTTATCTTTGTTCTAAACACCCATTTAACCCCGGGTAAAGGAATGTTTCACACTTGTGATTTAGAAGGGGGGTTAGCACTGCTTTTTACCCGAGGTTATGAAACCCTGCTCCGGAGCTTTTGCAGTATTAACCCCGCATTGCAGTGCCAAACTTGTAATGTTAGAATGTTACAGCTAGACTCTTAGAAACAGACAACCAATCACGTACATATTTGCATGCTTTTGGTCACGGAAACACTGCACATAAACAGTAAATTCAGCATTTGAGAGGAAAAATGTCAAATACTGACAGAAAACCTGACAATTGAGTGAAGAAGAGACCTAAAAGGGCTTTTCGCAATTTAAATAGTTAAGCCTGGGGTAAACTGAATCCTGGGTTATCTTGCTTCACATTTCACACTGCTCATAATTTACCCGGGGTTAACAAATTCATAAGCTGGCGTTTCACACTGTAAATTCTTAAACCCTGGGTTAACATTCTTATTTGCATATTTGCGGGATCAGTGTCATTGATTGGATGAACACAGCGATCACAGCACACCCCGGGTAAAAAGCGGTGCTAACCCCGCCTCTAAATTACAAGTGTGCAACGTTCCTTTACCCAGGGTTAAAAGCAGTGTTTAGAACGATGATAACCTGGGGTTCAGCGCAGTGTGAAAAGCCCTAAAGAGTCAGTGAGATAATCTCATTTATCTCTGTAAAGCCTAGTAGCCTGCAAGTCTTTGAATAATATTATGAGACTAAATGCACACACACGTCGTGTTTTCAAGTTTATGGGGACATTTTCCATCTTTGTCGGGACATTTTGTCCTTATAACGTAGAGTTTACCTGGACATGCACGCACGCACACGCACACACACACACACACACACACTATATGTGACTGAAATCTTACAGAAGGTTGTACAGCAGATTGCGCTGTCAGTTCACACTGCAATCTATTTTTAAGCTCCGCCATGCTGCTGTAGTGATTAATTCTGACTTCATTTGGACATTTTTTTGAGCATATGTCCAATAAATCAGATAACATATGTTCTGAGAGGCAACAGAAAAACACTGTAATGTACAATATGTAATTTAATTAATAAGGTTTTAGTCTGGTTAAATATTTTTTTTAATTAATTACTATGCAACAAAGATTAGTTTTTATTCTGAGGTCATTCTTATCTATTCAGTGATTACTGCATTTACAACATTCTTCTGTAAATCTAGCCAAAAGCCATGGATGCATCCACACCATTTATTCATGTATTCACATTTGAATAATTCCTGGAATGGGCACAATTCGCCAGTGTGAATACAAACTAGTAAGCAATCAATATTCAAAAGGGCATCACACACCAATTTTTTGAGGGGTCACTCACTAGTGACACTCCTGGCAGAATCGGTGCCCTAGACGAGGTAAGAAATATGTCTAAACTGTGGCTTTCAATTAAATCAAACATTGTATCAAGTGGAACATACAATTTCACTGAGTTTATTTTGAAAATATAAAAATATATAAAAAAAACCAACACAAAATATACTAAAACTATACATATAAACAACAACTATTGTGTGTCATTTACATAACTGCAGCCCTTGGTTGTTGATCAAACCGATCACGATTTGCAATGAAATGTCCTTAGAAACCTCACATTATCACTGTTGGGATTTGTTTGTGACCATACTGAAAATACTCAGACAACTATAGAACATATTCTCTATTATGCTGTGCACACAGATGCCAGGAAACGCATGCTAAAACAGTAAATGGAACTTCAAGTGGCATCGTCAATATGTTTTCCTCATATTTTTCCACTCATGTGAATTTAAATTGTTTTTCAGCTTTCACATCACAGAATTCCCAACAAGCTGTGAAAATTCCAATCGTTGTTTAAAAGCATGCTTTACTTGAAAAAAAAAAAAAATCACCCATTAAGCTTTTGGACCATAACTCATACAAGTACTTGACTAAGCTCTTTAATTAAAAAAAGAGTTGTGAATTTTCTCCTGCTTACTATCAATGCGATCATTTTTAGCCACGCAGAACTAATGCCAGAAAGTTTTCATTATAATCATAATAAGCTTTGTTTTTGTTCTCTACCTTTTATCTGTGCTGTGGGGCTAGATTATAAGCACCAATTACTTTGACTTCTGTTGTTGAACGTGTGTGTGGTTTGTGTGGGTGGGGAAGGACGTAATGAAAGCGAATTGTTGTATAGATATGATTTATGCAGTTATATCAATCTTGTTTATGATTACATTAATGATATCTGCGTAGCATTTTAGATTAGTGAGGTAAACATTAGCTTCCTCAGCCAGAACCTCCTTAATGCAGGATTGGTTTAATCACTGGGTAAATTAATGGTCTGGTTCAGGACATATATATATATACAGTATGAGTGATACAGACTTCTGAACTGTAATATAAAATAATATTAGCAGTGACAACCTCTAGATTACTTACAGTGGTAAAGTTCAAATTGATTGAGTTCAATGAGTCTACAAGCAAATTTCAATTGTAAAATTGACTACAAATCTAGTTCTAATATCTATTTTAAATACCTCATGTACCTCATACGCTAATGTATTCATAGTCATTTATATGGGGAGTCTAATGCTATTTCATGAATTCTGACTCTTTTACACTGTTAAAGAATTGGATTCTCAAGCTAAACATGGCCCAAATTTCGAGTTGGACGTATGACAGAGTATTCCTGTGCCAATCACACTCCTTCAGGATTCGACCATTCGACTTTTTTTCAGAGTATGGCCCTGTCATACAAAGGGCGGAATTCCTTGTATGGGCACTTCTCCCGAATGACCGTGTGCGCACATCAACCAGAGCTAGAGCAAGAGCACGCCCATCAACGCGCTTCGTTCGCTGTTTTTAGACCACAAAATCAACTATGTCACTTAAGAAGTGTGTTTTTGGTTGTGAGGGAAAGATAACCTTGTTCAGCTTCCCAAATAACCCAGCGTTAAGGAAACAGTGGATGCAGTTCGTTTTCCCGGAGCAGCAACAGAGTTCTGCATGTTCCTGGTCACGCTGAAACTACATCAAATGTCTGTTTTGTTGGCAATCGGCGCGTAAATGCATATAATGTAAACAGCATGAACGTATATTGAATCGAAAGTTATCCAGGGATAATGCCATGGTGTGTGTGTGTGTGCACGTGACTCTTTAGCTACGCCCACTGCTTTCAGAAAGAATCGGTACAGCATATCTGTCTTTTATAAATATGATAAAACTAAAGACTCTTCTGAGATATGAAGGATGCAAATCTACTCTATAGGTACTCAAGATTAACATGAGATTGGCAGAAACTGTGTGTTATTTACCCTTTAAATTCCTGCAATATTCTCACATAATTCTAGTTGTCCATAAAAGCAAATGTTTTTCCTCTGTTGATACTTCTTGTACTGAGGTATAAGCCTAAAAGACATATTAGACCATCTTCATGAGGCAGTTTTCTATATTCATGCACAGCCTCCCGCAATTGATCAGTTACAGTGACATGTCCCACAGTGTCTTTGTTTCTATGGATTTCTTAGCCGGCGGGAAGCTATTGATGGAGAGGACAAATCAAACTAAGTTCAAGCTTGTATTATTGTTTCTACCGGAGGGGAGAGAGAAACATCTGTGCTCTGAGACAGGAGTGAGAGTGAGCTCTTATTGACTTGTTTTGCCTGCCTCAAGGTCACCGTTCAGCTGTGCAGGCAACAATAAGGATGTTTTTTGCCGGTCCTTGACAAGTCATTCTGGCTGAATCAATGTAATTGTTTAAAGGAGACCTATTATGCAAAATTCATTTTTACTTGGCGTTTGAACATAAATGTGGGTTGGCAGCATGTGCACACAACCACACTATAAATGATACAAATCCACCCACTCCCTTTTTTTAATCCCCATAAATCATAAGCACTTGACAAAGTGACGTCATTTTGCACAGACCCCGCCCATGACGGACTCTGCCATGTTAGCATAGAGCTCGCCCTGGGCGAGTTGTACATGGTCCGCCATTTTTTCCAGCAGCTGTAGCGACAAGAATGTCTCATAAGCAACTGTTTTGTTGTTGGATATAAGAGTGAACATATAACGGTCTTCATGTACTCCCAACATCAGAGCCACTGAAGACACAGTAGATTTGTTTTATTTTTTGAAGGGAATGCACCCCCATATACCTAAATTTGTTAATGTCTGCGCAAATCATTTTACACCAGACTGCTTTGTGAACGTGGGTCAATACAAAGCAGATTTTGCTCAAAAGTTGTTACTCAAGGATGGATCAGTACCAACTGTCCGTGATCCGCTTCATCTTTTGTGTTATGTACAATAAACTTCATAAAACTATACAACAAACTGTTATAGACTATACAAATGACCTGCGGGGTATTTTGAGCTAGAACTTCACATACACACTCTGGGGACGTATTTTACATCTTGTAAAAATGGGCATAATAGGTTCCCTTTAAGGGAATATAATAAAAATTTATTTCCTATTAATCTGCTTTACAAAATGCCAGATTGAGAATCAAGGTGAAACATGTCGCTTGGAATATTTCAAAGCATATATTGTCTTCTTTTGTTTGTCCATATTTTGCATTGCACTAAAAGTTCTGTCAGTACACAACTGACACCTTCAGGTATGTACAGCAACAAAAAAAAAAAGAGAATTCTTAAATATTTAGCACAAATCATCTGTATAAAAATAATCGTAAAATTACATTCAACAGAATTATTTTACTAGCTCCGAATATATATTGGAAATATTTGACTTATATATAAGTATCAGAATACGTATGAAATTAATCATAACCAAAACCAAGGAAGGAACATTTTCAAACAACTTGCCCCTTTTTTTGGTACAATCAATTTTCACACGCTGAACATGAAAAAAAGCCACTCACCTTTTACCGGAGTAATTAAAAAGAGCACTTAACATTAATGAAACTATTTAAATCGTTATTGAATCTAGTGTTGCAAACAATGTCCTCCTTTCAATGACAAGAATCTACACTTTAGCCTGCAGCATTTTATATTTTTGGACCTCTACAGTTTGTGAGTTTTAATTTCATGCACTGCATACCACAATCTGATCTAGAGCTTCTGCCAGTCTAAATTATTTGCAATTAGACCATGTAAAGTACGCTTTTCTTTATTGTCTAAAGAATCTCTCGACACATCCCACTTAACAGAGGCATTATAGTTGCACCAGCCCTTGACCAACATGTGTAGCTGCTACAAATCACACAAATGGAACCAAGTCAGACAGGAAGGGAAAGCAGAAAAGGCTAACTGATTAAAATAAGACCATTAAAATTCCTCAAAATATCTCTTTTGTGTTCAACAGAATCTAAAAGAGGACATATAGGTGAATAAATAATGATAAGATTTTAATAGATACACCAGCTCCTGACCAACAATGCCATGCAAGTGTACAACAACTTAATTAATACTTTTCTAAAATAGTGGGTATAGGGCTGTACGATTAATCGAAAAATAACCGAAACCAACATTCAGATGTCCCATGTCGGTTATTTCGGTTTTCACGTTACTCCGCCCCGTCAGTCACATCAAGTGCAGTTTGAAGGCACACAGAGAGATGCAGGAGCGGTTATCTGTGTTTATAGATGCCCAGAATCACTATAGTAACTGCATGTTTTACACAGTTTATACAGGTCAGTTAATTGCTGTTCTTATAGCCTACGCGCTGACACACACACACACACACACACACACGCACACACAGACGGCACGCGCAAGCCCTGAAGCCACTTTCACTTTCGTGCTCAAAGTTTGTCAAGTATGCGTTTAAAGGCTTGCCAGTTTCAACATTTAAAGCGATTGTGCACTATTCAAAAACAACAATACGGAAAACGTATCCGTTCAGTGCTCAGCTTTTTTCTGTGACACAGAGAGCCGAGCCGTGTCGCGTCTCTGACAACGCGCGCCCTGAAGGCAGACCTCTTTCAAAGCTTTGTTATTTGTATGTGTTTTAAGCCCTGCCAGTTTGAACATTAAAGCGAGTTTCGACCATCAGATGTGTATTATGTTGAACTAATGCCTGATATATTGTGACAAACGAACACTCAGACAGAAGCTCGCACATCACATGAAGATCGCGCGCAGAGAGGAGGGCAGAAACGCAGTGTCAACGCTGTCCTGTGACTAAAGTAAAGACACTAAAGTAGCTTAGAAACTCAACCGTTATAGGCATACATCTTAATACCTTTGCAGTAAGTACAAACCACAGCTTAATAATGAATAGAGACGGTATGAGTAATTCACACAAACAATCACTCTCTCATTGATGCATTCAGATAAATGTAATGTAGGTCTACAGTGCTAATTTATCTTTATCTGATGTACAACAAACAGAAATCTGCCCCATAGACAATAACTGCTGAAAGTGAACCGTTTCCTTCAAGTATTTTAAAATCACAAAGAAATGCACTTTTTCATTAGAAAAAAAAAATCCACCTTTAATTGTAGAAAATATTTACAGTACAAACCTTATCAGTGAACTTACTCAAAAACCTTATGAGGGCAAAAAAAAAAAGCAAAAAAAAAAAAAGCACAATAATCGTTCATTAATCATAATCAAGGTCAAATGTTCAATTAATCGAAGTTTTTATTTTTGGTCAAATCGTTACAGCCCTAGTATATGGTGTCTACCGGTCACCATGATTTTGCAAAGTAAGACAAAGTATGTTGATCTAGGAACAACATTCTTAATTAAAATTATGTCCTAACCCTATCCCTACTCATAAACCTAACATTACCCATACATTATCTCTAAAATCAGAGGGAAATGATAGCTGCACAAGATCGTGAGCCCTATGCATAGGCAGTCCTGATGGGCCCCCATGTTCCATGTTAAAATATATTCCAGTCTTTTCAAGGGT
Source organism: Gobio gobio (assembly GCF_949357685.1). Taxonomy (NCBI): domain Eukaryota; kingdom Metazoa; phylum Chordata; class Actinopteri; order Cypriniformes; family Gobionidae; genus Gobio; species Gobio gobio. Next base: position 39,259,706 of record NC_137108.1, on the reverse strand, counting down.
CCTCGCTTCCCTTTGGGCCCTGGTAATCAGTACTGATTTTACCCCAGTCAGATGCCCCTGGTTGTAAGCCTAAACTTGACATTAAATGTAAACTCAAATCTGATTGGTTGATTGGAATGTTGTTCCAGGATCAACAAAGATGTTGATCCAGGAACATGTTACTTAGCAGGCTGAATACTTACATGCATCAATTAATAATTTCTCGTTTCTCATATCCAGAGGCTATGCACTTTTGTACTGTTAACTCTTCTGCTTCTTTAATGATGTACTCCCAGTGACAGGGCCTCACATCACTTGGCACAGCAGACTAATTCATTCATCAGATGTGAGCGTAACGCACTACTACTGCTCCTTAATTAGATGTAGCTCATAAATTCTCACTATTAATTGCCCAGTGAGACATAGTTTATGGATCTGTATGGAATTGAGAGTGAGACCTCGGAAAATAAGTATGGATAAAGATGAGAATTGTCAATATGAATGCATGTACAAAATGCGGAAAAAAAGGACAGGCACAAACGCATTTAATTATGGCATGAAAGATCACATTAATTAGTACAAATTGAAGAGACAGTTCGGTTGCAGTTTCAGCAATGCACATAATTGCTAACAAAAGAGATGTGCAAACACTGAAGTTCAAAAGGGAACATGGCTTTTTCTTAGTTCATTCTAAATTGAAACTGTATTTGCTGTAAACTTAAATATGTACATCCACAGTGGAAATTCTGAAAAAAATATATCAACTTTAAAAACAGTCTACATGCACAAAATGTCAGTAGGAAATAGCATAGAAATATAGTAGAAAAAAACTTATCAGGTACAGAATCAGATCAAATAAAGTATCAGTACATCAACTTTTTGGGGTATTCGTAAATTTTTGACTAGTGTAGGATGCAGAAGGATGAAAAATTAAAGGCCCGAACTTCATTCATATTAAATAATGTTTATGTGAATTAATAATAATGATCTAAAGTCTTAGAACAGATACTTTCCGACAGAAATACATCAGAAAAAATCACATTGATTATGCTGTATTTCACAAGATCTTGCACTGCACCACAACTAATCAAAACACATTAGTCCAGCGGTTCTTAAAGGGATAGTTCACCCAAAAATTAAAATGATCCTATGATTTATTGACCTTCAAGCCATCCTAGATGTATATGACTTTCTTCTTTCAGATGAATACAATCAGAGTTATATTGAAAAATATCATTGCTCTTCCAAGCTTTATAATGGCAGTGAATGGCGGTGCGGATTTTGAAGCCCAAAAAAGCAGATCCATCCATCCATCATAAAAAGTAATCCATACGACTCCAGGGGGTTAATAAACGCCTTCTGAAGCGAAACGATGCGTTTGTGTAAGAAAAATATCCATATTTAAAACTATATAAACTAAAATAACTAGCTTGCGCCAAAAAAGTAACCTCTGTTACTCTATTCCCTTGCGCTTCCGTGTTCATCAATACGTCAAGTGTCACAGGTCAGAGGTCACTCTTTTGGTATAAATCGATGTGCACGGCCGTCTGTCGGCAGCTAGTTATTTTAGTTTATAAAGTTTTAAATATGGATATTTTTCTTACACAAACGCATCACTTTGCTTCAGAAGGCCTTTATTAACCCACTGGAGCCATATGGATTACTTTTATGATGGGTGGATGCACTTTTTTGGACTTCAAAATCAGGCCATTCACTGACATTATAAGCCAGGACATTTTTTAATATAACTCCGATTGTATTTGTCTCAAAGAAGAAAGTCATATAGACCTAGGATGGCTTGAGGGTGAGTAAATCATTGGGTAATTTTCATTTTTGGGTGAACTCTCTCTTTAACCTTTTTGCAAGTGTGACTCCCTTTCATGAATGACAATGCTTTGGTCAGAGATAGGTCAATGCAAATGGGAGAAGTTTTCCCAATGCTCAGTTCCCTCAGTGAACCATTGCTTCAGGGCCGTTTCTGTTGCCATGTCAGTCAGTGACTCTTCCAGTTCAGTTGGCATTCCTGTCAATGACTTCTCTGTAAAGGGGTTTCTAATCCACTCTTCTGTTATAGACATCGCTTTATTTTCAGGGAAATACTCACAGAATTGAATTTGCATGTCACTTAGGCGAGTCCCTATAACCGACCCAAGTTGGCTTTTAGCACGGTGCTTTCGTTCAGAAAATTGTCCAGTAACGGAAAAGGGTCAAAGTTATCATTATCCAAGCTAGTTTGCCATAAGGAAAGTTTTCTGATTCATGCTTCAATTTTATCGGAAAGAGTAAAGAGCAACATGTTTTGGCTATTCTATTCTATGGCTAAAAACAGTCTATCAGCTTCCCTTCATCTCAAAACACCACAAAAGCTGTTGACACACATCAATGGAACAGCTGACCGCAATAATACAGACTGGCATTTACATATGTAGTTGTCTTGAGCTGAATGAAACAGCACACTGCAATCTTCAAGTGATTATTTCAAGTCATTAAACATTTCTTATCGAGTTGCATGTTTGTTCTTAAATTGCCAAGCAAATGTCATTTGTTTTGGCATTTGAAGAACTTTTTCTCCTGCATTTGTAAATGCATATTTCTGACACGCAGTTATATCACAGAGATAAATGATGATTTTCTTGTTATACCATTTTATAGATAACCAAAGGAACTTATCACAATGCATTTGCTTAATCCAGTTAAGGATATACTGCAGATTTACTTCAGCCTTTCCCTGATAAAAAAGAAAGTTTAATAACTCCATAAATGCATTTCAGTACGCTAACAAGTTAAGAAGCTGCTCAGACAGGAAGGAGCAGAAGGAATGCCGAGATAGCTTTGAGTAACATGATACAGAGGCACAGATGATTATAATGGGAATCATAATGTACGTGACATCTTTATTGGAGTTCTCAATTTCCCCACGGCCACAATAAACATGATTCCCAAGGGACCCTTTTGCTTAATGTGCAGGCAGAGCAGCTCGGAGACCAAGTCACAGAGAAGTGCTATAAAACAAAGATGCAGAGTTGTCTTAGAAGATGAAAGAACAATGCAGAAATCACAGAAATGTGTGCAGTATTTCTGCAACTCTGCTGAATCCCGTAAGACATCAGGTATTTCTTCATTCAGATAGTATTGTGCATTGGAGTGTACCGGTGAAAATGAATTATCCACGACCTTAATTGTCCCCCTGTTGGATTGATATGCATATGAAACTGCTGAGCCCACTAGATGATTAAGTCCTACAAGGGCGTACATTTACCCCCCAGTGTATTTGAAAGCTTGTCAGGCAGTAATTCTATATTGCTTTGCCAATTAAAAGATCTGATTAGATATGGAGTTTTTAATTAGAATGCCTTAAAATGCCATCAGGACATTTTGGAATGGCTGTTCAAATATGTAAAAGAATGAAAATGGATCCTGAGGCTAGTTGGTGTGATATAAGAACTTACAATAACAATAACTATCAAATGCTGGACTTGCTCAATGAAAATCCATTTTCCAAAATGAGAGTTTCACAGTGGGCACTAATTTTGGACATTCCTTTACACCTAAAACTTTTATGATAATCTGCTGGAACCTCGTCTTGCGAAGCCAAACTGTCAACTAAATAAAATTCATATAACGGCGCAGCAGTCATCGCATATAACAGTTATTTATTACATGGCTAATGTTCACCCTGCTGGGAGTTATTCTGCAATAATGTAAACCGATAAGTCCTTCAGTTCTGAATTTTGCATAACCCAAATAGACTTTGAGATCAGAATTTGTCCATCCAAAAGTTAAAGGTACTGACTATTCATAGATATAACTCAAATAATCTAGCTTACCTGCAACTATTGCTCACTGTATCAACCTAGTGCCAGACGGACAGATTTACTTCTTTAGAATCAAGCACATTAAACAGTCTTTAGGATGAATGCTTTTAATGCTGGCCAACAATTCATAACTATTGACTAACAATCCATCCTGCAATTCCATCAAATCTTTCAGTGCCAAATCCATTTTATTTGCTTTCACAATTCAGTCCCATACTTGCATTGGCTGTAAATGTAAATGTGATGAAATCATGGACACTTTATCAAGTGAGCCAAATGGAGCACTTTACCTTGTTTCAATGCAAGAATTGTCAATGCACAGCAACCACCCAGTTGCTCTCTTTACAAAATCCTCTGGATTATACATAAAATATTCAGTATCTGAAAAAGTGTGACTGCGACATGAACATAAAATGTCAGGCTCAGACAGTGTGACTGAAGCAGGACCTTAAAGTAAAACGATTAAAAGGTATTGACATGCCAAAGGTCAAATTATTTGCAGTTTAGTATATATATATATATACTGTTATTCCAGAGTTTGTGTTTAGCTAAAATATATTTTAGCGCAAGTTTCCTTAAGGAAATAGAAGTAATTTGGGTGTTACTTCTCTCATTTGCATAGGCTGTGTGGTGTGTACAATGGAAGGAATATTACCAAGGGCATGTGCTCCTGCAAGAAGCTTTCATTACAAGTATCACACTCAGACAGCCGGCTGCCCATTCTTGTGCATGAAAACCAGTCATTATACTCAGAAAGTGTGTTTGTCTATGTGTGTGAGAGAGAGATAGTGAGAGCGAGACCCACTGGACTCAAATAAACTTTCATCTTTGCCCATTTTGACTGCATACTGTCCACATTTATCTCTTGATGTCAAGCGATTTTGCTAACAGTGCTGCTCTAATTGAGGTGTGGACATTACAGGTATAGGGCAAATTAATAGGCAGAACTTTGTGCTTTCACTCAAATGCCACACTGAGATTCACAGAGGCTATTTTAGGTGGCAGTAAGATTAGAATGCATCTAGTTGTCACTGCAGAACTCTGGTTGTTTGCATCGGGATGAAGGCCAGCAGTGAATAATGAAATGTCACAGCAGACAGCATTAGCAATGGGCCAAAAAAGCCCTCGTAGGAATTAACTTCTCTGTATCAGCTCTCGCATTAGCTTTCACACCATTAAATTAGATTGCATCACAAACAAAATCACGGCGACATCAATCCAGACCCATTGACCCATTACGGAAAATTGTCGTGCTATCATGATCCCATTAACTCCATTTACATGGGACTACTCGATAAAATCGGTCAGCAGGATTAAAAGTAAAGATTTGCATGGGAATTAGTATAATTTACTTAAAACGCTGACACATATCTGACAAGGTACTGCCAGATTTTTTGAGATGGGATGAGTAGTTTGATAGACCTAATATGGTTATTATTATGCCCCAGGAAAGGAACTCCAGGGACAGGAAATGAATCTTCATTTTCCAAGCTTCAGTTTCAGGGCTTTGCTTTAAAGGTCATTTCCCTGAAGCTGATGCTGATTTATGGATTGAAGAGAGGTGGAGGTTTTATAAACTAAAGATGCCACACAGATAAAATATTAAAGATGTTGAAAGTTTGCTGCACAGCTTGACTATCAGTTACAGACGGATGCTTTTGCCTATTCTTCCTTTCAAATGAAAAGCGATTCACTGAAACTGCTTTCTTTGAAAAACAACTAGGTACCCGTGCAAAACGTGGGACATTATTCATGAATTCTAGGATGTATTTTCAGTCGCAGATAATCATGGACTGAATTGTACAGCCAGTAGCTATTTGACAGATTAGGTTTTGCCTCTGTTTAGCAGAAACCTGTATTCAACTTGTATAAAACTACTAAAAGAGCTGAGCATTCAATAAACAGGTCTTTATCACAAGCTGGCAGTCATTTTACTGCCTCTTTTGTTGACAAACCCATTGTGTTATTAGAGGAAAACAGCGCTGAAGGCTGTCATTTCCCATCATCCTGAATGCAATAGTTCTCAGCATACTGGCAACAACACCATCATACAATACACAGACAACAGTTTAAATTTAAAGCTGCAATCATAACTTTTTTTGGTTTAAAATTATCCAAAATCAATTACGGAGCAAGTACATAACTAATCACTGTTCAAAACTATCTTCTTACCTTAGCTCGATTCACAACGGTAAACTTGTAATAATGTTTTCTTATTTGATCGGTCGGGTCGGTTTTCGTGGGAAATACGAGTTTGCCACCGTTCGCCTTTGCGGCATTACGTCATGTCCGTATACATGAAGAAGGAGTTCTGGTTAATATATTGCATGTGTGGATGCTGCATGTGGCGGATCTCTTGTAGCCTCTTCTTACAGCAGCTGGATTGGAATTAAACTTGTCATCTTGATGGCAGCTTGTAATCCTGAAAGTTCTAAATGACAATCATCGTTGCCAACTGGGGAATCACCAGTAGTAAAAAGTAAAAGACTTCAAAATGCGGAGAAGCTACAGCTAAAGAAGGCTTTTAAAAGTTGGCGTGAATGATTTAAAAGGGTTGAAAACGGACGCAGAGGACGCAGATGGCTTTTGTCTGCTGGACAGGTTAGACATTTCAATGGTTCATTGGGTATTTGGTCACAGAAGCATGTGATGACATTTTCCGTGAAAATTCTTGTTTTGGATATACTTCTGACTGAAATTCCGATGTACAGTGAATATCCACACTGGTGCATTGACAGACAACCCACACATGCACATCAAAACATTAGATTAATCCACGCTGAGGAGCCGTGCCGATGCACAACCCACGTAAAGAAGAGAAGATGCGACAAAGAGGCAAAACTTTCAAACTACTGCCTTAACAATATAGAACTGAATAACACTTTACATTGTATGACTGAAAAAGCAATACTTGCACTTAAAGGTGAAGCATGTAGTTTCTGCTACACTAGAAGCACCTAGCAGAATTACAAAAAAAAGCATATTTTGCAAACGCCCCTTTCACGCCTCCCCCAAGTCAAACGTCACATATAGTACAGCTCTTACGGGTGCTTGTGATGGCATGCCTCAACATGAGGCTACTTTCAATAAAAGGTCCAACATATAAGGAACACTTTTAGCAGTGTTGCTATGTGTCATGACTCGAGTAAGCAATTGAGTAGACAAACACTCTGTCTAGAGCGAACGTGTATCGCTTATAATATGGTGAAGAGCATTCCTGTAGCTTATACAGTACAGCATGACGCAAGCAATGCCAATGTCATGGGTTTGATTCCCACAATCTAAAAAATCTTGGCTTATTTTTTTCTATCCAAATCCTGGGTTGAGCCTAATGGGTCATTTTTAGGGGTTGTTTTTTGAGTCTTTGGGTGTTTTTTGTGTTACCCAGCTCCTGGGTCAGATGTAACAACCCAGTGTTTGGGTAGTTTTTGTGTTACCCAGATCCTGGGTCAGATGTAAGAACCCAGTTCTGAATAGTTTTTTCAGGGGTTGAGTTATTTATCGAGGCATTCACTGACTTTTTGTGACCTCTTCAGGAAAGAGCAGTGCAGCTCCGTCAAATTGGTGCATGTCTTCAGTAAAATACAGGTTTGTGTACATTATATTTTATCTATAAAATCATTATTGTGCTCTATGTCATTTAATTGTATGCAAAGCAACATTATAGGGGTGCAATGTCAGTCATCTAAATGAGTGTCGCGTTGGTCTTTTCGCATGATGGAAATGCCTGATGCCTTGCATAAAATTTTATGACTTTATTCACAAAGATCCAGAATATAATTTTGTTTTTATTTGTTATATGTTCCCAGAACTGTACACTGATTGTTTATGGACAGGTTATGACAGCATATTTCGGCTACGAGTGAAACCCAGGGAGGCGGTCTGAAGTTAGAAGATCCCCCGCTGAACATAATACAAGCTCCGACACAAGATCCAGAGGCGTTACGGTGGAAACGGGAAAACAGAGACTTTGTTGATTACACTTGAATTGTTGATTTTTACTTCTAATATTATTTATACCAGCTTAAATATAGGTAGTATGTATTAAAAACGATATACACTATATTGCCAAAAGTATTGGGACACCCCTACTAATCATTGAATTCAGGTGTTCCAATCACTTTCATGGCTCAGCCACGAAATGGTAGGCCACGTAAAAATCACAGAGCTCCAACTTAAATAGTCAATAGCTACAGACCTCAACACTTTGTGTGGCCTTCAGATTAGCTCAAGAACAGTGTGTAAAAAGCTTAATGGAATGGGTTTCCATGGCCCAGTAGCTACATCCAAGCCTTACATCAAGTGCAATACAAAGCGCCGGATGCAGTGATGTAAAGCACGCCGCCACTGGACTCTAGAGCAGTGGAGACGTGTTCTCTGGAGTGACGAATCAGGCTTCTCTGTCTGGCAATCTGATAGGCGGTTGCCAGGAGAACTGCACTTGCCTGACTGAATTGTTCCAAGTGTAAAGTTTGGTGGAGGGGGGATTATGGTGTGGGGTTGTTTTTCAAGGGTTGGGCTTGGCCCCTTAGTTCCAGTGAAAGGAACTCTTGATGCTTCAGCATACCAATACATTTTGGACAATTTCATGCTCCCAACTTTGTGGGGATGCCCCCTTCCTGTTCCCTACATGTCTGCGCACCAGTGCATAAAGCAAGGTCCATAAAGACATGGATGAGCGAGGTTGGTGAGAAGGAACTTGACTGGCCTGCACAGAGGCCTGACCTCAACCTGATTGAACGCCTTTGGGATGAATTAGAGCAGAGACTCTGAGCCAGGCCTTCTCATCCAGCATCAGTGCCTGACCTCACAAATGCACTTCTAGAAGAATGGTTAAAATTCCCACAAACACACTCCTAAACCTTGTGGAAAGCCTTCCCAGAAGAGTTGAAGCTGTTATAGCTGCAAAGGGTGGGCCAACTCCACATTAAACCCTTCTGATTAAAAATGGGATGTCATTAAAGTTCATGTGCATGTAAAGGCAGATGTCCCATAACAGTTGGCAATATAGTGTATGCTACACTGGATAATATGAACGTAAATAAAGGAATTATGTAAACCAGTGGTTGTGTGGAGTATTTTAAAAAAAGTTTAGAGGATTTCAAGGGTTAGTTCACCCAAAAATGAAAATTCTGTCATTAATTACTTACCCTCATGTCATTCGACACCCGTAAGACCTCCGTTTATCTTCGGAACAGAAATTAAGATATTTTAGTTGAAATCTGATGGCTCTGAAAGGCCTCCATTGGCACAATGGCACGGTTCACTCTCAAGACCCTTAAAAGGTACTAAAGACGTCGTTACAAAGTCCATCTCACTACAGTGGTTCTAAAATAACTTTATAAATCGGCGAGAATAGTTTTTGTGCGCAAAAAAACCCTAAATAACGACTTACATAGTGATGACGATTTCAAAACAAGGCATCATGAAGCTTCGAAGCGTTATGAATCAGCGAGTCGAATCGCCAAATTTCAGCAGTTTGGCGGTTTGACACGCGATCCAAATCATGATTCGGCTCATTGATTCATAACGCTTCGAAGCTTCATGTCGTGCATGAGGGTAAGTAATTAATGACAGAATTTTCATTTTGGGGTGAACTAACCCTTTAAGTTAATTCATAAACATTAATTCTTGTATGAAGAAAAAAAAAGAAGAAGCTAGTATTATAGTAAAAAAGAATCAAACCATTATGCTGGGTTAAATAAAAAACCCAATTAAATGATTGGTTAAATGAACCCGATATGTGTTCTGTCCTACAGTTGTTGTTTTAAACCCAGAGGTTTTTACAGTGTAAATTATTGATTGATAAAAAATACCTTGAATGCAATGTCACTTAGGATAAGTGTCTTCCAAATGTTTAGATGTAAATGTAAAGACACACACCAATGTCAAACATGGGTCCACTTTTAAAAACCTGAATTAATATGAATTTAAGTTGAATTGTCTTAACCCTCTGGGGTACTTCATTTATGGGTCACACTCAGACCTTCGGATCAAAAATGACCCGGAGGGCGGGATTAAGATAAAAAAGATTTGAGTAAAATCAATGAAATATATTTTTGTTCAATAATATTTTTTCTTTTATTTTTTGGTGTTTTGAGATACTTTTATGATTTATTATTAACATTTATGCAATAATTATGACCCATTTTTTCCCAATGAATATAATACAAAAATTATATATTTTTTTTAAAGCTGTATCTAATTTTAGAGTCAAGCCTAGGCCTCAAGAAAGCAATTTTTATTATTATTATATTATTTAATTTAATTTAAATGAGATTGGTGCCATCAGGTGGACACATTGAGCATTTTTATCATGCAATAGCACATTTTTACCACTATAGTGGATCTTGCGTTTTATATTTAAAAAAATAAAAAATCGTATCTTCATCGGAATGGTCAGAAACGTGGTGACTTTATTGGTAATTGGTATATGAACACCCAAAGAAATTGGGGACAGGATTTGAAAAGTCTAAGTGGTCGTAAAAAAAAACAGTCACACTCAGGACCTTCGGGTCAAAAATGACCCCCATAGGAAATTTATGGGAAATTGGCAAAAATATGAGTTTTTTTGTGCATTCAATCTACAAATCAGCCAGGATCCAGAAAAAAATGACTCAACAGTGAAGGGGTGAATCTCTAAAACATCAAGAGTGCAAAACAGACAAAAAACTCACACACACACACACATACACTTATACACACAAAAACACACGCACACACACAAATTAACGCGTGCCATTCCAAAAGCTAATTGTGTTTTTGACCCGAAGTACCCCAGAGGGTTAATCGATTAAATGTTTTTATTTCTTGTGTTAACTGTAAACCTGACAAAATTTTAGATAAGCTGAAAAGAAGCAAAAAAAATTAAATGACGGCTAAAAAAGTCACCAAAAGAACATGATTAGCCTACATAAACTTTCAAAAGCATGGTACATAGCATTGATCACTCCCTTTACTGCTATAACGGCTTCCTTTCCACTAGATGGGTTAGGGTTAAAGAACATGAATGCATGGATTTGCTCCCATTCGGAAAGTGGGGGTCATGCTGACATGATGGTGATAGCTTGCAGGTTCAGGTGTTCTATAGGGTTCAAGTCTCAAGTCTCTGACAAGAGTCAGTAAACAATTTCTAAATGCACCTTGTTTGTGCCACGGTCATGTTCGAATAGAAAATAACCCTGCACAAAAGATACAAGAACAATTCTCTACAATGCAAACATATGTGTAGCATTAAGATTTGTCCTCAGAATTAACTGAGGTCAACTTATGACGTTTGCGTGGTTTTTACATTCAGAATAAGTAATAGGCTATTTTCTACCCTGATTTTGAGGCTCTCTCCTGGAATGCTCGGTTTTTATGGGCGTGCAGCACTGAAGACTTGGAAGAAAACACCCACTGCTATGATTGGATAAGCTTTGCATATTATAATGAGCTTCTGCTCCCCCGTGAGTACACGTGAGGGGATTGTTTTGAAAGCGTGTGGGAAACAGCAATCGGAATGATCTGTCCCACCAGGCTCGCAAAACGTCTTTATTAAACAAACACAATGATTTATCTCTCATCCACCCTTCATTGGAATGTTATTTTTTTATTACTTGGCCCGCCTGATCAGTGGATATAACAGCGAACCGTGCATCACAAACACATACACCTCACTGCAGTGTCAGACAAATCAAAGCATGATCAAAACTTCTGTGATTGTATTTTTCCTTCAAATATCACACATAGAACATAAATAGAACAATGCACATCAAGAAAGGAATGTTATTTCCCTATTTAAGCCCGTCGCCAGGCCAGTGATACATTTCGGTAGCCTGTCTGGAAAACGAATAGCCCCTCGACATTGGGCTTTGTGAGCCCTGTGACAGCGTGCTAAGTTATGTTCAGTTAGACACGTACACATAATCAATAGATATCAAACGATCTGTAACAATGCAATACTGTCACATATTAATAAAAAAAAATAAAAAAAATTTTTTTAACTCACATTAGTGTGTTGCTTCATTCATTCATTCATTCATGTAATCTCATCCTGTCTGCAAAGCCAGTCTCTTGTTTACAAACGAATCCGAGGTGAAATTAAGGAACAAACGCGCAATGTCTTCCACACGTGAGCTGGATATTCATTAAAAATAAAGTTCATCCATGCATTCATTATATTGGAATCCGAATGAAGCTTATGCAGCATGTTTATTGCTTGGAAGTTCGAAAAAGCCTATAATCGGTGGGCGGGGCTACAGAATCAGGCATTCTTCTTCTGTTGAGGCGGTGTTTCACCACACTCAGACGTCACAGCCTGGCACATTCTGAGATTGCGCGTTAGCTGGGCCTGGTGTCTATAAAAGCTTTTCTTTGACTAACAAGGAAGTTTTCAGCTCCGAAACTTACAGGATATTCTTATATCACGATGAACTTTTATATATCAAAGGCTGAATGAAAAGTTGATTTCTCAATTCATGACCCCTTTAATATGAACAGAAATATACTGTACATGCAAACTGGAATTAAGGAGCAATGCACAGGCACTGCAGTGGAAAATCCTTTTTGAGCAGATTATCTCAGCTGTGCTGTACAGTATATAGTTGGACGACAGCCTATCAGCCTTTACACTGAACAGGACATGCTTAGAAGAAACAGAGTGGGTTCATGATGCCTGTTTATCACCACTTTTGTGCCGGCCTGGTTCATCTCTGAGGCGCACTTTCATAAGATCAAGGAATATAAACAAACACCCTTTTTAGTGATGCCAAAGGGAAGATCAGACATATACAGTCTAAATATCCATATATAGTTTGTATATATAAATAGAATTTAGAAAGAGACTGTAATTAAACAGCTGATGCATAACAAACATAAAACAAAATAACTCATAAAATAATCATGAATATGCCTGCTAGAGTTGGTTTTCTCTAAATTAGGATCAATCAGAGACTGTTGAGGGACCTGTTGAATAGAGAGGCTCTCATCTATAGCAGAAAGGCCGCTTCAAGCATTTGGAAATGTGAACAAGGGCCCTTGTGTCTGTGTGCACAAACCAAATTTAAAGAGATTTGTATCGCTCCTATTGTGGGTTTTGTAAAAATAGTTTAGTAGTTAATATAACTGCATTTCAAAACTAGGAATAGCGCACACTTTTATCTTACTCAAAGTTTTGGAAAACCTTTTGTTGAGTCCCACAATTCAATGAATAAAATTGTTCTTCAAACTGCATTGGAGGGCAGGAGCAATGTCTGAGAATGTCTGAGAATCTCTTTAAATGTAAAGATTTTAAATTAATTAAAAATATTTTTTTTATTAAATTAAAATTAAAAAGTGTTTGTCAATAGATATAGATCATTCTTAGATACAACACCAAAGACCTCAATGTGAGATAAAGGGCCCTATTTTAACAATCTAAGCGCATGGTCTAAAGCACACGGCACAGGTGCACTTAGGGCGTGTCCGAATCCACTTTTGCTAGTTTAACGACAGGAAAAATGGTCGCCAATTGTATGATAGGGCCCTAAGTTGTTTAACTAACCGCACAAACCATTTTTCTCAGTGATGCCGTCATCTGTGGGCTGAATCGTCCTCTCACCTGTCCCCAACATCACAGTACATTGTTTCTAGAGTAGGCAAATGCAGGTGCACAGAATGCTTGACACTCATTTCAAAAGGCACATTACATTATAAACTACCCACATGTAGCTGTGATTGCAAAGCAAAAATACATGTTGCCGGAAAAATGAGGAAACATTTGTTGCACCATCCTTAACTTTTAAAGTGGCTGATGTAATTCCAATCTGACTCATTACATGGAGTGGGTGTCTTTGGACATTATTGTGATTATTTAACTATTGTATTTTCATTTGCTTCTTGACGTGCATTATTAATTATTGACTTCTTTCCTATTTTAGATAGCAGATGTTTTGCTTTATTGTACTGTTGACGGTATGAACTGAACAGGTCTGATTTTTTTTTACTGTCGCTTATAAAATGTCTGACATAATTACAGACCGATTTATTACATGACTATATAATAATTAAAATAATCACAGTGCTAGACCCTTATGACACCCACTCATTAAGGTCTAGCATTATTATTATTATTATTATTATTAGTATGTGATTATTTAAATTACATTTTCATGTGCGCGTTTCCTTATGTATTTGTTTGTTTACATTTGAGCAGGTAAAGTTAAACGCTATTAAAAGCTAAACTCAGAATTAATATAAACTGAACAAAAAAAGCCACTGAATTAACTATCATTGAATGCGAATGGATAGGTGAATCCCACAGACTTGAATTCTTGGTATTTGTATATAAAAAGGTGACGTGAAAAGAAGAGAGAGCGAGCGCTCCGTTTTGATTATTTGATGGTATAGATGATGTTTTTGAGGGGCATGAAGTGCTATAAGTGACTGAGAGGGAGACAATGAATGCCGCAGCATTTTACGGGGAGGCGTTTCATAGTCTGGCAGGGATTTGAATAGAGCTTGATGTTTAGAGATGAGAGGATTTCTGATGTTTGTGAAAACCATTATAACCCACAGATTGAATGGGCTGAGAGCTCAATGCATGCTCAGTCCGCTTTCCATCTCTCAGGATTTTAAGCACTCCTCAGAGAACCAGCCTCTAGTGCCTTCACAGGAAAGATGAGGAGGTATGGGAGGAGGTATGGGAGAATGGCATCTGTGTGGGTGGGTGTGTGTGTGTGTGAGGGCGAAGAATTCATTGGTTTTCAATGAGCTGGAGAACGGTAAAGAGGAGATAACGACTGCTTGTAAGAGTCTGAGCATCTGCTGGTTTCCATTTGTACTTCAAATTAAATTGTTCTGTCACTTACTCTGGGGAGGGGGGGGGGGGGGGGGGTATTTATATTATCTCCCGTACACATATATATGATGCATACCACACAAGTACAGTTAAAGGTATAATTAAATGTAGTTGGTTTACTAAAATGGTTTAATGAATGGCACCCGTTGCATGCTCTCTGTTGTTTTAGCATCTGATTAGGGAGCATGCAAACGTCACAAATTGTGCTGAACGCAATTTGAGTGGGGCAGTTTCTTATTTTGCAGTCCTATTTTACTGAGACTGATCAATAGAAAACACTTCAAATTTACGTGAGATTCTGATATTTTTTTGCAAATCTGTGAATAATCTATAATGAACCCAATTGAAATGATAAAAACAGGTGTTTATGCTGAAAAGCATGACAATGGCTTTAATACCAGTTTAGTGCGCACATTGCACCTGGTTAAAGTTGATTGTGGGTGGTGGTTAGAGAATAAGATGCAGGTGTTTGTGTTGAAAATGAAATACTGTGTAAAAGTGGTGGATTCTTTAGTGAATTCACCCCATTTGACCTAATAATAAGCTGGCAATGTTTTTTATTTTATTATTATGATAGCAATGTAGCGCTCTCAAAACAAGTAAACATAGACTCTGAATAAACTCATCTACATAGAATGACTATTCTAAATGTAAATATAGCTGCAAGCAGCAATACCGGGGCCAAGCGCAAAGAAGAAGACAAGACATGCCAAAATGGCTGGCAGTGTCAGATCAACTGGAGCAATGAGCAATTAATCACGTTTTAAGATGATTTTAGGCAAAAGGCTGAAAAATGCATTGTAGTCTGAGAGTGTCAGACCAACTGCAACAATTAACAATTATACAGTTTAAGAAGATTAGGCAAAATGGCTGAAATATCATATATAGAGTCACTAATAATATAAGTTGATGGTTTATCACTTTTGACCAATAGGTGGCGCAGTTACGAAATAAATATGGCGTGGTCAAAATAAGGGAACAATGACACATGCAAAGTTTGATACCAATATGTCAAAGCATTGCAGAGATACAGCCTCAAGAGTCATTTTGGCATCATGCCTCAAATTCGTCGCTGCGGTTTACAAAAACGGTTTCATCTATTGATGCAAAATCCCTAACTTTTTGTTGATACAGTCTGAAGATGATACGATTTGATTTTGGTGGAAATCGGACAAACGGTCTAGGATGAGTTTGAAAAAGTAGATTTTGATCAAATAAGAACAATGAGGACAGGATGTTTGACCAAATATGGCAAAATTAGTATCTATGTCCTCGGCATGAGCCAATACATGTATTATGACCAGTTTCATCAAACTAGGCTAATTTAATCAAAAGTTATTAGCATTTTTGTAAATTTTGTTATAACCTTTGACCACAAGGTGGCACTACCCCAAAACTTTTTGAGTACCTTCAAAGCATGGTGCGGAAGACACATACCAAGTTTCGTAACGATAGACTAATGCCTTTGTAAAATATAGCATTTTTTGACAAAATTCAAAATGGCCGACAGCCAAAATGGCCGATATGGTAAAATTGAATATCAGACGACTCGGCATGCCGTCCTGAATCTAACGAAACACCTTTTATGATTTTTGGACAAACGGTTCAAAAGTCATAAGCAAAAATAGCCATTTTTTGTATCTCCGGACCAGTAGGTGGTGCTGTGCCGAAATGCTGCATGTTGCCTCAAGTCATGCTTGTGATGACATGTACCAAGATTGGTTTGAATACGATAAAGCGTTGCGGAGATATAGCCTTATGAGTGTTTTTGCAACCGCTACGCAAAATTTGTGTGCGCGTTTATCAAAAACAATTTGACAAATCAACTTGATTTGCAAGATTTTTTGTCAGCATGGTCTGAAGATGATCTGGTTCAATTTTCGTGCAAATCGGACAAACCGTCTAGGACGAGTTCGTAAAAGTAGGTTTTTTGGAAAATTAAAAATGGCGGGGAAATTATCATGACCGAAAATGACTTCATAGGGTGCAATTAAATCGGCATGAGCCAATGAATGTATTACGACCAGTTTCATTTAACTAAGCTAATTTAATCAAAAGTTATTAGCATTTTTGTAAATTTTGTTATAACCTTTGACCACAAGGTGGCACTGCCCCAAAACTTTTTGAGTACCTTCAAAGCATGGTGCAGAAGACACATACCAAGTTTCGTAACGATAGAATAATGAGTTTGTAAAATATAGTATTTTAGCACATAATTCAAAATGGCCGACAGCCAAAATGGCCGATTTGGTAAAATTGAATATCAGACGACTCGGCATGCCTTCTTGAATCTAACGAGGCCACTTTTATGATTTTTGGACAAACGGTTCAAAAGTTATAAGCAAAAATAGCCATTTTTCATATCTCCGGACCAGTAGGTGGCGCTGCGCCGAAACACTGCATGTTGCCTCATGTCATGCTTGTGATGACATGTACCAAGTTTGGTTTGAACACGATAAAGCGGTGCGGAGATATTGCCTTAAGTGTGTTTTTGCAACTGCTACGTAAAATTTGTTTGCACGTTTATCGAAAAGGATTTGACGAATCAACTTGATTTGCAAGATTTTTTGTCAGCATGGTCTGAAGATGATCTGGGTCAATTTTCGCGCAAATCGGTTGAACCGTCTAGGACGAGTTCGTAAAAGTAGGTTTTTCGGTTAATTAAAAATGGCGGGAAAATTTTTATGACGGAAAATGACGTCATAGGGTGCAATCGAATTGTCTTGAGCCAAGGAATCAGAGGAAAAAAGAATTTTGTTTCTAGCCCTTATGGTTCAAAAGTTATTAGCATAAACATGAGTGCAATTTTGGACTGATGGTGGCGCTAGAGGGATTGAGTTAGAGACTCCAAACTTGCTATGGAGACACTTGAGACCGTCTTCTATAAGTGTGCCGAATTTCATAACTTTTTACCATACGGTTCTATGGGCTGCCATAGACTTCGTGGCGGAAGAAGAAGAAGAAGATGAAATATAGCTGCAAGCAGCAATACCGGGGCCAAGCGCAAAGAAGAAGACAAGACATGCCAAAATGGCTGGCAGTGTCAGATCAACTGGAGCAATGAGCAATTAATCACGTTTTAAGATGATTTTAAGCAAAAGGCTGAAAATGCATTGTAGTCTGAGAGTGTCAGACCAACTGCAACAATTAACAATTATACAGTTTAAGAAGATTAGGCAAAATGGCTGAAATATCATATGAAGAGTTTGGTTGCAAAACGCGATAAACGCCATTTTTTGACATTTGGATTTTATTATTGGAAATCACTATTTAGATGTACCTTAATCTGTGTGAATTGCTGCCATTAATAAGATTTGAAAATGTACATTAAGCCAACTACAAAATGTATTTTTTCACAAAACGCGATATCCGCCAGCCCAGTTTCTTTACAAAGTGCGATATAGAACGTTCAGGATGCCGCGCAAGCTCAGGATGTCACGCGAGGAGAGAGTCACCGCCGGTGAAGTGCTCCGAGTTTGCTCAGTGATTTAACGATAATATCAAAACAAAAAAACATATTTTTAAAAAGAGGATTCAATAGGCTAACTAAAAAACGTTTACCAGTTTATACTGTAGGCGAGCTGTCAGTCACGTAGGCTACGTCACTGATCAACAGCTGTCTGTCAGTCAGAGAATCAAAGCTTCAGAGTCAAGCTAACGTTATGGATTTCGATGACGGATTGGAGCCGGTCATTCCAGCTGCTGTTGGGAGAAAGAGGAAGGCATCTTAAGAAAATCATCAAAGGGAGAAGACAAACGGGCAAGGCATTCAGGGGAGGGAAAACATCCAAAGATTAATTGTTGTCATCGTGCGACTGCGAGTAATGTTGGTCTGTCATGCCGACACACACACACACACACACACACACACACACACACACACACACACACACACACACACACACACACACACACACACACACACACACACACACACACACACACACACACACACACACACAAAACATTGATTCACTAGCTTTTCTTAATGGTATTACAGTAGTAGAATATAGCCTAAGGTGGATATATAGCGTTTTGCAAAAAAAAAAAAAAAAAACGTTATGTTGTGTATGTTCTGACCAAAACTAACTCGGAATCGTATTATTATTAATCAATCTTTGTATATACTATTCCATATATTTATGATGTATTGTTTTTTTAACCAATTTAAGATGTTTGACAATGTTAAGATAAATATGTTGCATTTTGGCATGGTTTTTGACTTATTTATGGACATAAAATTAAATAAAAAATATCCTGGATTTGAAGAATATTGTGTCCCGGCCTTCACTGAGCTCAAGTAATAGTTTAATGTACAAAAAATTGTGAATGAACTTGACTGTTGATGTCTTAAATAATAATGTCAAATAACCAACATTTCTCAAAATGGATATATCTCGTTTTGCAACGAAACTCTTCATATATTGAGTCACTGATAATGTAAGTTAATGGTTTATCACTTTTGACCAATAGGTGGCACAGATACGAAATTGATGTGGTGTGGTCAGAATAAGGGAACAATGACACATGCAAAGTTTGATGCCAATATGTCAAAGCATTGCAGAGATACAGCCTCAAGAGTCATTTTGGCATAATGGCTCAACTTCGTCACTGCGGTTTACAAAAACGGTTTCATCTATTGATGCAAAATCCCTAACTTTTTGTTGACACAGTCTGAAGATGATACGATTCGATTTTGGTGGAAATTGGACAAACGGTCTAGGATGAGTTTGAAAAAGTAGGTTTTGATCAAATAAGAACATTGAGGACAGGATGTTTGACCAAATATGGAAAAATTAGTATCTCTGTTCTCGGCATGAGCCAATGACTGTATTATGACCAGTTTCATTAAACTAGGCTAATTTAATCAAAAGTTATTAGCATGTTTGTAAATTTTGTTATAACCTCTGACCACAAGGTGGCACTGCCCCAAAACGTTTTGAGTACCTTCAAAGCATGGTGCGGAAGACATGATTTTTGGACAAACAGTTCAAAAATTATAAGCAAAAATAGCCATTTTTTTGTATCTCCGGACCAGTAGGTGGCGCTGCGCCGAAACGCTGCATGTTGCCTCAAGTCATGCTTGTGATGACATGTACCAAGTTTGGTTTGAATACGATAAAGCATTGCAGAGATATTGCCTTAAGAGTGCTTTTGCAACCGCTACGTAAAATTTGTTTGCGCGTTTATCGCAAATGATTTGACAAATCAACTTGATTTGCAAGATTTTTTGTCAACATGGTCTGAAGATGATCTGGTTAAATTTTCGTGCAAATCGGACAAACCGTCTAGGACGAGTTCGTAAAAGTAGGTTTTTTGGAAAATTAAAAATGGCGGGGAAATTATTGTTTCTAGCCCTTATGGTTCAAAAGTTATTAGCATAAACATGAGTCAAATTTTGGACTGATGGTGGCGCTAGAGGGATTGAGTTTGAGACTCCAAATTTGCTACGGTGACATTTCAGACTGTCCTCTATTAGTGTGCCAAATTTCACAACTTTTTACCATACGGTTCTATGGGCTGCCATAGACTTCGTGGCGGAAGAAGAAGAAGAAGAAGAAGAAGAAGAAGATGAATAATAATAATAATAGGAACGGGAACGGTTTCAATAGGTGCCATTTTGGCATACAAGATATGCCAAAATGGCTGGCAGTGTCAGATCAACTGGAGCAATGAGCAATTAATCACGTTTTAAGATGATTTTAAGCAAAAGGCTGAAAATGCATTGTAGTCTGAGAGTGTCAGACCAACTGCAACAATGAACAATTATACAGTTTAAGAAGATTAGGCAAAATGGCTGAAATATCATATATTGAGTCACTGATAATGTAAGTTAATAGTTTATCACTTTTGACCAATAGGTGGCACAGATACGAAATTGATGTGGTGTGGTCAGAATAAGGGAACAATGACACATGCAAAGTTTGATGCCAATATGTCAAAGCATTGCAGAGATACAGCCTCAAGAGTCATTTTGGCATCATGCCTCAACTTCGTCACTGCAGTTTACAAAAACTGTTTCATCTGTCGACGCAAAATCCCTAACATTTTGTCGGCACAGTCTGAAGATGATATTTCATTTTGGTGGAAATCAGACAAACGGTCTAGGACGAGTTAAAAAAAGTAGGTTTTTAGCAAATAACAAGATGGAAGACAAGAAGGTTTGCCAAATATGGCAAAATGGGTATCCATGTTCTCGGCCTGAGCCAAGGAATGTATTATGGCCAGTTTCATTAAACTAGGTTAATTTAATCAAAAGTTATTAGCATTTTTGTAAATTTTGTTATAACCTTTGACCACAAGGAGGCACTGCCCCAGAACTTTTTGAGTACCTTCAAAGCATGGTGCGGAAGACACACACTGAGTTTCGTAACGATACACTAATGCATTCGTAAAATGTAGCATTTTTTGACAAAATTCAAAATGGCTGACAGCCAAAATGGTCAATATGGTAAATATTGGCATGCCGTCCTGAATCTAACGAGACACCTTTTATGATTTTTGGACAAACGGTTCAAAAGTCATAAGCAAAAATAGCCATTTTTTGTATCTCCGGACCAGTAGGTGGCGCTTTGCCGAAATGCTGCATGTTGCCTCAGGTCATGCTTGTGATGACATATACCAAGATTGGTTTGAATACGATAAAGCGTTGCGGAGATATTGCCTTTTGAGTGTTTTTGCAACCGCTAAGCAAAATTTGTGTGCGCATTTATCAAAAACGATTTGACAAATCAACTTGATTTGCAAGATTTTTTGTCAGCATGGTCTGAAGATGATCTGGTTCAATTTTCGTGCAAATCGGACAAACCGTCTAGGACGAGTTCGCAAAAGTAGGTTTTTTGGAAAATTAAATATGGCGGGGAAATTATCATGACCGAAAATGACGTCATAGGGTGCAATTGAATCGGCATGAGCCAATGAATGTATTATGACCAGTGTCATTATACTAAGCTAATTAAATCAAAAGTTATTAGCATTTTTGTCAAGTTTGTTATAACTTTTGACCACAAGGTGGCACTGCCCCAAAACTTGTTGAGTACCTTCAGGGCATGGAGTGGAAGTCACATACCGAGTTTAGTAACAATACACTAATGCATTTGTAAAATATAGCATTTTAGCACATAATTCAAAATGGCCGACAGCCAAAATGGCGGATATGGTAAAATTGAATATCAGACAACTCGGCATGTCGTCCTGAATCTAACGAGACCACTTTTATGATTTTTGGACAAACGGTTCAGAAGTTATAAGCAAAAACAGCCATTTTTTGTATCTCCGGACCAGTAGGTGGCGCTGCGCCGAAACGCTGTATTTTACCTCAAGTCATGCTTGTGATGACATGTACCAAGTTTGGTTTGAATACGATAAAGCGTTGCGGAGATATAGCCTTAAGTGGGTTTTTGCAACCGCTACGTAAAATTTGTGTGCACGTTTTTCAAAAACGATTTGACGAATCAACTTGATTTGCAAGATTTTTTGTCAGCATGGTCTGAAGATGATCTGGTTCAATTTTCGTGCAAATCGGATGAACCGTCTAGGACGAGTTCGTAAAAGTAGGTTTTTCGGAAAATTAAAAATGGCGGGAAAATTTTTATGACGGAAAATGACGTCATAGGGTGCAGTCGAATCGTCTTGAGCCAAGGAATCAGAGGAAAAAAGAAATTTGTTTCTAGCCCTTATGGTTCAAAAGTTATTAGCATAAACATGAGTCAAATTTTGGACTGATGGTGGCGCTAGAGGGATTGAGTTTGAGACTCCAAATTTGCTACGGTGACATTTCAGACTGTCCTCTATTAGTGTGCCAAATTTCACAACTTTTTACAATACGGTTCTATGGGCTGCCATAGACTTCGTGGCGGAAGAAGAAGAAGAAGAAGAAGAAGAAGAAGAAGAAGAAGAAGAAGAAGAAGATGAATAATAATAATAAGAACGGGAACGGTTTCAATAGGTGCCTTCGCACCTTCGGTGCTTGGCCCCTAATAATAAATATAGCTGCAAGCAGCAATACCGGGGCCAAGCGCAAAGAAGAAGACAAGACATGCCAAAATGGCTGGCAGTGTCAGATCAACTGCAGCAATGAGAAATTAATCACGTTTTAAGATGATTTTAGGCAAAAGGCTGAAAATGCATTGTAGTCTGAGAGTGTCAGACCAACTGCAGCAATGAACAATTATACAGTTTAAGAAGATTAGGCAAAATGGCTGAAATATCATATATTGAGTCACTGATAATATAAGTTAATGGTTTATCACTTTTGACCAATAGGTGGCACAGTTACGAAATGTATGTGGTGTGGTCAGAATAAGAGAACAATGACACATGCAAAGTTTGATGCCAATATGTCAAAGCATTGCAGAGATACAGCCTCAAGAGTCATTTTGGCATCATGGCTCAACTTCGTCACTGCGGTTTACAAAAACGGTTTCATCTATTGATGCAAAATTCCTAACTTTTTGTTGACACAGTCTGAAGATGATACGATTCGATTTTGGTGGAAATTGGACAAACGGTCTAGGATGAGTTTGAAAAAGTAGGTTTTGATCAAATAAGAACATTGAGGACAGGATGTTTGACCAAATATGGCAAAATTAGTATCTATGTTCTCGGCATGAGCCAATGACTGTATTATGACCAGTTTCATTAAACTAGGCTAATTTAATCAAAAGTTATTAGCATGTTTGTAAATTTTGTTATAACCTCTGACCACAAGGTGGCACTGCCCCAAAACTTTTTGAGTACCTTCAAAGCATGGTGCGGAAGACATGAATTTTGGACAAACAGTTCATAAGTAATAAGCAAAAATAGCCATTTTTTGTATCTCCGGACCAGTAGGTGGCGCTGCGCCGAAACGCTGCATGTTGCCTCAGGTCATGCTTGTGATGACATGTACAAAGATTGGTTTGAATACGATAAAGCGTTGTGGAGATATAGGCTTATGAGTGTTTTTGCAACCGCTACGCAAAATTTGTGTGCGCGTTTTTCAAAAACGATTTGACAAATCAACTTGATTTGCAAGATTTTTTGTCAGCATGGTCTGAAGATGATATGGTTCAATTTCTGTGCAAATCGGACAAACCGTCTAGGACGAGTTCGCAAAAGTAGGTTTTTTGGAAAATTAAAAATGGCGGGGAAATTATCATGACCGAAAATGACATCATAGGTTGCAATTGAATCGGCATGAGCCAATGACTCTATTATGACCAGTTTCAATATACTAGGCTAATTTAATCAAAAGTTATTAGCATTTTTGTCAAGTCTGTTATATCTTTTGACCACAAGGTGGCACTGCCCTAAAACTTTTTTAGTACCTTCAGGGCATAGCATGGAAGTCACATACCGAGTTTAGTAACAATATACTAATGCATTTGTAAAATATAGCATTTTTTGACAAAATTCAAAATGGCCGACAGCCAAAATGGCCGATATGGTAAAATTGAATATCAGACGACTCGTCATGCCGTCCTGAATGTAACGAGACCACTTTTATGATTTTTGGACAAACGGTTCAGAAGTTATAAGCAAAAATAGCAATTTTTCGTATCTCCGGACCAGTAGGTGGCGCTGTGCCGAAACGCTGTATGTTGCCTCAAGTCATGCTTGTGATGACATGTACCAAGTTTGGTTTGAATACGATAAAGCGTTGTGGAGATATTGCCTTAAGTGTGTTTTTGCAACCGCTACGTAAAATTTGTTTGCGCGTTTATCGCAAATGATTTGACGAATCAACTTGATTTGCAAGATTTTTTGTCAGCATGGTCTGAAGATGATCTGGTTCAATTTTCGTGCAAATCGGATGAACCGTCTAGGACGAGTTCGTAAAAGTAGGTTTTTCGGAAAATTCAAAATGGCGGGAAAATTTTTATGACGGAAAATGTTGTCATAGGGTGCAATCGAATCGTGTTGAGCCAAGGAATCAGAGGAAAAAAGAATTTTGTTTCTAGCCCTTATGGTTCAAAAGTTATTAGCATAAACATGAGTCAAATTTTGGACTGATGGTGGCGCTAGAGGGATTGAGTTTGAGACTCCAAATTTGCTACGGTGACATTTCAGACTGTCCTCTATTAGTGTGCCAAATTTCACAACTTTTTACCATACGGTTCTATGGGCTGCCATAGACTTCGTGGCGGAAGAAGAAGAAGAAGATGAATAATAAATATAGCTGCAAGCAGCAATACCGGGGCCAAGCGCAAAGAAGAAGACAAGACATAGCAAAATGGCTGGCAGTGTCAGATCAACTGGAGCAATGAGCAATTAATCACGTTTTAAGATGATTTTAAGCAAAAGGCTGAAAATGCATTGTAGTCTGAGAGTGTCAGACCAACTGCAACAATTAACAATTATACAGTTAGGCAGATTAGGCAAAATGGCTGAAATATCATATATTGAGTCACTGATAATGTAAGTTAATGGTTTATCACTTTTGACCAATAGGTGGCACAGATACGAAATTGATGTGGTGTGGTCAGAATAAGGGAACAATGACACATGCAAAGTTTGATGCCAATATGTCAAAGCATTGCAGAGATACAGCCTCAAGAGTAATTTTGGCATAATGGCTCAACTTTGTCGCTGCGGTTTACAAAAACGGTTTCATCTATTGATGCAAAATCCCTAACTTTTTGTTGACACAGTCTGAAGATGATACGATTAGATTTTGGTGGAAATTGGACAAACGGTCTAGGATGAGTTTGAAAAAGTAGGTTTTGATCAAATAAGAACATTGAGGACAGGATGTTTGACCAAATATGGAAAAATTAGTATCTCTGTTCTCGGCATGAGCCAATGACTGGATTATGACCAGTTTCATTAAACTAGGCTAATTTAATCAAAAGTTATTAGCATGTTTGTAAATTTTGTTATAACCTCTGACCACAAGGTGGCACTGCCCCAAAACGTTTTGAGTACCTTCAAAGCATGGTGCGGAAGACATGATTTTTGGACAAACAGTTCAAAAGTTATAAGCAAAAATAGCAATTTTTTGTATCTCCGGACCAGTAGGTGGCGCTTGCCCGAAACGCTGCATGTTGCTTCAGGTCATGCTTGTGATGACATATACCAAGATTGGTTTGAATACGATAAAGCGTTGTGGAGATATAGCCTTATGAGTGTTTTTGCAACCGCTACGCAAAATTTGTGTGCGCGTTTATCGAAAACGATTTGACAAATCAACTTGATTTGCAAGATTTTTTGTCAGCATGGTCTGAAGATGATATGGTTCAATTTCTGTGCAAATCGGACAAACCGTCTAGGACGAGTTCGCAAAAGTAGGTTTTTTGGAAAATTAAAAATGGCGGGGAAATTATCATGACCGAAAATGACATCATAGGTTGCAATTGAATCGGCATGAGCCAATGACTCTATTATGACCAGTTTCAATATACTAGGCTAATTTAATCAAAAGTTATTAGCATTTTTGTCAAGTTTGTTATATCTTTTGACCACAAGGTGGCACTGCCCTAAAACTTTTTGAGTACCTTCAGGGCATAGCATGGAAGTCACATACCGAGTTTAGTAACAATATACTAATGCATTTGTAAAATATAGCATTTTTTGACAAAATTCAAAATGGCCGACAGCCAAAATGGCCGATATGGTAAAATTGAATATCAGACGACTCGGCATGCCGTCCTGAATGTAACGAGACCACTTTTATGATTTTTGGACAAACAGTTCAGAAGTTATAAGCAAAAATAGCAATTTTTCGTATCTCCGGACCAGTAGGTGGCGCTGCGCCGAAACGCTGTATGTTGCCTCAAGTCATGCTTGTGATGACATGTACCAAGTTTGGTTTGAATACGATAAAGCGTTGCGGAGATATTGCCTTAAGTGTGTTTTTGCAACCGCTACGTAAAATTTGTTTGCGCGTTTATCGCAAATAATTTGACGAATCAACTTGATTTGCAAGATTTTTTGTCAGCATGGTCTGAAGATGATCTGGTTCAATTTTCGTGCAAATCGGATGAACCGTCTAGGACGAGTTCGCAAAAGTAGGTTTTTCGGAAAATTCAAAATGGCGGGAAAATTTTTATGACGGAAAATGACGTCATAGGGTGCAATCGAATTGTCTTGAGCCAACAAATCAGAGGAAAAAAGAATTTTGTTTCTAGCCCTTATGGTTCAAAAGTTATTAGCATAAACATGAGTCAAATTTTGGACTGATGGTGGCGCTAGAGGGATTGAGTTTGAGACTCCAAATTTGCTACGGTGACATTTCAGACTGTCCTCTATTAGTGTGCCAAATTTCACAACTTTTTACCATACGGTTCTATGGGCTGCCATAGACTTCGTGGCGGAAGAAGAAGAAGATGAATAATAAATATAGCTGCAAGCAGCAATACCGGGGCCAAGCGCAAAGAAGAAGACAAGACATGCCAAAATGGCTGGCAGTGTCAGATCAACTGCAGCAATGAGCAATTAATCACGTTTTAAGATGATTTTAGGCAATAGGCTGAAAAATGCATTGTAGTTTGAGTGTGTCAAACCAACTGCAACAATGAACAATTATACAGTTTAAGAAGATTAGGCAAAATGGCTGAAATATCATATATAGAGTCACTAATAATATAATTTAATGGTTTATCACTTTTGACCAATAGGTGGCACAGTTACGAAATTGATGTGGTGTGGTCAGAATAAGGGAACAATGACACATGCAAAGTTTGATGCCAATATGTCAAAGCATTGCAGAGATACTGCCTCAAGAGTCATTTTGGCATCATGCCTCAAATTCGTCGCAGCGATATAGGAAAACGGTTTTGCCTATAAACGCAAAATCCATAATATTTTCTTGGCACAGCCTGAAGATGATACGATTAAATTTTTGTGAAAATCGGACAAACGGCCTAGGAGAGTTTGAAGAAGTAGTTTTTTAACAAATAGCAAGATGGAGGAGAGGAAGTTTGACCAAGTATGGCAAAATTTATATTTATGTTCTCAGCAGTAGCCAAGGAATGTATTATAACCAGTTTCATTATTATAGACAAATTTATTCAAAAGTTATTAGCCTTTTTGTATATCTTGTTATACATTTTGACCACAAGGTGGCGCTGCCCTGAAACCTTTTGAATACCTTCAGGGCATGGTGCAGAACTCGAACACATAACGAGTTTCGTAATTATACTCCAAAGCGTTATTTAAACAAAGGCCTAGAATTAATTTTTTTCATAATCCTGTATTTCATGTTTTTTCTATTATTGTGCCACCAAGAGATATGATACCACCATTTTTTATGTGTCCTCGGAGTGAGCCCATACATATGTGTGTCGATTTTGGTGAAAATATCTCATTTTGTTTTTGAGTTATAGACATTTATATGAAAAAACACATAAAAAATTACTGACACCTGACTTTGATTGGATTTTACTTCCCCTTAATGTCAATATTTTGACATTTGGGTATTAACACTTGGCTATCGACCTATGTTTCAGAACTTCTGACGCTGGTTTCGTCTTGGTCAGACTAGCATTCGAAGATATCCGCTAATGTTTTTTTAGCGCTAAGTTACCATGCTGCGAAATCTGGCAAGTCTGGTATCGTTGGACTTGGCAAGGATTCAGGAGACAAAAAAAAGTTACTCCTATGAAAACAAGTCAACCACAACCAAAGTTATAAGCATTTGGGAGGGGCAATCTCCACTAGGTGGTGCTGTTTTTAAACCTCTCAGGCTACCTCAGGTCATCGTGGTGATGACCCATACTGAGTTTTGTCAACCCTATGTCAACCTAAAATGTATTGCTGAGATCACAAAATATGGCGGAAAATGAATACTTAAACAATAATACTTAAACAATAGGCTTAAACAATAATATTTTATACAGACTAAACATGCACACACACACAAACACACATTTTGTTGTAGATACAGATATGTGAAATATATGGTGGGAACAAAATGTTTACTGCAAGTTTTTTTCAGGTTTCACATTACTCATCATGTGGCACAATTGTCAATACCAATACTTCAATAGAAAGGAAGTGATGCATTTTACAAAATATGATTGTAAATGTTATAATAGTGATTTTATAATGTCTAAATATGAATTACAGATCAATATTAGGGAGTAGTATGAGCACAAATTGATGATAATAACTTAGTAGAAGCTGTATCGTTAGATTTTAGCTCAGCATTTTATGTAATGGATCATAAATTATTGCTGGATAAATTGATTGTTTAATATGTGACAATGACTACGTTTACATGGACAACAATACTCCGATATTAATCTGATTAAGACCATACTCTGATTAAGAATCTACCATGTAAACAGTGATTTCTAATTACCTTAATCTGGTTAAAGCCATACTTGAATTAAAGGTCCCATGGCATGGCATTTGATTTTTACATCATAAAATGTCATAATTTAGAAATAAAAGGCATTTTTTCTATACTGCTGTTTGCCCTGTGGCTGAATGCCCTGCTTCAAGAGGCGTGTCTGCTGTGAGACTTCAGTAAAAACGCCCACTGTTGTGATTGGCTGACATCTTTGCATTTTAAATGAGCGGAGGGGGCGTGGTTTAACGAGGCACGAGCAGGCACGAGTCTGCCAGAGACGGATGGACCTGTGTTCACTTCTCATCAGTTCTCTCAGCATGTCTCAGTTCAGGGTGAACTGTTGTAGTTACTAGCATATACTTCAGGTTATTCGTTTATTCCTAGTCGGAGGGACTGTCACTCATGTGGATCAGCGCTGACTCGAGACGCGAACCGTTTAGAACGATTCAGTCCGATTTGGTGAACTGGTTCGGTTCACTAAAAAGAACCGATTCAAAAGAATGATTCGTTCGCGAACCGGACATCACGGAGACGGAGCGATTGCTAACAAAGTTATTTACAGTAACTACTGAGTGAGTTATGAGAGCGCTGTCTGTCAGCGCGAGTTTATTGTGTTTGTATCTGAAAGTTCTGAATAAACATGAGTCCCAGTCACGCCGAGTCCGTCTTCATCATTATTCTACCAACTTTGTAACACATGCAATGTACCATTACAGCGAGATGAACGAGTTAGTAAGTGTTGAGTATAGCATTATTTCTAGATATGTTCCAATCATATGAAAACCGTCAGTGACGCGCATTGAGTAACTTACACAGCGAACAAACAGTGTATGATTATAATTCTGGCAAAATTACAGTTCAGAAGTCATATTAGATAAATAGATATTCGTAAGATTATTCGATAGATTGGAGTCGTCGTGCTGGAGACGGGTTTAATGAGGGTGTCATTTAGATGCAGCATTTACAGGGCAGAGTTTAGTTGACAGGCTCTCTTTAGACATATCAGGGATGCATTGGTCATGTCCATGTGCAGGTCGACCATCTGATCTGAACACAGCCCGGTAGCAGGAAGTGTGGCAAATACAAATGATTGATGTAGTCCTCCTATTTTTATATACTTAAATGCATATTGGCCACCGTGCTCTGTGTTCCTAAAGCCCCAAGGTCACCTGGCATAGGTGCGAGATCCCTTTCATTGCTCTTGCAGCTTTAATGTAGTTTTGTATTTTTTACTTTTTGGGACCTCATGAAGAGTAGTCACTGCCTAGGTACTGGCTAATGGGGATCCAAGTAAACAAATAAACTTAGATCATAGATGGGAAAGAGCATTCACGGCAAAACAGGCAATTTAACTAAGGAAAAATATGTTTTTTTTGACAGTTATAACACAGCTTTTTTTTAGGTGTCCTCAAAGTGTGCCCAAAAATATATGTGTAAAATTTGTTGTAAATATCTCATTTTATTTTAAAGTTATAGCCACTTATATTTAGAGAGAATTGGCTGCATTGATTGGATTTTTTTTTTTGCCACTTCCTTCCAAAATGTTGGCTTTTGGTCATTATTGTTTAGCTATTGACCTATGTTATGTGTCTTGAAGACATTCGCAAAGGTTTTTTAGGTGCTAAAATACACCTTTTCACATACCATAAGGTGAAACCTGGCATGTTTGGTATCACTGGAATTCAGCAATGATTCAGGAGTCTAAGGAGGTGAATGCTCATTCAGGGCATTGTGCCAATGACGTATACAGAGTTTTTTGAGATATGCCAGTGTCCTCATAGACTATCATGGCAACCTGGATGAAGACAATGAATGCCCATTGTCATCTGACTAATGTTTGGGTGCCTATATAGCCATTTTCATGTGTTTTTCCCCAGTTATAGCGCCAACAAGTGGTTAATAGTTGCGATTTTTTTCATGTGATCTCAGACTGAGCTCACATACATGTGACCTGAATTTGGTGAAAATATCTCATTCCGTTCACAAGTTATAGCCATTTTAGTAAAAGAGGTCCCGGTTACATCAAACATTTTGGCTCGCCTTAGCGACCATGAATCAAAATGTGTTTTTTTTTAAATAATTATTGATAATCACTCTCCAGAGAACATTTCTGCAGTGATTTGGTTCTGATCAAGCAAAGAACCTGGGAGTAATTTGCAAAAGTAGGTTTTACAAAAAACCTAAAATATCTCGAAATTGGCGCCTGAAGGGCGAGCAAATCCGAGGCATGCATTTTGTCCGCCTTGAGCCAAGGATTCCAGCGATATAAGGCACTCGAGGCTACGCCTTACGTTTGAGGAGTTATGAGCCGTTTCGTACTTTTGATCGCCGTTTCGTACTTTTGATCGCTGTAGCACCCCCGTCAGGCCGATCGGGGCGTGCTTCGGTGACGTCAGTAGTCGTTGTGAGTACTACCATCCCTGCAAGTTTCAAGTCTCTACGACTTACGGTTTGGTCTGCCCGATCAGTTTTAGCTGGAGAATGATGCATCATGGGAAAATGAACAGTTACAATAGGGTTTCAGCCTGACACCTGACTTTGATTGGATTTTACTACCCCTTACTATCAATATTTTGACATTTGGGCTCGCGACCATGCCTAACGACCTATGTTTCCGAACTTCTGACGCTGGTTTCGTCTCGATCGGACTAGCGGTTTCGAAGATATCGGCAAAAAAGTTTTAAGCGCTAAATTACAACGGTGCACAAACCATACGGCGAAACCTGGCAAGTGTGGTATTGTTGGACTCGGCAACGATTCAGGAGTCTAATGAGATGAGTCTCGTGAAAATAAGTCAACCACACCCAAAGTTCTGAGCCTTTTTTTAAAAAAATCTCCACTAGGCGGCGCTGTTTCGAAACTTGTCAGGCTACTTTGGGGTATCGTGGTGATGACCCATACCGAGTTTTGCAACAATCCGTTCATGCGCTGATAAAATACAGCATTTTAGCACATAATTCAAGATGGGCGACAGCCAAAATGGCCGATATGGTAAAATTGGATATCCTTCGACTCGGCATGACGTCCCGAATCTAACGAGGCCCCTTTTATGATATTTGGACAAACGGTTCAGCAAAGAAAAGCTAAAATAGCCATTTTTCGTATCTCCAGACCAGTAGGTGGCACAGCGCCGAAACGCTGCATGTAGCCTCAAGTCATGCTTATGATGACATGTACCAAGTTTGGTTTGAACACGATAAAGCGTTGCGGAGATATTGCCTTAAGTGTGTTTTTGCAAACGTTATGTAAAATTTGTTCGCGCGTTTATCAAAAACGATTAGACAAATCAACTTGATTTGCAAGATTTTTTGTCAATATTGTCTGAAGATGATCTGGTTCAATTTTCGTGCAAATCGGATGAACCGTCTAGGACGAGTTCGCAAAAGTAGGTTTTTCGGTTAATTGAAAATGGCGGGGAAATATCCAAGACGGAAAATGACGTCATAGGGTGCAGCCGAATTGGCACGAGCTCAGAAATTAGAGGAAAAAAGAATTTCGTTTCTAGCCCATACGGTTCAAAAGTTATTAGCATAAACATGAGTACACATTTGGACAGGTGGTGGCGCTAGAGGGATTGAGATAGAGACACCAAAATTGCCATGGTGACATACCAGACCATCCTCTATTAGTGTGCCAAATTTCACAACTTTTTACCATACGGTTCTATGGGCTGCCATAGACTCCCATGGCGGAAGAAAAAAAGACGGGAACGGTTTCAATAGGTGCCTTCGCACCTTTGGTGCTTGGCCCCTAATAAAAAGGGCATAAAAAGGGTCTAAAAAGGCCTATAAAAAAAAGACTATAGGGTCTGAGCACTTGATTT
The DNA here is from genome assembly GCF_949357685.1 of Gobio gobio. Taxonomy (NCBI): domain Eukaryota; kingdom Metazoa; phylum Chordata; class Actinopteri; order Cypriniformes; family Gobionidae; genus Gobio; species Gobio gobio. The sequence goes on along the minus strand of NC_137108.1, from coordinate 39,226,998 downwards.
TTGAGCTGCTGGTTGCAAAAACTTTATCAAGCCTGGTGACATGTGCATCGGAGAGGTCAAAGGTCAATTTTTGCATTTTCAGCTCATTTATCATGGAAAAGTGGTTTTTTTTTTTTTTACCTTTTAAACTGGTATGCCTCTACTGATGGGCCGATCTCCGTCAAAGTTTGCACGCGTCTTTACAATAATGCGACGCACATGCTCAGCCGATTTGGTGAAGTTCTGCGCAGAGCAGGCAATTTTTAGTCATTTAAATGTCATTTCGCATAGGATAATATAGAGCATTTTTTTCACCTTTATAACAGTTAAAGCGCCACGGCGGCCATAAAAGTCTGCAAGCCTCTTTAGGGTCACGTGACGCATGCGCACGCGTGATTTCGTGAAGCTGTATGCAAATCAGGCAGGAAGAGGGCCGCTTTCAGGCATTTAATGGGATTTTCCATAGAAATACATCATTGTGACCCCTTTTTAACCGTTATAGCGCCACCAAGTGGCCAATCTCCACGTCCTTTTTCATGCAGCCACAGAACGAGCTCTTACATATGCGTGCTGAGTTTGGTGAAAATACCTCGTTCCGTTCACGAGTTATAGCCAATTTAGTAAAAGTGGCTCCTCCCCCTTCCAACGTTTTGGCGGCCCTTAGGGACCGTGAACCCAAATTTCCACTTTTTTTTATAACCTTTGACAATCAGACTCCAGAGAATCTCGCTGCGCTGGTTTGGTTCCGGTCGGGCCAATAACCTAGGACTAGTTTGCAAAAGTAGGTTTTGCAAAAAATCCCAAATAGCCGAAATTTTTCCCACTCTGATGAGCAAATCCGAGGCATGCATTTTGTCCGCCTTGAGCCAAGGATTCCAGCGATATAAGGCACTCGAGGCTACGCCTTACGTTTGAGGAGTTATGAGCCGTTTCGTACTTTTGATCGCCGTTTCGTACTTTTGATCGCTGTAGCACCCCCGTCAGGCCGATCGGGGCGTGCTTCGGTGACGTCAGTAGTCGTTGTGAGTACTACCATCCCTGCAAGTTTCAAGTCTCTACGACTTACGGTTTGGTCTGCCCGATCAGTTTTAGCTGGAGAATGATGCATCATGGGAAAATGAACAGTTACAATAGGGTTTCAGCCTGACACCTGACTTTGATTGGATTTTACTACCCCTTACTATCAATATTTTGACATTTGGGCTCGCGACCATGCCTAACGACCTATGTTTCCGAACTTCTGACGCTGGTTTCGTCTCGATCGGACTAGCGGTTTCGAAGATATCGGCAAAAAAGTTTTAAGCGCTAAATTACAACGGTGCACAAACCATACGGCGAAACCTGGCAAGTGTGGTATTGTTGGACTCGGCAACGATTCAGGAGTCTAATGAGATGAGTCTCGTGAAAATAAGTCAACCACACCCAAAGTTCTGAGCCTTTTTTTAAAAAAATCTCCACTAGGCGGCGCTGTTTCGAAACTTGTCAGGCTACTTTGGGGTATCGTGGTGATGACCCATACCGAGTTTTGCAACAATCCGTTCATGCGCTGATAAAATACAGCATTTTAGCACATAATTCAAGATGGGCGACAGCCAAAATGGCCGATATGGTAAAATTGGATATCCTTCGACTCGGCATGACGTCCCGAATCTAACGAGGCCCCTTTTATGATATTTGGACAAACGGTTCAGCAAAGAAAAGCTAAAATAGCCATTTTTCGTATCTCCAGACCAGTAGGTGGCACAGCGCCGAAACGCTGCATGTAGCCTCAAGTCATGCTTATGATGACATGTACCAAGTTTGGTTTGAACACGATAAAGCGTTGCGGAGATATTGCCTTAAGTGTGTTTTTGCAAACGTTATGTAAAATTTGTTCGCGCGTTTATCAAAAACGATTAGACAAATCAACTTGATTTGCAAGATTTTTTGTCAATATTGTCTGAAGATGATCTGGTTCAATTTTCGTGCAAATCGGATGAACCGTCTAGGACGAGTTCGCAAAAGTAGGTTTTTCGGTTAATTGAAAATGGCGGGGAAATATCCAAGACGGAAAATGACGTCATAGGGTGCAGCCGAATTGGCACGAGCTCAGAAATTAGAGGAAAAAAGAATTTAGTTTCTAGCCCATACGGTTCAAAAGTTATTAGCATAAACATGAGTACACATTTGGACAGGTGGTGGCGCTAGAGGGATTGAGATAGAGACACCAAAATTGCCATGGTGACATACCAGACCATCCTCTATTAGTGTGCCAAATTTCACAACTTTTTACCATACGGTTCTATGGGCTGCCATAGACTCCCATGGCGGAAGAAAAAAAGACGGGAACGGTTTCAATAGGTGCCTTCGCACCTTTGGTGCTTGGCCCCTAATAAAAAGGGCATAAAAAGGGTCTAAAAAGGCCTATAAAAAAAAGACTATAGGGTCTGAGCACTTGATTTTTGAGCTGCTGGTTGCAAAAACTTTATCAAGCCTGGTGACATGTGCATCGGAGAGGTCAAAGGTCAATTTTTGCATTTTCAGCTCATTTATCATGGAAAAGTGGTTTTTTTTTTTTTTACCTTTTAAACTGGTATGCCTCTACTGATGGGCCGATCTCCGTCAAAGTTTGCACGCGTCTTTACAATAATGCGACGCACATGCTCAGCCGATTTGGTGAAGTTCTGCGCAGAGCAGGCAATTTTTAGTCATTTAAATGTCATTTCGCATAGGATAATATAGAGCATTTTTTTCACCTTTATAACAGTTAAAGCGCCACGGCGGCCATAAAAGTCTGCAAGCCTCTTTAGGGTCACGTGACGCATGCGCACGCGTGATTTCGTGAAGCTGTATGCAAATCAGGCAGGAAGAGGGCCGCTTTCAGGCATTTAATGGGATTTTCCATAGAAATACATCATTGTGACCCCTTTTTAACCGTTATAGCGCCACCAAGTGGCCAATCTCCACGTCCTTTTTCATGCAGCCACAGAACGAGCTCTTACATATGCGTGCTGAGTTTGGTGAAAATACCTCGTTCCGTTCACGAGTTATAGCCAATTTAGTAAAAGTGGCTCCTCCCCCTTCCAACGTTTTGGCGGCCCTTAGGGACCGTGAACCCAAATTTCCACTTTTTTTTATAACCTTTGACAATCAGACTCCAGAGAATCTCGCTGCGCTGGTTTGGTTCCGGTCGGGCCAATAACCTAGGACTAGTTTGCAAAAGTAGGTTTTGCAAAAAATCCCAAATAGCCGAAATTTTTCCCACTCTGATGAGCAAATCCGAGGCATGCATTTTGTCCGCCTTGAGCCAAGGATTCCAGCGATATAAGGCACTCGAGGCTACGCCTTACGTTTGAGGAGTTATGAGCCGTTTCGTACTTTTGATCGCCGTTTCGTACTTTTGATCGCTGTAGCACCCCCGTCAGGCCGATCGGGGCGTGCTTCGGTGACGTCAGTAGTCGTTGTGAGTACTACCATCCCTGCAAGTTTCAAGTCTCTACGACTTACGGTTTGGTCTGCCCGATCAGTTTTAGCTGGAGAATGATGCATCATGGGAAAATGAACAGTTACAATAGGGTTTCAGCCTGACACCTGACTTTGATTGGATTTTACTACCCCTTACTATCAATATTTTGACATTTGGGCTCGCGACCATGCCTAACGACCTATGTTTCCGAACTTCTGACGCTGGTTTCGTCTCGATCGGACTAGCGGTTTCGAAGATATCGGCAAAAAAGTTTTAAGCGCTAAATTACAACGGTGCACAAACCATACGGCGAAACCTGGCAAGTGTGGTATTGTTGGACTCGGCAACGATTCAGGAGTCTAATGAGATGAGTCTCGTGAAAATAAGTCAACCACACCCAAAGTTCTGAGCCTTTTTTTAAAAAAATCTCCACTAGGCGGCGCTGTTTCGAAACTTGTCAGGCTACTTTGGGGTATCGTGGTGATGACCCATACCGAGTTTTGCAACAATCCGTTCATGCGCTGATAAAATACAGCATTTTAGCACATAATTCAAGATGGGCGACAGCCAAAATGGCCGATATGGTAAAATTGGATATCCTTCGACTCGGCATGACGTCCCGAATCTAACGAGGCCCCTTTTATGATATTTGGACAAACGGTTCAGCAAAGAAAAGCTAAAATAGCCATTTTTCGTATCTCCAGACCAGTAGGTGGCACAGCGCCGAAACGCTGCATGTAGCCTCAAGTCATGCTTATGATGACATGTACCAAGTTTGGTTTGAACACGATAAAGCGTTGCGGAGATATTGCCTTAAGTGTGTTTTTGCAAACGTTATGTAAAATTTGTTCGCGCGTTTATCAAAAACGATTAGACAAATCAACTTGATTTGCAAGATTTTTTGTCAATATTGTCTGAAGATGATCTGGTTCAATTTTCGTGCAAATCGGATGAACCGTCTAGGACGAGTTCGCAAAAGTAGGTTTTTCGGTTAATTGAAAATGGCGGGGAAATATCCAAGACGGAAAATGACGTCATAGGGTGCAGCCGAATTGGCACGAGCTCAGAAATTAGAGGAAAAAAGAATTTCGTTTCTAGCCCATACGGTTCAAAAGTTATTAGCATAAACATGAGTACACATTTGGACAGGTGGTGGCGCTAGAGGGATTGAGATAGAGACACCAAAATTGCCATGGTGACATACCAGACCATCCTCTATTAGTGTGCCAAATTTCACAACTTTTTACCATACGGTTCTATGGGCTGCCATAGACTCCCATGGCGGAAGAAAAAAAGACGGGAACGGTTTCAATAGGTGCCTTCGCACCTTTGGTGCTTGGCCCCTAATAAAAAGGGCATAAAAAGGGTCTAAAAAGGCCTATAAAAAAAAGACTATAGGGTCTGAGCACTTGATTTTTGAGCTGCTGGTTGCAAAAACTTTATCAAGCCTGGTGACATGTGCATCGGAGAGGTCAAAGGTCAATTTTTGCATTTTCAGCTCATTTATCATGGAAAAGTGGTTTTTTTTTTTTTTACCTTTTAAACTGGTATGCCTCTACTGATGGGCCGATCTCCGTCAAAGTTTGCACGCGTCTTTACAATAATGCGACGCACATGCTCAGCCGATTTGGTGAAGTTCTGCGCAGAGCAGGCAATTTTTAGTCATTTAAATGTCATTTCGCATAGGATAATATAGAGCATTTTTTTCACCTTTATAACAGTTAAAGCGCCACGGCGGCCATAAAAGTCTGCAAGCCTCTTTAGGGTCACGTGACGCATGCGCACGCGTGATTTCGTGAAGCTGTATGCAAATCAGGCAGGAAGAGGGCCGCTTTCAGGCATTTAATGGGATTTTCCATAGAAATACATCATTGTGACCCCTTTTTAACCGTTATAGCGCCACCAAGTGGCCAATCTCCACGTCCTTTTTCATGCAGCCACAGAACGAGCTCTTACATATGCGTGCTGAGTTTGGTGAAAATACCTCGTTCCGTTCACGAGTTATAGCCAATTTAGTAAAAGTGGCTCCTCCCCCTTCCAACGTTTTGGCGGCCCTTAGGGACCGTGAACCCAAATTTCCACTTTTTTTTATAACCTTTGACAATCAGACTCCAGAGAATCTCGCTGCGCTGGTTTGGTTCCGGTCGGGCCAATAACCTAGGACTAGTTTGCAAAAGTAGGTTTTGCAAAAAATCCCAAATAGCCGAAATTTTTCCCACTCTGATGAGCAAATCCGAGGCATGCATTTTGTCCGCCTTGAGCCAAGGATTCCAGCGATATAAGGCACTCGAGGCTACGCCTTACGTTTGAGGAGTTATGAGCCGTTTCGTACTTTTGATCGCCGTTTCGTACTTTTGATCGCTGTAGCACCCCCGTCAGGCCGATCGGGGCGTGCTTCGGTGACGTCAGTAGTCGTTGTGAGTACTACCATCCCTGCAAGTTTCAAGTCTCTACGACTTACGGTTTGGTCTGCCCGATCAGTTTTAGCTGGAGAATGATGCATCATGGGAAAATGAACAGTTACAATAGGGTTTCAGCCTGACACCTGACTTTGATTGGATTTTACTACCCCTTACTATCAATATTTTGACATTTGGGCTCGCGACCATGCCTAACGACCTATGTTTCCGAACTTCTGACGCTGGTTTCGTCTCGATCGGACTAGCGGTTTCGAAGATATCGGCAAAAAAGTTTTAAGCGCTAAATTACAACGGTGCACAAACCATACGGCGAAACCTGGCAAGTGTGGTATTGTTGGACTCGGCAACGATTCAGGAGTCTAATGAGATGAGTCTCGTGAAAATAAGTCAACCACACCCAAAGTTCTGAGCCTTTTTTTAAAAAAATCTCCACTAGGCGGCGCTGTTTCGAAACTTGTCAGGCTACTTTGGGGTATCGTGGTGATGACCCATACCGAGTTTTGCAACAATCCGTTCATGCGCTGATAAAATACAGCATTTTAGCACATAATTCAAGATGGGCGACAGCCAAAATGGCCGATATGGTAAAATTGGATATCCTTCGACTCGGCATGACGTCCCGAATCTAACGAGGCCCCTTTTATGATATTTGGACAAACGGTTCAGCAAAGAAAAGCTAAAATAGCCATTTTTCGTATCTCCAGACCAGTAGGTGGCACAGCGCCGAAACGCTGCATGTAGCCTCAAGTCATGCTTATGATGACATGTACCAAGTTTGGTTTGAACACGATAAAGCGTTGCGGAGATATTGCCTTAAGTGTGTTTTTGCAAACGTTATGTAAAATTTGTTCGCGCGTTTATCAAAAACGATTAGACAAATCAACTTGATTTGCAAGATTTTTTGTCAATATTGTCTGAAGATGATCTGGTTCAATTTTCGTGCAAATCGGATGAACCGTCTAGGACGAGTTCGCAAAAGTAGGTTTTTCGGTTAATTGAAAATGGCGGGGAAATATCCAAGACGGAAAATGACGTCATAGGGTGCAGCCGAATTGGCACGAGCTCAGAAATTAGAGGAAAAAAGAATTTCGTTTCTAGCCCATACGGTTCAAAAGTTATTAGCATAAACATGAGTACACATTTGGACAGGTGGTGGCGCTAGAGGGATTGAGATAGAGACACCAAAATTGCCATGGTGACATACCAGACCATCCTCTATTAGTGTGCCAAATTTCACAACTTTTTACCATACGGTTCTATGGGCTGCCATAGACTCCCATGGCGGAAGAAAAAAAGACGGGAACGGTTTCAATAGGTGCCTTCGCACCTTTGGTGCTTGGCCCCTAATAAAAAGGGCATAAAAAGGGTCTAAAAAGGCCTATAAAAAAAAGACTATAGGGTCTGAGCACTTGATTTTTGAGCTGCTGGTTGCAAAAACTTTATCAAGCCTGGTGACATGTGCATCGGAGAGGTCAAAGGTCAATTTTTGCATTTTCAGCTCATTTATCATGGAAAAGTGTTTTTTTTTTTTTTTACCTTTTAAACTGGTATGCCTCTACTGATGGGCCGATCTCCGTCAAAGTTTGCACGCGTCTTTACAATAATGCGACGCACATGCTCAGCCGATTTGGTGAAGTTCTGCGCAGAGCAGGCAATTTTTAGTCATTTAAATGTCATTTCGCATAGGATAATATAGAGCATTTTTTTCACCTTTATAACAGTTAAAGCGCCACGGCGGCCATAAAAGTCTGCAAGCCTCTTTAGGGTCACGTGACGCATGCGCACGCGTGATTTCGTGAAGCTGTATGCAAATCAGGCAGGAAGAGGGCCGCTTTCAGGCATTTAATGGGATTTTCCATAGAAATACATCATTGTGACCCCTTTTTAACCGTTATAGCGCCACCAAGTGGCCAATCTCCACGTCCTTTTTCATGCAGCCACAGAACGAGCTCTTACATATGCGTGCTGAGTTTGGTGAAAATACCTCGTTCCGTTCACGAGTTATAGCCAATTTAGTAAAAGTGGCTCCTCCCCCTTCCAACGTTTTGGCGGCCCTTAGGGACCGTGAACCCAAATTTCCACTTTTTTTTATAACCTTTGACAATCAGACTCCAGAGAATCTCGCTGCGCTGGTTTGGTTCCGGTCGGGCCAATAACCTAGGACTAGTTTGCAAAAGTAGGTTTTGCAAAAAATCCCAAATAGCCGAAATTTTTCCCACTCTGATGAGCAAATCCGAGGCATGCATTTTGTCCGCCTTGAGCCAAGGATTCCAGCGATATAAGGCACTCGAGGCTACGCCTTACGTTTGAGGAGTTATGAGCCGTTTCGTACTTTTGATCGCCGTTTCGTACTTTTGATCGCTGTAGCACCCCCGTCAGGCCGATCGGGGCGTGCTTCGGTGACGTCAGTAGTCGTTGTGAGTACTACCATCCCTGCAAGTTTCAAGTCTCTACGACTTACGGTTTGGTCTGCCCGATCAGTTTTAGCTGGAGAATGATGCATCATGGGAAAATGAACAGTTACAATAGGGTTTCAGCCTGACACCTGACTTTGATTGGATTTTACTACCCCTTACTATCAATATTTTGACATTTGGGCTCGCGACCGTGCCTAACGACCTATGTTTCCGAACTTCTGACGCTGGTTTCGTCTCGATCGGACTAGCGGTTTCGAAGATATCGGCAAAAAAGTTTTAAGCGCTAAATTACAACGGTGCACAAACCATACGGCGAAACCTGGCAAGTGTGGTATTGTTGGACTCGGCAACGATTCAGGAGTCTAATGAGATGAGTCTCGTGAAAATAAGTCAACCACACCCAAAGTTCTGAGCCTTTTTTTAAAAAAATCTCCACTAGGCGGCGCTGTTTCGAAACTTGTCAGGCTACTTTGGGGTATCGTGGTGATGACCCATACCGAGTTTTGCAACAATCCGTTCATGCGCTGATAAAATACAGCATTTTAGCACATAATTCAAGATGGGCGACAGCCAAAATGGCCGATATGGTAAAATTGGATATCCTTCGACTCGGCATGACGTCCCGAATCTAACGAGGCCCCTTTTATGATATTTGGACAAACGGTTCAGCAAAGAAAAGCTAAAATAGCCATTTTTCGTATCTCCAGACCAGTAGGTGGCACAGCGCCGAAACGCTGCATGTAGCCTCAAGTCATGCTTATGATGACATGTACCAAGTTTGGTTTGAACACGATAAAGCGTTGCGGAGATATTGCCTTAAGTGTGTTTTTGCAAACGTTATGTAAAATTTGTTCGCGCGTTTATCAAAAACGATTAGACAAATCAACTTGATTTGCAAGATTTTTTGTCAATATTGTCTGAAGATGATCTGGTTCAATTTTCGTGCAAATCGGATGAACCGTCTAGGACGAGTTCGCAAAAGTAGGTTTTTCGGTTAATTGAAAATGGCGGGGAAATATCCAAGACGGAAAATGACGTCATAGGGTGCAGCCGAATTGGCACGAGCTCAGAAATTAGAGGAAAAAAGAATTTAGTTTCTAGCCCATACGGTTCAAAAGTTATTAGCATAAACATGAGTACACATTTGGACAGGTGGTGGCGCTAGAGGGATTGAGATAGAGACACCAAAATTGCCATGGTGACATACCAGACCATCCTCTATTAGTGTGCCAAATTTCACAACTTTTTACCATACGGTTCTATGGGCTGCCATAGACTCCCATGGCGGAAGAAAAAAAGACGGGAACGGTTTCAATAGGTGCCTTCGCACCTTTGGTGCTTGGCCCCTAATAAAAAGGGCATAAAAAGGGTCTAAAAAGGCCTATAAAAAAAAGACTATAGGGTCTGAGCACTTGATTTTTGAGCTGCTGGTTGCAAAAACTTTATCAAGCCTGGTGACATGTGCATCGGAGAGGTCAAAGGTCAATTTTTGCATTTTCAGCTCATTTATCATGGAAAAGTGGTTTTTTTTTTTTTTACCTTTTAAACTGGTATGCCTCTACTGATGGGCCGATCTCCGTCAAAGTTTGCACGCGTCTTTACAATAATGCGACGCACATGCTCAGCCGATTTGGTGAAGTTCTGCGCAGAGCAGGCAATTTTTAGTCATTTAAATGTCATTTCGCATAGGATAATATAGAGCATTTTTTTCACCTTTATAACAGTTAAAGCGCCACGGCGGCCATAAAAGTCTGCAAGCCTCTTTAGGGTCACGTGACGCATGCGCACGCGTGATTTCGTGAAGCTGTATGCAAATCAGGCAGGAAGAGGGCCGCTTTCAGGCATTTAATGGGATTTTCCATAGAAATACATCATTGTGACCCCTTTTTAACCGTTATAGCGCCACCAAGTGGCCAATCTCCACGTCCTTTTTCATGCAGCCACAGAACGAGCTCTTACATATGCGTGCTGAGTTTGGTGAAAATACCTCGTTCCGTTCACGAGTTATAGCCAATTTAGTAAAAGTGGCTCCTCCCCCTTCCAACGTTTTGGCGGCCCTTAGGGACCGTGAACCCAAATTTCCACTTTTTTTTATAACCTTTGACAATCAGACTCCAGAGAATCTCGCTGCGCTGGTTTGGTTCCGGTCGGGCCAATAACCTAGGACTAGTTTGCAAAAGTAGGTTTTGCAAAAAATCCCAAATAGCCGAAATTTTTCCCACTCTGATGAGCAAATCCGAGGCATGCATTTTGTCCGCCTTGAGCCAAGGATTCCAGCGATATAAGGCACTCGAGGCTACGCCTTACGTTTGAGGAGTTATGAGCCGTTTCGTACTTTTGATCGCCGTTTCGTACTTTTGATCGCTGTAGCACCCCCGTCAGGCCGATCGGGGCGTGCTTCGGTGACGTCAGTAGTCGTTGTGAGTACTACCATCCCTGCAAGTTTCAAGTCTCTACGACTTACGGTTTGGTCTGCCCGATCAGTTTTAGCTGGAGAATGATGCATCATGGGAAAATGAACAGTTACAATAGGGTTTCAGCCTGACACCTGACTTTGATTGGATTTTACTACCCCTTACTATCAATATTTTGACATTTGGGCTCGCGACCATGCCTAACGACCTATGTTTCCGAACTTCTGACGCTGGTTTCGTCTCGATCGGACTAGCGGTTTCGAAGATATCGGCAAAAAAGTTTTAAGCGCTAAATTACAACGGTGCACAAACCATACGGCGAAACCTGGCAAGTGTGGTATTGTTGGACTCGGCAACGATTCAGGAGTCTAATGAGATGAGTCTCGTGAAAATAAGTCAACCACACCCAAAGTTCTGAGCCTTTTTTTAAAAAAATCTCCACTAGGCGGCGCTGTTTCGAAACTTGTCAGGCTACTTTGGGGTATCGTGGTGATGACCCATACCGAGTTTTGCAACAATCCGTTCATGCGCTGATAAAATACAGCATTTTAGCACATAATTCAAGATGGGCGACAGCCAAAATGGCCGATATGGTAAAATTGGATATCCTTCGACTCGGCATGACGTCCCGAATCTAACGAGGCCCCTTTTATGATATTTGGACAAACGGTTCAGCAAAGAAAAGCTAAAATAGCCATTTTTCGTATCTCCAGACCAGTAGGTGGCACAGCGCCGAAACGCTGCATGTAGCCTCAAGTCATGCTTATGATGACATGTACCAAGTTTGGTTTGAACACGATAAAGCGTTGCGGAGATATTGCCTTAAGTGTGTTTTTGCAAACGTTATGTAAAATTTGTTCGCGCGTTTATCAAAAACGATTAGACAAATCAACTTGATTTGCAAGATTTTTTGTCAATATTGTCTGAAGATGATCTGGTTCAATTTTCGTGCAAATCGGATGAACCGTCTAGGACGAGTTCGCAAAAGTAGGTTTTTCGGTTAATTGAAAATGGCGGGGAAATATCCAAGACGGAAAATGACGTCATAGGGTGCAGCCGAATTGGCACGAGCTCAGAAATTAGAGGAAAAAAGAATTTAGTTTCTAGCCCATACGGTTCAAAAGTTATTAGCATAAACATGAGTACACATTTGGACAGGTGGTGGCGCTAGAGGGATTGAGATAGAGACACCAAAATTGCCATGGTGACATACCAGACCATCCTCTATTAGTGTGCCAAATTTCACAACTTTTTACCATACGGTTCTATGGGCTGCCATAGACTCCCATGGCGGAAGAAAAAAAGACGGGAACGGTTTCAATAGGTGCCTTCGCACCTTTGGTGCTTGGCCCCTAATAAAAAGGGCATAAAAAGGGTCTAAAAAGGCCTATAAAAAAAAGACTATAGGGTCTGAGCACTTGATTTTTGAGCTGCTGGTTGCAAAAACTTTATCAAGCCTGGTGACATGTGCATCGGAGAGGTCAAAGGTCAATTTTTGCATTTTCAGCTCATTTATCATGGAAAAGTGGTTTTTTTTTTTTTTACCTTTTAAACTGGTATGCCTCTACTGATGGGCCGATCTCCGTCAAAGTTTGCACGCGTCTTTACAATAATGCGACGCACATGCTCAGCCGATTTGGTGAAGTTCTGCGCAGAGCAGGCAATTTTTAGTCATTTAAATGTCATTTCGCATAGGATAATATAGAGCATTTTTTTCACCTTTATAACAGTTAAAGCGCCACGGCGGCCATAAAAGTCTGCAAGCCTCTTTAGGGTCACGTGACGCATGCGCACGCGTGATTTCGTGAAGCTGTATGCAAATCAGGCAGGAAGAGGGCCGCTTTCAGGCATTTAATGGGATTTTCCATAGAAATACATCATTGTGACCCCTTTTTAACCGTTATAGCGCCACCAAGTGGCCAATCTCCACGTCCTTTTTCATGCAGCCACAGAACGAGCTCTTACATATGCGTGCTGAGTTTGGTGAAAATACCTCGTTCCGTTCACGAGTTATAGCCAATTTAGTAAAAGTGGCTCCTCCCCCTTCCAACGTTTTGGCGGCCCTTAGGGACCGTGAACCCAAATTTCCACTTTTTTTTATAACCTTTGACAATCAGACTCCAGAGAATCTCGCTGCGCTGGTTTGGTTCCGGTCGGGCCAATAACCTAGGACTAGTTTGCAAAAGTAGGTTTTGCAAAAAATCCCAAATAGCCGAAATTTTTCCCACTCTGATGAGCAAATCCGAGGCATGCATTTTGTCCGCCTTGAGCCAAGGATTCCAGCGATATAAGGCACTCGAGGCTACGCCTTACGTTTGAGGAGTTATGAGCCGTTTCGTACTTTTGATCGCCGTTTCGTACTTTTGATCGCTGTAGCACCCCCGTCAGGCCGATCGGGGCGTGCTTCGGTGACGTCAGTAGTCGTTGTGAGTACTACCATCCCTGCAAGTTTCAAGTCTCTACGACTTACGGTTTGGTCTGCCCGATCAGTTTTAGCTGGAGAATGATGCATCATGGGAAAATGAACAGTTACAATAGGGTTTCAGCCTGACACCTGACTTTGATTGGATTTTACTACCCCTTACTATCAATATTTTGACATTTGGGCTCGCGACCATGCCTAACGACCTATGTTTCCGAACTTCTGACGCTGGTTTCGTCTCGATCGGACTAGCGGTTTCGAAGATATCGGCAAAAAAGTTTTAAGCGCTAAATTACAACGGTGCACAAACCATACGGCGAAACCTGGCAAGTGTGGTATTGTTGGACTCGGCAACGATTCAGGAGTCTAATGAGATGAGTCTCGTGAAAATAAGTCAACCACACCCAAAGTTCTGAGCCTTTTTTTAAAAAAATCTCCACTAGGCGGCGCTGTTTCGAAACTTGTCAGGCTACTTTGGGGTATCGTGGTGATGACCCATACCGAGTTTTGCAACAATCCGTTCATGCGCTGATAAAATACAGCATTTTAGCACATAATTCAAGATGGGCGACAGCCAAAATGGCCGATATGGTAAAATTGGATATCCTTCGACTCGGCATGACGTCCCGAATCTAACGAGGCCCCTTTTATGATATTTGGACAAACGGTTCAGCAAAGAAAAGCTAAAATAGCCATTTTTCGTATCTCCAGACCAGTAGGTGGCACAGCGCCGAAACGCTGCATGTAGCCTCAAGTCATGCTTATGATGACATGTACCAAGTTTGGTTTGAACACGATAAAGCGTTGCGGAGATATTGCCTTAAGTGTGTTTTTGCAAACGTTATGTAAAATTTGTTCGCGCGTTTATCAAAAACGATTAGACAAATCAACTTGATTTGCAAGATTTTTTGTCAATATTGTCTGAAGATGATCTGGTTCAATTTTCGTGCAAATCGGATGAACCGTCTAGGACGAGTTCGCAAAAGTAGGTTTTTCGGTTAATTGAAAATGGCGGGGAAATATCCAAGACGGAAAATGACGTCATAGGGTGCAGCCGAATTGGCACGAGCTCAGAAATTAGAGGAAAAAAGAATTTAGTTTCTAGCCCATACGGTTCAAAAGTTATTAGCATAAACATGAGTACACATTTGGACAGGTGGTGGCGCTAGAGGGATTGAGATAGAGACACCAAAATTGCCATGGTGACATACCAGACCATCCTCTATTAGTGTGCCAAATTTCACAACTTTTTACCATACGGTTCTATGGGCTGCCATAGACTCCCATGGCGGAAGAAAAAAAGACGGGAACGGTTTCAATAGGTGCCTTCGCACCTTTGGTGCTTGGCCCCTAATAAAAAGGGCATAAAAAGGGTCTAAAAAGGCCTATAAAAAAAAGACTATAGGGTCTGAGCACTTGATTTTTGAGCTGCTGGTTGCAAAAACTTTATCAAGCCTGGTGACATGTGCATCGGAGAGGTCAAAGGTCAATTTTTGCATTTTCAGCTCATTTATCATGGAAAAGTGTTTTTTTTTTTTTTTACCTTTTAAACTGGTATGCCTCTACTGATGGGCCGATCTCCGTCAAAGTTTGCACGCGTCTTTACAATAATGCGACGCACATGCTCAGCCGATTTGGTGAAGTTCTGCGCAGAGCAGGCAATTTTTAGTCATTTAAATGTCATTTCGCATAGGATAATATAGAGCATTTTTTTCACCTTTATAACAGTTAAAGCGCCACGGCGGCCATAAAAGTCTGCAAGCCTCTTTAGGGTCACGTGACGCATGCGCACGCGTGATTTCGTGAAGCTGTATGCAAATCAGGCAGGAAGAGGGCCGCTTTCAGGCATTTAATGGGATTTTCCATAGAAATACATCATTGTGACCCCTTTTTAACCGTTATAGCGCCACCAAGTGGCCAATCTCCACGTCCTTTTTCATGCAGCCACAGAACGAGCTCTTACATATGCGTGCTGAGTTTGGTGAAAATACCTCGTTCCGTTCACGAGTTATAGCCAATTTAGTAAAAGTGGCTCCTCCCCCTTCCAACGTTTTGGCGGCCCTTAGGGACCGTGAACCCAAATTTCCACTTTTTTTTATAACCTTTGACAATCAGACTCCAGAGAATCTCGCTGCGCTGGTTTGGTTCCGGTCGGGCCAATAACCTAGGACTAGTTTGCAAAAGTAGGTTTTGCAAAAAATCCCAAATAGCCGAAATTTTTCCCACTCTGATGAGCAAATCCGAGGCATGCATTTTGTCCGCCTTGAGCCAAGGATTCCAGCGATATAAGGCACTCGAGGCTACGCCTTACGTTTGAGGAGTTATGAGCCGTTTCGTACTTTTGATCGCCGTTTCGTACTTTTGATCGCTGTAGCACCCCCGTCAGGCCGATCGGGGCGTGCTTCGGTGACGTCAGTAGTCGTTGTGAGTACTACCATCCCTGCAAGTTTCAAGTCTCTACGACTTACGGTTTGGTCTGCCCGATCAGTTTTAGCTGGAGAATGATGCATCATGGGAAAATGAACAGTTACAATAGGGTTTCAGCCTGACACCTGACTTTGATTGGATTTTACTACCCCTTACTATCAATATTTTGACATTTGGGCTCGCGACCGTGCCTAACGACCTATGTTTCCGAACTTCTGACGCTGGTTTCGTCTCGATCGGACTAGCGGTTTCGAAGATATCGGCAAAAAAGTTTTAAGCGCTAAATTACAACGGTGCACAAACCATACGGCGAAACCTGGCAAGTGTGGTATTGTTGGACTCGGCAACGATTCAGGAGTCTAATGAGATGAGTCTCGTGAAAATAAGTCAACCACACCCAAAGTTCTGAGCCTTTTTTTAAAAAAATCTCCACTAGGCGGCGCTGTTTCGAAACTTGTCAGGCTACTTTGGGGTATCGTGGTGATGACCCATACCGAGTTTTGCAACAATCCGTTCATGCGCTGATAAAATACAGCATTTTAGCACATAATTCAAGATGGGCGACAGCCAAAATGGCCGATATGGTAAAATTGGATATCCTTCGACTCGGCATGACGTCCCGAATCTAACGAGGCCCCTTTTATGATATTTGGACAAACGGTTCAGCAAAGAAAAGCTAAAATAGCCATTTTTCGTATCTCCAGACCAGTAGGTGGCACAGCGCCGAAACGCTGCATGTAGCCTCAAGTCATGCTTATGATGACATGTACCAAGTTTGGTTTGAACACGATAAAGCGTTGCGGAGATATTGCCTTAAGTGTGTTTTTGCAAACGTTATGTAAAATTTGTTCGCGCGTTTATCAAAAACGATTAGACAAATCAACTTGATTTGCAAGATTTTTTGTCAATATTGTCTGAAGATGATCTGGTTCAATTTTCGTGCAAATCGGATGAACCGTCTAGGACGAGTTCGCAAAAGTAGGTTTTTCGGTTAATTGAAAATGGCGGGGAAATATCCAAGACGGAAAATGACGTCATAGGGTGCAGCCGAATTGGCACGAGCTCAGAAATTAGAGGAAAAAAGAATTTCGTTTCTAGCCCATACGGTTCAAAAGTTATTAGCATAAACATGAGTACACATTTGGACAGGTGGTGGCGCTAGAGGGATTGAGATAGAGACACCAAAATTGCCATGGTGACATACCAGACCATCCTCTATTAGTGTGCCAAATTTCACAACTTTTTACCATACGGTTCTATGGGCTGCCATAGACTCCCATGGCGGAAGAAAAAAAGACGGGAACGGTTTCAATAGGTGCCTTCGCACCTTTGGTGCTTGGCCCCTAATAAAAAGGGCATAAAAAGGGTCTAAAAAGGCCTATAAAAAAAGACTATAGGGTCTGAGCACTTGATTTTTGAGCTGCTGGTTGCAAAAACTTTATCAAGCCTGGTGACATGTGCATCGGAGAGGTCAAAGGTCAATTTTTGCATTTTCAGCTCATTTATCATGGAAAAGTGGTTTTTTTTTTTTTTACCTTTTAAACTGGTATGCCTCTACTGATGGGCCGATCTCCGTCAAAGTTTGCACGCGTCTTTATAATAATGTGACGCACATGCTCAGCCGATTTGGTGAAGTTCTGCGCAGAGCAGGCAATTTTTAGTCATTTAAATGTCATTTCGCATAGGATAATATAGAGCATTTTTTTCACCTTTATAACAGTTAAAGCGCCACGGCGGCCATAAAAGTCTGCAAGCCTCTTTAGGGTCACGTGACGCATGCGCACGCGTGATTTCGTGAAGCTGTATGCAAATCAGGCAGGAAGAGGGCCGCTTTCAGGCATTTAATGGGATTTTCCATAGAAATACATCATTGTGACCCCTTTTTAACCGTTATAGCGCCACCAAGTGGCCAATCTCCACGTCCTTTTTCATGCAGCCACAGAACGAGCTCTTACATATGCGTGCTGAGTTTGGTGAAAATACCTCGTTCCGTTCACGAGTTATAGCCAATTTAGTAAAAGTGGCTCCTCCCCCTTCCAACGTTTTGGCGGCCCTTAGGGACCGTGAACCCAAATTTCCACTTTTTTTTATAACCTTTGACAATCAGACTCCAGAGAATCTCGCTGCGCTGGTTTGGTTCCGGTCGGGCCAATAACCTAGGACTAGTTTGCAAAAGTAGGTTTTGCAAAAAATCCCAAATAGCCGAAATTTTTCCCACTCTGATGAGCAAATCCGAGGCATGCATTTTGTCCGCCTTGAGCCAAGGATTCCAGCGATATAAGGCACTCGAGGCTACGCCTTACGTTTGAGGAGTTATGAGCCGTTTCGTACTTTTGATCGCCGTTTCGTACTTTTGATCGCTGTAGCACCCCCGTCAGGCCGATCGGGGCGTGCTTCGGTGACGTCAGTAGTCGTTGTGAGTACTACCATCCCTGCAAGTTTCAAGTCTCTACGACTTACGGTTTGGTCTGCCCGATCAGTTTTAGCTGGAGAATGATGCATCATGGGAAAATGAACAGTTACAATAGGGTTTCAGCCTGACACCTGACTTTGATTGGATTTTACTACCCCTTACTATCAATATTTTGACATTTGGGCTCGCGACCGTGCCTAACGACCTATGTTTCCGAACTTCTGACGCTGGTTTCGTCTCGATCGGACTAGCGGTTTCGAAGATATCGGCAAAAAAGTTTTAAGCGCTAAATTACAACGGTGCACAAACCATACGGCGAAACCTGGCAAGTGTGGTATTGTTGGACTCGGCAACGATTCAGGAGTCTAATGAGATGAGTCTCGTGAAAATAAGTCAACCACACCCAAAGTTCTGAGCCTTTTTTAAAAAAAATCTCCACTAGGCGGCGCTGTTTCGAAACTTGTCAGGCTACTTTGGGGTATCGTGGTGATGACCCATACCGAGTTTTGCAACAATCCGTTCATGCGCTGATAAAATACAGCATTTTAGCACATAATTCAAGATGGGCGACAGCCAAAATGGCCGATATGGTAAAATTGGATATCCTTCGACTCGGCATGACGTCCCGAATCTAACGAGGCCCCTTTTATGATATTTGGACAAACGGTTCAGCAAAGAAAAGCTAAAATAGCCATTTTTCGTATCTCCAGACCAGTAGGTGGCACAGCGCCGAAACGCTGCATGTAGCCTCAAGTCATGCTTATGATGACATGTACCAAGTTTGGTTTGAACACGATAAAGCGTTGCGGAGATATTGCCTTAAGTGTGTTTTTGCAAACGTTATGTAAAATTTGTTCGCGCGTTTATCAAAAACGATTAGACAAATCAACTTGATTTGCAAGATTTTTTGTCAATATTGTCTGAAGATGATCTGGTTCAATTTTCGTGCAAATCGGATGAACCGTCTAGGACGAGTTCGCAAAAGTAGGTTTTTCGGTTAATTGAAAATGGCGGGGAAATATCCAAGACGGAAAATGACGTCATAGGGTGCAGCCGAATTGGCACGAGCTCAGAAATTAGAGGAAAAAAGAATTTCGTTTCTAGCCCATACGGTTCAAAAGTTATTAGCATAAAAATGAGTACACATTTGGACAGGTGGTGGCGCTAGAGGGATTGAGATAGAGACACCAAAATTGCCATGGTGACATACCAGACCATCCTCTATTAGTGTGCCAAATTTCACAACTTTTTACCATACGGTTCTATGGGCTGCCATAGACTCCCATGGCGGAAGAAAAAAAGACGGGAACGGTTTCAATAGGTGCCTTCGCACCTTTGGTGCTTGGCCCCTAACAAGCAGCAATACCGGGGCCAAGCGCAAAGAAGAAGACAAGACATGCCAAAATGGCTGGCAGTGTCAGATCAACTGGAGCAATGAGCAATTAATCACGTTTTAAGATGATTTTAGGCAAAAGGCTGAAAATGCATTGTAGTCTGAGAGTGTCAGACCAACTGCAACAATTAACAATTATACAGTTTAAGAAGATTAGGCAAAATGGCTGAAATATCATATATTGAGTCACTGATAATGTAAGTTAATGGTTTATCACTTTTGACCAATAGCTGGCACAGATACGAAATTGATGTGGTGTGGTCAGAATAAGGGAACAATGACACATGCAAAGTTTGATGCCAATATGTCAAAGCATTGCAGAGATACAGCCTCAAGAGTCATTTTGGCATAATGGCTCAACTTCGTCGTTGCGGTTTACAAAAACGGTTTCATCTATTGATGCAAAATCCCTAACTTTTTGTTGACACAGTCTGAAGATGATACGATTCGATTTTGGTGGAAATTGGACAAACGGTCTAGGATGAGTTTGAAAAAGTAGGTTTTGATCAAATAAGAACATTGAGGACAGGATGTTTGACCAAATATGGCAAAATTAGTATCTATGTTCTCGGCATGAGCCAATGATTGTATTATGACCAGTTTCATTAAACTAGGCTAATTTAATCAAAAGTTATTAGCATGTTTGTAAATTTTGTTATAACCTCTGACCACAAGGTGGCACTGCCCCAAAACGTTTTGAGTACCTTCAAAGCATGGTGCGGAAGACATGATTTTTGGACAAACAGTTCAAAAGTTATAAGCAAAAATAGCCATTTTTTGTATCTCCGGACCAGTAGGTGGCGCTGCGCCGAAACGCTGCATGTTGCTTCAGGTCATGCTTGTGATGACATATACCAAGATTGGTTTGAATACGATAAAGCGTTGTGGAGATATAGGCTTATGAGTGTTTTTGCAACCGCTACGCAAAATTTGTGTGCGCGTTTATCGAAAACGATTTGACAAATCAACTTGATTTGCAAGATTTTTTGTCAGCATGGTCTGAAGATGATCTGGTTCAATTTCTGTGCAAATCGGACAAACCGTCTAGGACGAGTTCGCAAAAGTAGGTTTTTTGGAAAATTAAAAATGGCGGGGAAATTATCATGACCAAAAATGACTTCATAGGTTGCAATTGAATCGGCATGAGCCAATGACTCTATTATGACCAGTTTCAATAAACTAGGCTAATTTAATCAAAAGTTATTAGCATTTTTGTCAAGTTTGTTATATCTTTTGACCACAAGGTGGCACTGTCCTAAAACTTTTTGAGTACCTTCAGGGCATAGCATGGAAGTAACATACCGAGTTTAGTAACAATACACTAATGCATTTGTAAAATATAGCATTTTTTGACAAAATTCAAAATGGCCGACAGCCAAAATGGCCGATATCGTAAAATTGAATATCAGACGATTCGGCATGCCGTCCTGAATGTAACGAGACCACTTTTATGATTTTTGGACAAACAGTTCAGAAGTTATAAGCAAAAATAGCAATTTTTCGTATCTCCGGACCAGTAGGTGGCGCTGCGCCGAAACGCTGTGTGTTGCCTCAAGTCATGCTTGTGATGACATGTACCAAGTTTGGTTTGAATACGATAAAGCATTGCGGAGATATTGCCTTAAGAGTGCTTTTGCAACCGCTACGTAAAATTTGTTTGCGCGTTTATCGCAAATGATTTGACGAATCAACTTGATTTGCAAGATTTTTTGTCAGCATGGTCTGAAGATGATCTGGTTCAATTTTCGTGCAAATCGGATGAACCGTCTAGGACGAGTTCGCAAAAGTAGGTTTTTCGGTTAATTAAAAATGGCGGGAAAATTATTATGACGGAAAATGACGTCATAGGGTGCAATCGAATTGTCTTGAGCCAAGGAATCAGAGGAAAAAAGAATTTCGTTTCTAGCCCTTATGGTTCAAAAGTTATTAGCATAAACATGAGTCTAATTTTGGACTGATGGTGGCGCTAGAGGGATTGAGTTAGAGACTCAAAATTTGCTATGGTGACATTTCAGACTGTCCTCTATTAGTGTGCCAAATTTCATAACTTTTTACCATACGGTTCTATGGGCTGCCATAGACTTCGTGGCGGAAGAAGAAGAAGAAGAAGATGAAATATAGCTGCAAGCAGCAATACCGGGGCCAAGCGCAAAGAAGAAGACAATACATGCCAAAATGGCTGGCAGTGTCAGATCAACTGGAGCAATGAGCAATTAATCACGTTTTAAGATGATTTTAAGCAAAAGGCTGAAAATGCATTGTAGTCTGAGAGTGTCAGACCAACTGCAACAATTAACAATTATACAGTTTAAGAAGATTAGGCAAAATGGCTGAAATATCATATATTGAGTCACTGATAATGTAAGTTAATGGTTTATCACTTTTGACCAATAGGTGGCACAGATACGAAATTGATGTGGTGTGGTCAGAATAAGGGAACAATGACACATGCAAAGTTTGATGCCAATATGTCAAAGCATTGCAGAGATACAGCCTCAAGAGTAATTTTGGCATAATGGCTCAACTTCGTCGCTGCGGTTTACAAAAACGGTTTCATCTATTGATGCAAAATCCCTAACTTTTTCTTGACACAGTCTGAAGATGATACGATTCGATTTTGGTGGAAATTGGACAAACGGTCTAGGATGAGTTTGAAAAAGTAGGTTTTGATCAAATAAGAACATTGAGGACAGGATGTTTGACCAAATATGGAAAAATTAGTATCTCTGTTCTCGGCATGAGCCAATGACTGTATTATGACCAGTTTCATTAAACTAGGCTAATTTAATCAAAAGTTATTAGCATGTTTGTAAATTTTGTTATAACCTCTGACCACAAGGTGGCACTGCCCCAAAACGTTTTGAGTACCTTCAAAGCATGGTGCGGAAGACATGATTTTTGGACAAACAGTTCAAAAGTTATAAGCAAAAATAGCCATTTTTTGTATCTCCGGACCAGTAGGTGGCGCTGCGCCGAAACGCTGCATGTTGCTTCAGGTCATGCTTGTGATGACATATACCAAGATTGGTTTGAATACGATAAAGCGTTGTGGAGATATAGGCTTATGAGTGTTTTTGCAACCGCTACGCAAAATTTGTGTGCGCGTTTATCGAAAACGATTTGACAAATCAACTTGATTTGCAAGATTTTTTGTCAGCATGGTCTGAAGATGATCTGGTTCAATTTTCGTGCAAATCGGACAAACCGTCTAGGACGAGTTCGTAAAAGTAGGTTTTTTGGAAAATTAAAAATGGCGGGGAAATTATCATGACCGAAAATGACATCATAGGTTGCAATTGAATCGGCATGAGCCAATGACTCTATTATGACCAGTTTCAATATACTAGGCTAATTTAATTAAAAGTTATTAGCATTTTTGTCAAGTTTGTTATATCTTTTGACCACAAGGTGGCACTGCCCTAAAACTTTTTGAGTACCTTCAGGGCATAGCAAGGAAGTCACATACCGAGTTTAGTAACAATATACTAATGCATTTGTAAAATATCGCATTTTTTGACAAAATTCAAAATGGCCGACAGCCAAAATGGCCGATATGGTAAAATTGAATATCAGACGACTCGGCATGCCGTCCTGAATGTAACGAGACCACTTTTATGATTTTTGGACAAACAGTTCAGAAGTTATAAGCAAAAATAGCAATTTTTCGTATCTCCGGACCAGTAGGTGGCGCTGCGCCGAAACGCTGTATGTTGCCTCAAGTCATGCTTGTGATGACATGTACCAAGTTTGGTTTAAATACGATAAAGCGTTGCGGAGATATTGCCTTAAGAGTGTTTTTGCAACCGCTACGTAAAATTTGTTTGCGCGTTTATCGCAAATGATTTGACGAATCAACTTGATTTGCAAGATTTTTTGTCAGCATGGTCTGAAGATGATCTGGATCAATTTTCGTGCAAATCGGATGAACCGTCTAGGACGAGTTCGTAAAAGTAGGTTTTTCGGAAAATTAAAAATGGCGGGAAAATTTTTATGACGGAAAATGACGTCATAGGGTTCAATCGAATCGCCTTGAGCCAAGGAATCAGAGGAAAAAAGAATTTTGTTTCTAGCCCTTATGGTTCAAAAGTTATTAGCATAAACATGAGTCAAATTTTGGACTGATGGTGGCGCTAGAGGGATTGAGTTTGAGACTCCAAATTTGCTACGGTGACATTTCAGACTGTCCTCTATTAGTGTGCCAAATTTCACAACTTTTTACCATACGGTTCTATGGGCTGCCATAGACTTCGTGGCGGAAGAAGAAGAAGCAGCAATACCGGGGCCAAGCGCAAAGAAGAAGACAAGACATGCCAAAATGGCTGGCAGTGTCAGATCAACTGGAGCAATGAGCAATTAATCACGTTTTAAGATGATTTTAGGCAAAAGGCTGAAAAATGCATTGTAGTCTGAGAGTGTCAGACCAACTGCAACAATTAACAATTATACAGTTTAAGAAGATTAGGCAAAATGGCTGAAATATCATATATAGAGTCACTGATAATATAAGTTAATGGTTTATCACTTTTGACCAATAGGTGGCACAGTTACGAAATTGATGTGGTGTAGTCAGAATAAGGGAACAATGACACATGCAAAGTTTGATGCCAATATGTCAAAGCATTGCAGAGATACAGCCTCAAGAGTCATTTTGGCATCATGGCTCAACTTCGTCACTGCGGTTTACAAAAACGGTTTCATCTATTGATGCAAAATCCCTAACTTTTTGTTGACATAGTCTGAAGATGATACGATTCGATTTTGGTGGAAATTGGATAAACGGTCTAGGATGAGTTTGAAAAAGTAGGTTTTGATCAAATAAGAACATTGAGGACAGGATGTTTGACCAAATATGGCAAAATTAGTATCTATGTTCTCGGCATGAGCCAATAAATGTATTATGACCAGTTTCATTAAACTAGGCTAATTTAATCAAAAGTTATTAGCATGTTTGTAAATTTTATTATAACCTCTGACCACAAGGTGGCACTGCCCCAAAACTTTTTGAGTACCTTCAAAGCATGGTGTGGAAGACCCATACCAAGTTTCGTAACGATAGACTAATGCGTTTGTAAAATATAGTATTTTAGCACATAATTCAAAATGGCCGAGAGCCAAAATGGCCGATATGGTAAAATTGAATATCAGACAACTCTGAATACCGTCCTGAATCTAACGAGACAACTTTTATGATTTTTGGACAAACAGTTCAAAAGTTATAAGCAAAAATAGCCATTTTTTGTATCTCCGGGCCAGTAGGTGGCGCTGCGCCGAAACGCTGCAAGTTGCCTCAAGTCATGCTTGTGATGACATGTACCAAGTTTGGTTTGAATACGATAAAGCATTGTGGAGATATAGCCTTATGAGTGTTTTTGCAACCGCTACGTAAAATTTGTGTGCACGTTTATCAAAAACGATTTGACGAATCAACTTGATTTGCAAGATTTTTTGTCAGCAAGGTCTGAAGATGATCTGGTTCAATTTCTGTGCAAATCGGACAAACCGTCTAGGACGAGTTCGCAAAAGTAGGTTTTTTGGAAAATTAAATATGGCGGGGAAATTATCATGACCGAAAATGACGTCATAGGATGCAATTGAATCGGCATGAGCCAATGAATGTATTATGACAAGTTTCATTATACTAAGCTAATTAAATCAAAAGTTATTAGCATTTTTGTCAAGTTTGTTATAACTTTTGACCACAAGGTGGCACTGCCCCAAAACTTTTTGAGTACCTTCAGGGCATGGATTGGAAGTCACATACCGAGTTTAGTAACAATACACTAATGCATTTGTAAAATATAGCATTTTAGCACATAATTCAAAATGGCCGACAGCCAAAATGGCCGATATGGTAAAATTGAATATCAGACGACTCGGCATGCCGTCCTGAATCTAACGAGACCACTATTATGATTTTTGGACAAACGGTTCAAAAGTTATAAGCAAAAACAGCCATTTTTTGTATCTCCGGACCAGTAGGTGGCGCTGCGCCGAAACACTGCATGTTGCCTCAAGTCATACTTGTGATGACATGTACCAAGTTTGGTTTGAATACGATAAAGCGTTGCGGAGATATTGCCTTAAGTGTGTTTTTGCAACCGCTACGTAAAATTTGTTTGCGCGTTTATCGCAAATGATTTGACGAATCAACTTGATTTGCAAGATTTTTTGTCAGCGTGGTCTGAAGATGATCTGGTTCAATTTTCGTGCAAATCGGATGAACCGTCTAGGACGAGTTCGTAAAAGTAGGTTTTTCGAAAAATTCAAAATGGCGGGAAAATTTTTATGACGGAAAATGACGTCATAGGGTGCAATCGAATCGTCTTGAGCAAAGGAATCAGAGGAAAAAAGAATTTTGTTTCTAGCCCTTATGGTTCAAAAGTTATTAGCATAAACATGAGTCACATTTTGGACTGATGGTGGCGCTAGAGGGATTGAGTTTGAGACTCCAAATTTGCTACGGTGACATTTCAGACTGTCCTCTATTAGTGTGCCAAGTTTCACAACTTTTTACCATACGGTTCTATGGGCTTCCATAGACTTCGTGGCGGAAGAAGAAGAAGAAGATGAAATATAGCTGCAAGCAGCAATACCGGGGCCAAGCGCAAAGAAGAAGACAAGACATGCCAAAATGGCTGGCAGTGTCAGATCAACTGGAGCAATAAGCAATTAATCACGTTTTAAGATGATTTTAGGCAAAATGGCTGAAATATCATATATAGAGTCACTGATAATATAAGTAAATGGTTTATCACTTTTGACCAATAGGTGGCACAGTTACGAAATTGATGTGGTGTGGTCAAAATAAGGGAACAATGACACATGCAAAGTTTGATACCAATATGTCAAAGCATTGCAGAGATACAGCCTCAAGAGTCATTTTGACATCATGCCTCAACTTCGTCGCTGCGGTTTACAAAAATGGTTTCATCTATTAATGCAAAATCCCTAACTTTTTGTTGACATAGTCTGAAGATGATACGATTCGATTTTGGTGGAAATTGGATAAACGGTCTAGGATGAGTTAGAAAAAGTAGGTTTTGATCAAATAAGAACATTGAGGACAGGATGTTTGACCAAATATGGCAAAATTAGTATCTATGTTCTCGGCATGAGCCAATAAATGTATTATGACCAGTTTCATTAAACTAGGCTAATTTAATCAAAAGTTATTAGCATGTTTGTAAATTTTGTTATAACCTCTGACCACAAGGTGGCACTGCCCCAAAACTTTTTGAGTACCTTCAAAGCATGGTGCGGAAGACCCATACCAAGTTTCGTAACGATAGACTAATGCGTTTGTAAAATAGAGTATTTTAGCACATAATTCAAAATGGCCGAGAGCCAAAATGGCCGATATGGTAAAATTGAATATCAGACAACTCTGAATACCGTCCTGAATCTAACGAGACAACTTTTATGATTTTTGGACAAACAGTTCAAAAGTTATAAGCAAAAATAGCCATTTTTTGTATCTCCGGACCAGTAGGTGGCGCTGCGCCGAAACGCTGCAAGTTGCCTCAAGTCATGCTTGTGATGACATGTACCAAGTTTGGATTGAACACGATAAAGCATTGTGGGGATATAGCCTTATGAGTGTTTTTGCAACCGCTACGTAAAATTTGTGTGCACGTTTATCAAAAACGATTTGACGAATCAACTTGATTTGCAAGTTTTTTTGTCAGCATGGTCTGAAGATGATCTGGTTCAATTTTCGTGCAAATCGGACAAACCGTCTAGGACGAGTTCGCAAAAGTAGGTTTTTTTGAAAATTAAATATGGCGGGGAAATTATCATGACCGAAAATGACGTCATAGGATGCAATTGAATCGGCATGAGCCAATGAATGTATTATGACCAGTTTCATTATACTAAGCTAATTAAATCAAAAGTTATTAGCATTTTTGTCAAGTTTGTTATAACTTTTGACCACAAGGTGGCACTGCCCCAAAACTTTTTGAGTACCTTCAGGGCATGGAGTGGAAGTCACATACCGAGTTTAGTAACAATACACTAATGCATTTGTAAAATATAGCATTTTAGCACATAATTCAAAATGGCCGACAGCCAAAATGGCCGATATGGTAAAATTGAATATCAGACGACTCGTCATGCCGTCCTGAATGTAACGAGACCACTTTTATGATTTTTGGACAAACAGTTCAGAAGTTATAAGCAAAAATAACAATTTTTCGTATCTCCGGACCAGTAGGTGGCGCTGCGCCGAAACGCTGTATGTTGCCTCAAGTCATGATTGTGATGACATGTACCAAGTTTGGTTTGAATACGATAAAGCGTTGCGGAGATATTGCCTTAAGAGTGTTTTTGCAACCGCTACGTAAAATTTGTTTGCGCGTTTATCGCAAATGATTTGACGAATCAACTTGATTTGCAAGATTTTTTGTCAGCATGGTCTGAAGATGATCTGGTTCAATTTTCGTGCAAATCGGATGAATCGTCTAGGACGAGTTCGCAAAAGTAGGTTTTTCAGTTAATTAAAAATGGCGGGAAAATTATTATGACGGAAAATGACGTCATAGGGTGCAATCGAATTGTCTTGAGCCAAGGAATCAGAGGAAAAAAGAATTTCGTTTCTAGCCCTTATGGTTCAAAAGTTATTAGCATAAACATGAGTCTAATTTTGGACTGATGGTGGCGCTAGAGGGATTGAGTTAGAGACTCAAAATTTGCTCTGGTGACATTTCAGACTGTCCTCTATTAGTGTGCCAAATTTCATAACTTTTTACCATACGGTTCTATGGGCTGCCATAGACTTCGTGGCGGAAGAAGAAGAAGATGAAATATAGCTGCAAGCAGCAATACCGGGGCCAAGCGCAAAGAAGAAGACAAGACATGCCAAAATGGCTGGCAGTGTCAGATCAACTGGAGCAATGAGCAATTAATCACATTTTAAGATGATTTTAGGCAAAAGGCTGAAAAACGCATTGTAGTCTGAGAGTGTCAGACCAACTGCAACAATTAACAATTATACAGTTTAAGAAGATTAGGCAAAATGGCTGAAATATCATATATTGAGTCACTGATAATGTAAGTTAATGGTTTATCACTTTTGACCAATAGGTGGCACAGATACGAAATTGATGTGGTGTGGTCAGAATAAGGGAACAATGACACATGCAAAGTTTGATGCCAATATGTCAAAGCATTGCAGAGATACAGCCTCAAGAGTCATTTTGGCATAATGGCTCAACTTCGTCGCTGCGGTTTACAAAAACGGTTTCATCTATTGATGCAAAATCCCTAACTTTTTGTTGACACAGTCTGAAGATGATACGATTCGATTTTGGTGGAAATTGGACAAACGGTCTAGGATGAGTTTGAAAAAGTAGGTTTTGATCAAATAAGAACATTGAGGACAGGATGTTTGACCAAATATGGAAAAATTTGTATCTCTGTTCTCGGCATGAGCCAATGACTGTATTATGACCAGTTTCATTAAACTAGGCTAATTTAATCAAAAGTTATTAGCATGTTTGTAAATTTTGTTATAACCTCTGACCACAAGGTGGCACTGCCCCAAAACGTTTTGAGTACCTTCAAAGCATGGTGCGGAAGACATGATTTTTGGACAAACAGTTCAAAAGTTATAAGCAAAAATAGCCATTTTTTGTATCTCCGGACCAGTAGGTGGCGCTGCGCCGAAACGCTGCATGTTGCTTCAGGTCATGCTTGTGATGACATATACCAAGATTGGTTTGAATACGATAAAGCGTTGTGGAGATATAGGCTTATGAGTGTTTTTGCAACCGCTACGCAAAATTTGTGTGCGCGTTTATCGAAAACGATTTGACAAATCAACTTGATTTGCAAGATTTTTTGTCAGCATGGTCTGAAGATGATCTGGTTCAATTTTCGTGCAAATCGGACAAACCGTCTAGGACGAGTTCGTAAAAGTAGGTTTTTTGGAAAATTAAAAATGGCGGGGAAATTATCATGACCGAAAATGACATCATAGGTTGCAATTGAATCGGCATGAGCCAATGACTCTATTATGACCAGTTTCAATATACTAGGCTAATTTAATCAAAAGTTATTAGCATTTTTGTCAAGTTTGTTATATCTTTTGACCACAAGGTGGCACTGCCCTAAAACTTTTTGAGTACCTTCAGGGCATAGCAAGGAAGTCACATACCGAGTTTAGTAACAATATACTAATGCATTTGTAAAATATAGCATTTTTTGACAAAATTCAAAATGGCCGACAGCCAAAATGGCCGATATGGTAAAATTGAATATCAGACGACTCGGCATGCCGTCCTGAATGTAACGAGACCACTTTTATGATTTTTGGACAAACAGTTCAGAAGTTATAAGCAAAAATAGCAATTTTTCGTATCTCCGGACCAGTAGGTGGCGCTGCGCCGAAACGCTGTATGTTGCCTCAAGTCATGCTTGTGATTACATGTACCAAGTTTGGTTTGAATACGATAAAGCGTTGCAGAGATATTGCCTTAAGAGTGTTTTTGCAACCGCTACGTAAAATTTGTTTGCGCGTTTATCGCAAATGATTTGACGAATCAACTTGATTTGCAAGATTTTTTGTCAGCATGGTCTGAAGATGATCTGGTTAAATTTTCGTGCAAATCGGATGAACCGTCTAGGACGAGTTCGTAAAAGTAGGTTTTTCAGAAAATTCAAAATGGCGGGAAAAATTTTATGACGGAAAATGACGTCATAGGGTGCAATGGAATCGTCTTGAGCCATGGAATCAGAGGAAAAAATAATTTTGTTTCTAGCCCTTATGGTTCAAAAGTTATTAGCATAAACATGAGTCAAATTTTGGACTGATGGTGGCGCTAGAGGGATTGAGTTTGAGACTCCAAATTTGCTACGGTGACATTTCAGACTGTCCTCTATTAGTGTGCCAAATTTCACAACTTTTTACCATACGGTTCTATGGGCTGCCATAGACTTCGTGGCGGAAGAAGAAGAAGAAGAAGAAGAAGAAGAAGAAGATGAATAAATATAGCTGCAAGCAGCAATACCGGGGCCAAGCGCAAAGAAGAAGACAAGACATGCCAAAATGGCTGGCAGTGTCAGATCAACTGGAGCAATGAGCAATTAATCACGTTTTAAGATGATTTTAAGCAAAAGGCTGAAAATGCATTGTAGTCTGAGAGTGTCAGACCAACTGCAACAATTAACAATTATACAGTTTAAGAAGATTAGGCAAAATGGCTGAAATATCATATATTGAGTCACTGATAATGTAAGTTAATGGTTTATCACTTTTGACCAATAGGTGGCACAGTTACGAAATTGATGTGGTGTGGTCAGAATAAGGGAACAATGACACATGCAAAGTTTGATGCCAATATGTCAAAGCATTGCAGAGATACAGCCTCAAGAGTAATTTTGGCATAATGGCTCAACTTCGTCGCTGCGGTTTACAAAAACGTTTTCATCTATTGATGCAAAATCCCTAACTTTTTGTTGACACAGTCTGAAGATGATACGATTCGATTTTGGTGGAAATTGGACAAACGGTCTAGGATGAGTTTGAAAAAGTAGGTTTTGATCAAATAAGAACATTGAGGACAGGATGTTTGACCAAATATGGAAAAATTAGTATCTCTGTTCTCGGCATGAGCCAATGACTGTATTATGACCAGTTTCATTAAACTAGGCTAATTTAATCAAAAGTTATTAGCATGTTTGTAAATTTTGTTATAACCTCTGACCACAAGGTGGCACTGCCCCAAAACGTTTTGAGTACCTTCAAAGCATGGTGCGGAAGAAATGATTTTTGGACAAACAGTTCAAAAGTTATAAGCAAAAATAGCCATTTTTTGTATCTCTGGACCAGTAGGTGGCGCTGCGCCGAAACGCTGCATGTTGCTTCAGGTCATGCTTGTGATGACATATACCAAGATTGGTTTGAATACGATAAAGCGTTGTGGAGATATAGGCTTATGAGTGTTTTTGCAACCGCTACGCAAAATTTGTGCGCGTGTTTATCGAAAACGATTTGACAAATCAACTTGATTTGCAAGATTTTTTGTCAGCATGGTCTGAAGATGATCTGGTTCAATTTTCGTGCAAATCGGACAAACCGTCTAGGACGAGTTCGTAAAAGTAGGTTTTTTGGAAAATTAAAAATGGCGGGGAAATTATCATGACCGAAAATGACATCATAGGTTGCAATTGAATCGGCATGAGCCAATGACTCTATTATGACCAGTTTCAATATACTAGGCTAATTTAATCAAAAGTTATTAGCATTTTTGTCAAGTTTGTTATATCTTTTGACCACAAGGTGGCACTGCCCTAAAACTTTTTGAGTACCTTCAGGGCATAGCAAGGAAGTCACATACCGAGTTTAGTAACAATATACTAATGCATTTGTAAAATATAGCATTTTTTGACAAAATTCAAAATGGCCGACAGCCAAAATGGCCGATATGGTAAAATTGAATATCAGACGACTCGGCATGCCGTCCTGAATGTAACGAGACCACTTTTATGATTTTTGGACAAACAGTTCAGAAGTTATAAGCAAAAATAGCAATTTTTCGTATCTCCGGACCAGTAGGTGGCGCTGCGCCGAAACGCTGTATGTTGCCTCAAGTCATGCTTGTAATGACATGTACCAAGTTTGGTTTGAATACGATAAAGCGTTGCGGAGATATTGCCTTAAGAGTGTTTTTGCAACCGCTACGTAAAATTTGTTTGCGCGTTTATCGCAAATGATTTGACGAATCAACTTGATTTGCAAGATTTTTTGTCAGCATGGTCTGAAGATGATCTGGTTCAATTTTCGTGCAAATCGGATGAACCGTCTAGGACGAGTTCGTAAAAGTAGGTTTTTCGGAAAATTCAAAATGGCGGGAAAATTTTTATGACGGAAAATGACGACATAGGGTGCAATGGAATCGTCTTGAGCCAAGGAATCAGAGGAAAAAAGAATTTTGTTTCTAGCCCTTATGGTTCAAAAGTTATTAGCATAAACATGAGTCAAATTTTGGACTGATGGTGGCGCTAGAGGGATTGAGTTTGAGACTCCAAATTTGCTACGGTGACATTTCAGACTGTCCTCTATTAGTGTGCCAAATTTCACAACTTTTTACCATACGGTTCTATGGGCTGCCATAGACTTCGTGGCGGAAGAAGAAGAAGAAGAAGAAGAAGAAGAAGAAGATGAATAATAATAATAAGAACGGGAACGGTTTCAATAGGTGCCTTCGCACCTTCGGTGCTTGGCCCCTAATAATAATAATAATAGGAACGGGAACGGTTTCAATAGGTGCCTTCGCACCTTCGGTGCTTGGCCCCTAATAATAATAATAATAGGAACGGGAACGGTTTCAATAGGTGCCTTCGCACCTTCGGTGCTTGGCCCCTAAATATAGCTGCAAGCAGCAATACCGGGGCCAAGCGCAAAGAAGAAGACAAGACATGCCAAAATGGCTGGCAGTGTCAGATCAACTGGAGCAATAAGCAATTAATCACGTTTTAAGATGATTTTAGGCAAAAAGGCTGAAAAATGCATTGTAGTCTGAGAGTGTCAGACCAACTGCAACAATTAACAATTATACAGTTTAAGAAGATTAGGCAAAATGGCTGAAATATCATATATAGAGTCACTGATAATATAAGTTAATGGTTTATCACTTTTGACCAATAGGTGACACAGTTACGAAATTGATGTGGTGTAGTCAGAATAAGGGAACAATGACACATGCAAAGTTTGATGCCAATATGTCAAAGCATTGCAGAGATACAGCCTCAAGAGTCATTTTGGCATCATGGCTCAACTTCGTCACTGCGGTTTACAAAAACAATTTCATCTATTGATGCAAAATCCCTAACTTTTTGTTGACATAGTCTGAAGATGATCCGATTCGATTTTGGTGGAAATTGGATAAACGGTCTAGGATGAGTTTGAAAAAGTAGGTTTTGATCAAATAAGAACATTGAGGACAGGATGTTTGACCAAATATGGCAAAATTAGTATCTATGTTCTCGGCATGAGCCAATAAATGTATTATGACCAGTTTCATTAAACTAGGCTAATTTAATCAAAAGTTATTAGCATGTTTGTAAATTTTGTTATAACCTCTGACCTCAAGGTGGCACTGCCCCAAAACTTTTTGAGTACCTTCAAAGCATGGTGCGGAAGACCCATACCAAGTTTCGTAACGATAGACTAATGCGTTTGTAAAATATAGTATTTTAGCACATAATTCAAAATGGCCGAGAGCCAAAATGGCCGATATGGTAAAATTGAATATCAGACAACTCTGAATACCGTCCTGAATCTAACGAGACAACTTTTATGATTTTTGGACAAACAGTTCAAAAGTTATAAGCAAAAATAGCAATTTTTTGTATCTCCGGACCAGTAGGTGGCGCTGCGCCGAAACGCTGCAAGTTGCCTCAAGTCATGCTTGTGATGACATGTACCAAGTTTGGATTGAACACGATAAAGCATTGTGGAGATATAGCCTTATGATTGTTTTTGCAACCGCTACGTAAAATTTGTGTGCACGTTTATCAAAAACGATTTGACGAATCAACTTGATTTGCAAGATTTTTTGTCAGCATGGTCTGAAGATGATCTGGTTCAATTTTCGTGCAAATCGGACAAACCGTCTAGGACGAGTTCGCAAAAGTAGTTTTTTTGGAAAATTAAATATGGCGGGGAAATTATCATGACCGAAAATGAAGTTATAGGATGCAATTGAATCGGAATGAGCCAATGAATGTATTATGACCAGTTTCATTATACTAAGCTAATTAAATCAAAAGTTATTAGCATTTTTGTCAAGTTTGTTATAACTTTTGACCACAAGGTGGCACTGCCCCAAAACTTTTTGAGTACCTTCAGGGCATGGAGTGGAAGTCACATACCGAGTTTAGTAACAATACACTAATGCATTTGTAAAATATAGCATTTTAGCACATAATTCAAAATGGCCGACAGCCAAAATGGCCGATATGGTAAAATTGAATATCAGACGACTCGGCATGCCGTCCTGAATCTAACGAGACCACTTTTATGATTTTTGGACAAACGGTTCAAAAGTTATAAGCAAAAACAGCCATTTTTTGTATCTCCGGACCAGTAGGTGGCGCTGCGCCGACACACTGCATGTTGCCTCAAGTCATGCTTGTGATGACATGTACCAAGTTTGGTTTAAATACGATAAAGCATTGCGGAGATATTGCCTTAAGAGTGCTTTTGCAACCGCTACGTAAAATTTGTTTGCGCGTTTATCGCAAATGATTTGACGAATCAACTTGATTTGCAAGATTTTTTGTCAGCATGGTCTGAAGATGATCTGGTTCAATTTTCGTGCAAATCGGATGAACGGTCTAGGATGAGTTTGAAAAAGTAGGTTTTGATCAAATAAGAACATTGAGGACAGGATGTTTGACCAAATATGGCAAAATTAGTATCTATGTTCTCGGCATGAGCCAATAAATGTATTATGACCAGTTTCATTAAACTAGGCTAATTTAATCAAAAGTTATTAGCATTTTTGTCAAGTTTGTTATAACTTTTGACCACAAGGTGGCACTGCCCCAAAACTTTTTGAGTACCTTCAGGGCATGGAGTGGAAGTCACATACCGAGTTTAGTAACAATACACTAATGCATTTGTAAAATATAGCATTTTAGCACATAATTCAAAATGGCCGACAGCCAAAATGGCCGATATGGTAAAATTGAATATCAGACGACTCGGCATGCCGTCCTGAATCTAACGAGACCACTTTTATGATTTTTGGACAAACGGTTCAAAAGTTATAAGCAAAAACAGCCATTTTTTGTATCTCCGGACCAGTAGGTGGCGCTGCGCCGACACACTGCATGTTGCCTCAAGTCATGCTTGTGATGACATGTACCAAGTTTGGTTTAAATACGATAAAGCATTGCGGAGATATTGCCTTAAGAGTGCTTTTGCAACCGCTACGTAAAATTTGTTTGCGCGTTTATCGCAAATGATTTGACGAATCAACTTGATTTGCAAGATTTTTTGTCAGCATGGTCTGAAGATGATCTGGTTCAATTTTCGTGCAAATCGGATGAACCGTCTAGGACGAGTTCGCAAAAGTAGGTTTTTCGGAAAATTAAAAATGGCGGGAAAATTTTTATGACGGAAAATGACGTCATAGGGTGCAATCGAATCGTCTTGAGCCAAGGAATCAGAGGAAAAAAGAATTTTGTTTCTAGCCCTTATGGTTCAAAAGTTATTAGCATAAACATGAGTCAAATTTTGGACTGATGGTGGCGCTAGAGGGATTGAGTTAGAGACTCCAAATTTGCTATGGTGACTTTTCAGACTGTCCTCTATGAGTGTGCCAAATTTCACAACTTTTTACCATACGGTTCTATGGGCTGCCATAGACTTCGTGGCGGAAGAAGAAGAAGAAGATGAAATATAGCTGCAAGCAGCCATTAACGGGGCCAAGCGCAACAGAAGCAAACAAGGAAGATAGCAGCAGACCAACTGAAAAAATGAGTATAGACATTTGAAGCAAAACCGTTAAAACACCACATTAAAACACTGAGTTGTATAGTGCCAATGTCATGTTTTGTTCTATTATAGCGCCACCAAGAGGCAAAATCCTACATTTTTTTTTATGTGTCATAGGAGTGAGCCCATACATGTGTGTGTCAATTTTGGTGAAAATATCTCATTTCGTTTTGGAGTTATAGACATTTATATGAAAAAACATGTAAAAAATGACTGACACTAGACTTTGATTGGATTTTACTACCCCTTACTATAAATATTTTGACATTTGGCCATTAGCATATAGCTATCGACCTATGTTTTCGATTTTCTGGCGCTGGTTTCGTCTCGATCGGACTAGCGGTTTCGACGATATCAGCTAAAGTTTTTTATGCGCTAAATTACCGCGCTGCGCAAACCATACGCCGAAACCTGGCAAGTCTGGTATCGTTGGACTCGGCAAGGATTCAGGAGAAAAAATAAGTTAGTCCCATGAAAATAAGTCAACCCCACCGAAAGTTATAAGCGTTTGAAAAAAAAAAAATTATCCACTAGGTGGCGCTGTTTTGAAACTTGTCAGGCTACTTCAGAGCATCGTGCTGATGACCCATACCGAGTTTCGTAACAATCCGTTCATGCGTTCATAAAATACAGCATTTTAGCACATAATTCAAAATGGCCGACAGTCAAAATGGCCGATATGGCAAAATTGGATATCAGACGACTCGGCATGCCGTCCTGAATCTAACGAGACCACTTTTAGGATTTTTGGACAAACAGTTCAGAAGTTATAAGCAAAAATAGCCATTTTTCGTATCTCTGGACCAGTAGGTGGCGCTGCGCCGAAACGCTGCATGTTGCCTCAGGTCATGCTTGTGATGACTTGTACCAAGTTTGGTTTGAATACAATAAAGCGTTGCGGAGATATTGCCTTAAGTGTGTTTTTTCAAGCATTACGTAAAATTTGTTTGCGTGTTAATAAAAAACGATTTAACCAATCAACTTGAATTCCATGTTTTTTTGTCAACCCTGTCTGGAGATGATCTGGTTCAATTTTCGTGAAAATCGGACCAACGGCCTAGGAGGAGTTCGAAAAAGTTGGGTTTCGGTTAATTCAAAATGGCGGGAACATTGTAATGAGGGAAATGACGTCATAGGGTGCGATCGAATCGGCTTGAACCAATGAATCGAAAGAAAAAAAGATTTTGTTTCTAGCCATTATGGTTCAAAAGTTATTAGCAAAAACATGAGTAAAACTTTGGACAGGTGGTGGCGCTAGAGAGATTGATTTAGAGACTCCGAAATTGGTGTGGGTACTATTGGTAATGACCTCTATCAGTGTACCAAATTTCATAATTTTCCCGCAAACGGTTCTATGGGCTGCCATAGACTTCCATGGCGGAATAATAATAATAATAATAATAAATATAGCTGCAAGCAGCAATACCGGGGCCAAGCGCAAAGAAGAAGACAAGACATGCCAAAATGGCTGGCAGTGTCAGATCAACTGCAGCAATGAGCAATTAATCACGTTTTAAGATGATTTTAGGCAATAGGCTGAAAAATGCATTGTAGTTTGAGTGTGTCAAACCAACTGCAACAATGAACAATTATACAGTTTAAGAAGATTAGGCAAAATGGCTGAAATATCATATATAGAGTCACTAATAATATAATTTAATGGTTTATCACTTTTGACCAATAGGTGGCACAGTTACGAAATTGATGTGGTGTGGTCAGAATAAGGGAACAATGACACATGCAAAGTTTGATGCCAATATGTCAAAGCATTGCAGAGATACAACGTCAAGAGTCATTTTGGCATCATGCCTCAAATTCGTCGCATATACAAAAACGGTTTTGCCTATAAACGCAAAATCCATAATATTTTTTTGGCACAGCCTGAAGATGATACGATTACATTTTGGTGAAAATCGGACAAACGGCCTAGGAGAGTTTGAAGAAGTAGTTTTTTAACAAATAGCAAGATGGAGGACAGGAAGTTTGACCAAGTATGGCAAAATTTATATTTATGTTCTCAGCAGTAGCCAAGGAATGTATTATGACCAGTTTCATTATTATAGACAAATTTATTCAAAAGTTATTAGCCTTTTTGTATATCTTGTTATACATTTTGACCACAAGGTGGCGCTGCCCTGAAACCTTTTGAGTACCTTCAGGGCATGGTGCAGAACTCGAACACATAACGAGTTTCGTAATTATACTCCAAAGCGTTATTTAAACAAAGGCCTAGAATTAATTTTTTTCATAATCCTGTATTTCATGTTTTTTCTATTATTGTGCCACCAAGAGATATGATACCACCATTTGTTATGTGTCCTCGGAGTGAGCCCATACATATGTGTGTCGATTTTGGTGAAAATATCTCATTTTGTTTTTGAGTTATAGACATTTATATGAAAAAACACAAAAAATTACTGACACCTGACTTTGATTGGATTTTACTTCCCCTTAATGTCAATATTTTGACATTTGGGTATTAACACTTGGCTATCGACCTATGTTTCAGAACTTCTGATGCTGGTTTCGTCTTGGTCAGACTAGCATTCGAAGATATCCGCTAATGTTTTTTTAGCGCTAAGTTACCATGCTGCGAAATCTGGCAAGTCTGGTATCGTTGGACTTGGCAAGGATTCAGGAGACAAAAAAAAGTTACTCCTATGAAAACAAGTCAACCACACCCAAAGTTATAAGCATTTGGGAGGGGCAATCTCCACTAGGTGGTGCTGTTTCTAAACCTCTCAGGCTACCTCAGGGCATCGTGGTCATGACCCATACTGAGTTTTGTCAACCCTATGTCAACCTAAAATGTATTACTGAGACCACAAAATATGGCGGAAAATGAATACTTAAACAATAATACTTAAACAATAGGCTTAAACAATAATATTTTATACAGACTAAACATGCTCACACACACAAACACACATTTTGTTGTAGATACAGATATGTGAAATATATGGTGGGAACAAAATGTTTACTGCAAGTTTTTTTCAGGTTTCACATTACTCATCATGTGGCACAATTGTCAATACCAATACTTCAATAGAAAGGAAGTGATGCATTTTACAAAATGTGATTGTAAATGTTATAATAGTGATTTTATAATGTCTAAATATTAATTACAGATCAATATTAGGGAGTAGTATGAGCACAAATTGATGACAATAACTTAGTAGAAGCTGTATCGTTAGATTTTAGCTCAGCATTTTATGTAATGGATCATAAATTATTGCTGGATAAATTGATTGTTTAATATGTGACAATGACTACGTTTACATGGACAACAATACTCTGATATTAATCTGATTAAGACCATACTCTGATTAAGAATCTACCATGTAAACAGTGATTTCTAATTACCTTAATCTGGTTAAAGCCATACTTGAATTAAAGGTCCCATGGCATGGCATTTTTCTATTATTTTATAGTGTTTCCTGAGGTGTACTTATATTGTTAGTATGATTTTTACATCATAAAATGTCATAATTTAGAAATAAAAGGCATTTTTTCTATACTGCTGTTTGCCCTGTGGCTGAATGCCCTGCTTCAAGAGGCGTGTCTGCTGTGAGACTTCAGTAAAAACGGCCACTGTTGTGATTGGCTGACATCTTTGCGGAGGGAGGGGGCGTGGTTTAACGAGGCACGAGCAGGCACGAGTCTGCCAGAGACGGATGGACCTGTGTTCACTTCTCATCAGTTCTCTCAGCATGTCTCAGTTCAGGGTGAACTGTTGTAGGTACTAGCATATACTTCAGGTTATTCGTTTATTTCTAGTCGGAGGGATTGTCACTCATGTGGATCAGCGCTGACTCGAGACGCGAA
This sequence comes from Gobio gobio, assembly GCF_949357685.1. Classification (NCBI taxonomy): domain Eukaryota; kingdom Metazoa; phylum Chordata; class Actinopteri; order Cypriniformes; family Gobionidae; genus Gobio; species Gobio gobio. The sequence continues at coordinate 39,187,342 of NC_137108.1, read as the reverse complement.
CCGTTTAGAACGATTCAGTCCGATTTGGTGAACTGGTTCGGTTCACTAAAAAGAACCGATTCAAAAGAATGATTCGTTTGCGAACCGGACATCACGGAGACGGAGCGATTGCTAACAAAGTTATTTATAGTAACTACTGAGTTATGAGAGCGCTGTCTGTCAGCGCGAGTTTATTGTGTTTGTATCTGAGAGTTCTGAATAAACAGTCCCAGTCACGCCGAGTCCGTCTTCATCATTATTCTACCAATTTTGTAACACATGCAATGTACCATTACAGCGAGATGAACGAGTTAGTAAGTGTTGAGTATAGCATTATTTCTAGATATGTTCCAATCATATGAAAAGCGTCAGTGACGCGCATTGAGTAACGTTACAGAGCGCAAACAAAGACACAGCAGCAGTAATCGAATGTAATCCAGTTTATTGTGGGGAAAGCTGGCTAGCCCGGATATGCTCACGCTTACCCCCCTTCTGCTTAATCTCACGCCGCATTTGGTGCCTCCGCTGTGGGCCAGATGCAGTACTGGGGGTCGGGGATGTTGAAGGCCGAGCTTCGGCGTGTGTGAGGTTTATCTCTACAGATGTGACTCTGCTGGTGTTGAGCAGAAAAGACTGTATGCACATTTAAGAACAGATAGACGCGACGAGGACGAACAAAAACACTGACTCACAAGATAGAAAACACCTTTCTGTCGGGAGAGAAGCCGCAGTGTGTGCACGAATAATAAATAATTAGCTACACATAAAAAATTAATGATCACAGATCAGAAGGAACTGAAGAAAGACTTCTGTTTTCATTTGTACATCCAAACACTGAGAAACTGCCAGCGTTCACTCGTTCACAAGTAATGATCTCTCGAGCACTTGCAAGGGCGTGCCAGATTCTCTGGGCGGAGGAAAGGGAGGTTACCGTTCCTGCTTGGACGTCAAACCAGGAGACTTCAGGATTGGCTTGTCTGGCCTGTCATTTTCTCAAAGGCAGAGAAAGACAGCCAGAACTCGGTTTTACACCGATCAACATTTCTATACACTTGGGGACAATATTCAGGCTAGGGGAACTCATATTAATGTTGAAATACCTCATAAAATGAAAATTTCATGCCATGGGACCTTTAAACAAAAATCGAATTAAGACATGTGGAGTATGCCTATTTTAGTCGCATTATCGAAGTGCATTGTAGACATGTATACACCTTAATCTAACTATTAACGTCGTCGTGTAGGAGTTTTCGCCGCATTTTGTGACAGGACACACACACACACACACACCAGGCAAGTGCAGAGCGGAGGAGGGCTTTGGAACGCGAGCCCCTGTCCTTTTTAAAAATGTATCAAAAGTGCCCCTCTCAACAATCATCAATAATATTGTGACAAATAAAACAGAATTTGAATTATAATTAATATAACAGCGCGTACAAAACAGTAACAAGGCACTCAAATGTCCCGTTTATCTTTTACGTATCTGTCAGTTTGAAATGTCGATGCCATGACGTGTTGCTATGGTTGGTGCGTGTCTTGCTTGACTGCTCATTCTGACACTGCCTCCTCTATATTTTTTTCTTTGTGTTGTAATATGTAAAAGTACATTGTAAAAGTAAAATACAATAAGTTTGTATCTGTAATCTCAGATTCATAATTGTCTGCTTACAACAGCGGTCGAGAACCTCTAGGCTCGCGAGCCATATGGCCATTCAGTGAACGCCTGTTGCTCGACGGCAGAAAAAAACAATCCAAACAATCACGATTTTGAAACCTCAATTTTCATCATTAATCAAAGCTATTAATCGAAATGTAGGCTGTCAAGAAAGAGGCAAGATGGGCAGTGTCTCTTAAAAAAAAACTGAAAGACACAACATATAATATTACAAAAATAAAACAACGTAGCCTATATATATATATATATATATATATATATATATATATATATATATATATATATATATATATATATATATATATTACATTAAAAAGTATAAAAATCACTAATTTTTATAAAGGAACACTGTCCGACAGCGACACCCGCAGGTAGCCTAAAGTTACAGTGGTTTGCCTGAGCCTAATGATTTTAACAGACCCATGAAAGTCGCACTATGATTGGCCGTCGGGTGGCATGGAGACGTAATGACGTGCCATTAATCGAGCTATGTTCTATATGTAAAACGGGAACATGAACGGAATATTCTAAAATCAACTCATGTAAACACCTTAATCAGATTATTGTCTTATTCAGATTAAGGGCAATAATTAGATTACTGCTGTCCATGTAAACATAGTCACTGTTTATGTTATTATGGAAGTTATTCAGATTTTAAAGAGCAATGTGGTGTTCCTCAAGGAAGTTGTTTAGGACTATTATTATCATCATCATTATTTTATCAATGATCTTCCTCCTGTTTTAAACTGTGCACAGACAGTCATGTATTTTGTTTTGAAAACCACTGCACAACAATGGACTATAATATCTGGAGGAATGAAAATATGGAATGATTTACTATCAGATATTATAAAATGAGTTTTACAAGGAAGGAACATTTAATGGAATTTGTTAATGGGATTTGTATGTTTAATTTTATTGTTGTTGATTTAATTAGGGCCCGAGCACCGATGGTTGTCTACATGCCAATATTTAGTCAGTTATAGTGCCACCTGTGGGCAACAGTAAACTGTGATTAACTCCTCATTAAGATTGAACCAGAATCATATTTGGTCAGTGTAATCTTAAGCCTTAGTGATGTAAAATTTCAAAGATCTTGAGTTTCGTTGAACTGAGTTTTGAGTTTGAGTTTCGTCTGTGGCATCCTGACAAAGTCTGATGTTTCTGCAAAATTTTAGTTAGTCATAGTGCCACCAGCTGGTCAAGTCAAGTCACCTTTATTTAAATAGCGCTTTCAACAAGTCCAATTGTTTCAAAGTAGCTTCACAGTGTTAACTATCTAACTATCTAACTATCCAGCTAATTTCAATTTTCATATAGTGTCAATGCGGGCAGAACGGTAATATATTTGAAATTTAGGTGTCCCCAACTGAGCAAGCCAAAGGCAACGGTGGCAAGGAACCAAAATTCCTTTCAAGGCCAGAATGGAGAAAAAGAAACCTTGGGAGAAACCAGTTTGGGTGCCAGTTGTCCTCTGGCCGACGAACAAACAGTGTATGATTATAATTCTGGCAACATTACAGTTCAGAAGTCATATTAGATAAATAGATATTCGTAAGATTATTCGATAGATTGGAGTCGTCGTGCTGGAGACGGGTTTAATGAGGGTGTCGTTTAGATGCAGCATTTACAGGGCAGAGTTTAGTTGACACGCTCTCTTCAGACATATCAGGGATGCATTGGTCATGTCCAGGTGCAGGTCCAGCATCTGATCTGAATAAAGCCCGGTAGCAGGAAGTGTGGCAAATACAAATGATTGATGTAGTCCTCCTATTTTTATATACTTAAATGCATATTGGCCACCGTGCTCTGTGTTCCTAAAGCCCCAAGGTGGTGGTGGCACAGGTGCGAGATCCCTTTCATTGCTCTTGCAGCTTTAATGTAGTTTTGTATTTTTTACTTTTTGGGACCTCATGAAGAGTCGTCACTGCCTAGGTACTGGCTAATGGGGATCCAAGTAAACAAATAAACTTAGATCATAGATGGGAAAGAGCATTCACAGCAAAACAGGCAATTTAACTAAGGAAAAATATGTTTTTTTGACAGTTATAACACATCTCTGCTTTTTTTTAGGTGTCCTCAAAGTGCCCAAAAATATATGTGTAAAATTTGTTGTAAATATCTCATTTTATTTTAAAGTTATAGCCACTTATATTTAGAGAGAATTGGCTGCATTGATTGGATTTTTTTTTTTGCCACTTCCTTCCAAAATGTTGGCTTTTGGTCATTATTGTTTAGCTATTGACCTATGTTATGTGTCTTGAAGACATTCGCAAAGGTTTTTTAGGTGCTAAAATACACCTTTTCACATACCATAAGGTGAAACCTGGCATGTTTGGTATCACTGGAATTAAGCAATGATTCAGGAGTCTAAGGAGGTGAATGCTCATTCAGGGCATTGTGCCAATGATGTATACAGAGTTTTTTGAGATATGCAAGTGTCCTCATAGACTATCATGGCAACCTGGATGAAGACAATGAATGCCCATTGTCATCTGACTAATGTTTGGGTGCCTATATTGCCATTTTCACGTGTTTTTCCCCTGTAATAGCGCCAACAAGTGGTTAATAGTTGCGATTTTTTTCATGTGATCCCAGACTGAGCTCAAATACATGTGACCTGAATTTGGTGAAAATATCTCATTCCGTTCACAAGTTATAGCCATTTTAGTAAAAGAGGTCCCGGTTACATCAAACATTTTGGCTCCCCTTAGCGACCATGAATCAAAATGTGTTTTTTTTTTTTATAATTATTGATAATCATTCTCCAGAGAACATTTCTGCAGTGATTTGGTTCTGATCAGGCAAAGAACCTGGGAGTAATTTGCAAAAGTATGTTTTACAAAAAACCTAAAATATCTCGAAATTGGCGCCTGAAGGGCGAGCAAATCCGAGGCATGCATTTTGTCCGCCTTGAGCCAAGGATTCCAGCGATATAAGGCACTCGAGGCTACGCCTTACGTTTGAGGAGTTATGAGCCGTTTCGTACTTTTGATCGCCGTTTCGTACTTTTGATCGCTGTAGCACCCCCGTCAGGCCGATCGGGGCGTGCTTCGGTGACGTCAGTAGTCGTTGTGAGTACTACCATCCCTGCAAGTTTCAAGTCTCTACGACTTACGGTTTGGTCTGCCCGATCAGTTTTAGCTGGAGAATGATGCATCATGGGAAAATGAACAGTTACAATAGGGTTTCAGCCTGACACCTGACTTTGATTGGATTTTACTACCCCTTACTATCAATATTTTGACATTTGGGCTCTCGATTGTGCCTAACGACCTATGTTTCCGAACTTCTGACGCTGGTTTTGTCTCGATCGGACTAGCGGTTTCGAAGATATCGGCAAAAAAGTTTTAAGCGCTAAATTACAACGGTGCACAAACCATACGACGAAACCTGGCAAGTGTGGTATTGTTGGACTCGGCAACGATTCAGGAGTCTAATGAGATGAGTCTCGTGAAAATAAGTCAACCACACCCAAAGTTCTGAGCCTTTTTTAAAAAAAATCTCCACTAGGCGGCGCTGTTTCGAAACTTGTCAGGCTACTTTGGGGTATCGTGGTGATGACCCATACCAAGTTTTGCAACAATCCGTTCATGCGTTGATAAAATACAGCATTTTAGCACATAATTCAAGATGGCCGACAGCCAAAATGGCCGATATGGTAAAATTGGATATCCTTCGACTCGGCATGACGTCCCGAATCTAACGAGGCCCCTTTTATGATATTTGGACAAACGGTTCAGCAAAGAAAAGCTAAAATAGCCATTTTTCGTATCTCCAGACCAGTAGGTGGCACAGCGCCGAAACGCTGCATGTAGCCTCAAGTCATGCTTATGATGACATGTACCAAGTTTGGTTTGAACACGATAAAGCGTTGCGGAGATATTGCCTTAAGTGTGTTTTTGCAAACGTTATGTAAAATTTGTTCGCGCGTTTATCGAAAACGAATAGACGAATCAACTTGATTTGCAAGATTTTTTGTCAATATTGTCTGAAGATGATCTGGTTAAATTTTCGTGCAAATCGGATGAACCGTCTAGGACGAGTTCGCAAAAGTAGGTTTTTCGGTTAATTGAAAATGGCGGGGAAATATCCAAGACGGAAAATGACGTCATAGGGTGCAATCGAATTGGCACGAGCTCAGAAATTAGAGGAAAAAAGAATTTCGTTTCTAGCCCTTACGGTTCAAAAGTAATTAGCATAAACATGAGTACACATTTGGACAGGTGGTGGCGCTAGAGGGATTGAGATAGAGACACCAAAATTTCCATGGTGACATACCAGACCATCTTCTATTAGTGTGCCAAATTTCACAACTTTTTACCATACGGTTCTATGGGCTGCCATAGACTCCCATGGCGGAAGAAAAAAAGACGGGAACGGTTTCAATAGGTGCCTTCGCACCTTTGGTGCTTGGCCCCTAATAAAAAGGGCATAAAAAGGGTCTAAAAAGGCCTATAAAAAAAAGAATATAGGGTCTGAGCACTTTATTTTTGAGCTGCAGGTTGCAAAAACTTTATCAAGCCTGGTGACATGTGCATCGGAGAGGTCAAAGGTAAATTTTTGCATTTTCAGCTCATTTATCATGGAAAAGTGGTGTTTTTTTTTTAACCTTTTAAACTGGTATGCCTCTACTGATGGCCCGATCTCCGTCAAAGTTTGCACGCGTCTTTACAATAATGCGACGCACATGCTCAGCCGATTTGGTGAAGTTCTGCGCAGAGCAGGCAATTTTTAGTCATTTAAATGTCATTTCGCATAGGATAATATAGAGCATTTTTTTCACCTTTATAACAGTTAAAGCGCCACGGCGTCCATAAAAGTCTGCAAGCCTCTTTAGGGTCACGTGACGCATGCGCACGCGTGATTTCGTGAAGCTGTATGCAAATCAGGCAGGAAGAGGGCCGCTTTCAGGCATTTAATGGGATTTTCCATAGAAATACATCATTGTGACCCCTTTTTAACCGTTATAGCGCCACCAAGTGGCCAATCTCCACGTCCTTTTTCATGCGGCCACAGAACGAGCTCTTACATATGCGTGCTGAGATTGGTGAAAATACCTCGTTCCGTTCACGAGTTATAGCCAATTTAGTAAAAGTGGCTCCTCCCCCTTCCAACGTTTTGGCGGCCCTTAGGGACCGTGAACCCAAATTTCCACTTTTTTTTATAACCTTTGACAATCAGACTCCAGAGAATCTCGCTGCGCTGGTTTGGTTCCGGTCGGGCCAATAACCTAGGACTAGTTTGCAAAAGTAGGTTTCGCAAAAAATCCCAAATAGCCGAAATTTTTCCCACTCTGACGAGCAAATCCGAGGCATGCATTTTGTCCGCCTTGAGCCAAGGATTCCAGCGATATAAGGCACTCGAGGCTACGCCTTACGTTTGATGAGTTATGAGCCGTTTCGTACTTTTGATCGCCGTTTCGTACTTTTGATCGCTGTAGCACCCCCGTCAGGCCGATCGGGGCGTGCTTCGGTGACGTCAGTAGTCGTTGTGAGTACTACCATCCCTGCAAGTTTCAAGTCTCTACGACTTACGGTTTGGTCTGCCCGATCAGTTTTAGCTGGAGAATGATGCATCATGGGAAAATGAACAGTTACAATAGGGTTTCAGCCTGACACCTGACTTTGATTGGATTTTACTACCCCTTACTATCAATATTTTGACATTTGGGCTCTCGATTGTGCCTAACGACCTATGTTTCCGAACTTCTGACGCTGGTTTTGTCTCGATCGGACTAGCGGTTTCGAAGATATCGGCAAAAAAGTTTTAAGCGCTAAATTACAACGGTGCACAAACCATACGACGAAACCTGGCAAGTGTGGTATTGTTGGACTCGGCAACGATTCAGGAGTCTAATGAGATGAGTCTCGTGAAAATAAGTCAACCACACCCAAAGTTCTGAGCCTTTTTTAAAAAAAATCTCCACTAGGCGGCGCTGTTTCGAAACTTGTCAGGCTACTTTGGGGTATCGTGGTGATGACCCATACCAAGTTTTGCAACAATCCGTTCATGCGTTGATAAAATACAGCATTTTAGCACATAATTCAAGATGGCCGACAGCCAAAATGGCCGATATGGTAAAATTGGATATCCTTCGACTCGGCATGACGTCCCGAATCTAACGAGGCCCCTTTTATGATATTTGGACAAACGGTTCAGCAAAGAAAAGCTAAAATAGCCATTTTTCGTATCTCCAGACCAGTAGGTGGCACAGCGCCGAAACGCTGCATGTAGCCTCAAGTCATGCTTATGATGACATGTACCAAGTTTGGTTTGAACACGATAAAGCGTTGCGGAGATATTGCCTTAAGTGTGTTTTTGCAAACGTTATGTAAAATTTGTTCGCGCGTTTATCGAAAACGAATAGACGAATCAACTTGATTTGCAAGATTTTTTGTCAATATTGTCTGAAGATGATCTGGTTAAATTTTCGTGCAAATCGGATGAACCGTCTAGGACGAGTTCGCAAAAGTAGGTTTTTCGGTTAATTGAAAATGGCGGGGAAATATCCAAGACGGAAAATGACGTCATAGGGTGCAATCGAATTGGCACGAGCTCAGAAATTAGAGGAAAAAAGAATTTCGTTTCTAGCCCTTACGGTTCAAAAGTTATTAGCATAAACATGAGTACACATTTGGACAGGTGGTGGCGCTAGAGGGATTGAGATAGAGACACCAAAATTTCCATGGTGACATACCAGACCATCTTCTATTAGTGTGCCAAATTTCACAACTTTTTACCATACGGTTCTATGGGCTGCCATAGACTCCCATGGCGGAAGAAAAAAAGACGGGAACGGTTTCAATAGGTGCCTTCGCACCTTTGGTGCTTGGCCCCTAAATATAGCTGCAAGCAGCCATTAACGGGGCCAAGCGCAACAGAAGCAAACAAGGAAGATAGCAGCAGACCAACTGAAAAAATGAGTAAAGACATTTGAAGCAAAACCGTTAAAACACCACATTAAAACATTGAGTTGTACAGTGCCAATGTCATGTTTTGTTCTATTATAGCGCCACCAAGAGGCACAATCCTACAATTTTTTTTATGTGTCATCGGATTGAGCCCATACATGTGTGTGTCAATTTTGGTGAAAATATCTCATTTCGTTTTGGAGTTATAGACATTTATATGAAAAAACATGTAAAAAATGACTGACACTTGACTTTGATTGGATTTTACTACCCCTTACTATCAATATTTTGACATTTGGGCATTGATGTATAGCTATCGACCTATGTTTCCGATTTTCTGGCGCTGGTTTCGTCTCGATCGGACTAGCGGTTTCGAAGATATCAGCTAATGTTTTTTAAGCGCTAAATTACCGTGCTGCACAAACCATACGCTGAAACCTGGCAAGTCTGGTATCGTTGGACTTGGCAAGGATTCAGGAGACAAAAAAAGTTAGTCCCATGAAAATAAGTCAACCCCACTTAAAGTTATAGGCGTTTGAAAAAAAAAAATATCCACTAGGTGGCGCTGTTTTGAAACTTGTCAGGCTACTTCAGAACATCGTGCTGATGACCCATACCGAGTTTCGTAAAAATCCGTTCATGCGTTCATAAAATACAGCATTTTAGAACATAATTCAAAATGGCCGACAGTCAAAATGGCCGATATGGTAAAATTGGATATCAGACGACTCGGCATGCCGTCCTGAATCTAACGAGATCACTTTTATGATTTTTGGACAAATAGTTCAGAAGTTATAAGCAAAAATAGCCATTTTTCGTATCTCCGGACCAGTAGGTGGCGCTGCGCCGAAACGCTGCATGTTGCCTCAAGTCATGCTTGTGATGACGTGTACCAAGTTTGGTTTGAATACGATAAAGCGTTGCGGAGATATTGGCTTAAGTGTGTTTTTTCAAGCATTACGTAAAATTTGTTTGCGTGTAAATCAAAAACGATTTAACGAATCAACTTGAATTCCATGTTTTTTTGTCAACACTGTCTGGAGATGATCTGGTTCAATTTTCGTGTAAATCGGACCAACGGCCTAGGAGGAGTTTGAAAAAGTTGGGTTTCGGTTAATTCAAAATGGCGGGAACATTGTAATGATGTAAATGACGTCATAGGGTGCGATCGAATCTGCTTAAACCAATAAATCGAAAGAAAAAAAGATTTTGTTTCTAGCCCTTATGGTTCAAAAGTTATTAGCAAAAACATGAGTCAAACTTTGGACAGGTGGTGGCGCTAGAGAGATTGATTTAGAGACTCCAAAATTGGTGTGGGTACTATTGGTAATAACCTCTATCAGTGTACCAAATTTCACAACTTTCCCGCAAGCGGTTCTATGGGCTGCCATAGACTTCCATGGCGGAATAATAATAATAATAATAATAATAATAAGAAATCTAACGATTACAATAGGTGCCTCCGCACCTTCGGTGCTTGGCCCCTAAATATAGCTGCAAGCAGCCATTATCGGGGCCAAGCGCAAAGAAGAAGACAAGACATGCCAAAATGGCTGGCAATGTCAGATCAACTGCAGCAATGAGCATTTAAAGACCTATTAAGGTGATATTAGGCAAAAAATGCTGTAAAATGATAAATACAGTCAATAATAATTATTTAATGATTTATCACTTTCAACCAATAGGTGGCACGGTTACGAAATTGATGTGGTGTGGCCAGAATAAGGGAACAATGACACATGCAAAGATTGGTATCAATATATCAAAGTAGAGTGTCAATATAGTGTCAATATGTCATTGCAGAGATATAGCCTCAAGAGGCCATTTCATTATAAGTATGGACCACATGGCGGTGCTGTTTTGAAACCTTTTAAGTAGCTTAAAGGCATGGTGCTGATGGCACATACCAAGTTTCGTAATGATACAACAATTCATTTGTAAAGCATAGCATTTTATATCATAATACTGTATTGTAGTCAATGGGAATTTCATGTTTTGTTCTATTATAGCGCCACCAAGTTTTTGTGTGTCCTTGGAGTGAGCCCATACATGTCTGTGTCAATGTTGGGGAAAATATCTCTTTTAGTTTTGGAGTTAAAGACATTTATATGAAAAAACACATGAAAAATGACTGACACCTGACTTTGATTGGATTTTACACCCCCTTACTATCAATATTTTGACATTTGGGCATTAATGTATAGCTATCGACCTATGTTTTCGAACTTCTGAAGCTGGATTCGTCTCAATGGGAGTAGCGGTTTCGAAGATATCAGCTAATGTTTTTTAAGCGCTAAATTGCAACGCTGCACAGACCATATGCCGAAACCTGGCAAATCTGGTATCGTTGGACTCGGCAAGGATTCAGGAGACCAAAAAAGTGACTCCCATGAAAATAAGTCAATCTTACCCAAAGTTATAGCCATTTGAAAAAAAAAATTCTGCACTAGGTGGCGCTGTTTCGAAACTTCTCAGGCTCCTTCAGGGCATCGTGCTGATGACCCATACCGAGTTTCGTAACAATCCGTTCATGAGTTCATAAAATACAGCATTTTAGCACATAATTCAAAATGGCCGACAGCCAAAATGGCCGATATGGTAAAATTGGATATCAAACGACTCTGCATACCGTCCTGAATCTAACGAGACCACTTTTATGATTTTTGGACAAACAGTTCAGAAGTTATAAGCATAAATAGCAATTTTTCGTATCTCCGGACCAGTAGGTGGCGCTGCACCGAAACGCTGCATGTTGCCTCAAGTCATGCTTGTGATGACATGCACCAAGTTTGGTTTGAATACGATAAAGCGTTGCGGAGATATTGCCTTGAATGTGTTTTCGCAAGCATTACGTAAAATTTGTTTGCATGTTTATCGAAAACGATTTGACGAATCCACTTGAATTCCATGTTTTTTTGTCAGCATGGTCTGAAGATGATCTGGTTAAATTTTCGTGCAAATTGGATGAACCGTCTAGGACGAGTTCGCAAAAGTAGGTTTGTCGGAAAATTCAAAATGGCGGGAAAATTTTCATGACGCAAAATGACGTCATAGGGTGCAATCGAATCGTATTGAGCCAAGGAATCATAGGAAAAAAGAATTTTGTTTCTAGCCCTTATGGTTCAAAAGTTATTAGCAAAAACATGAGTCAAACTTTGGACAGGTGGTGGCGCTAGAGGGATTGAGTTAGAGACTCAAAATTTGCTATGTTGAAATTTCAGACTGTCCTCTATGAATGTGCCAAATTTCATAACTTTCCCGCAAACGGTTCTATGGGCTGCCATAGACTCCCATGGCGGAAGAAGAAGAAGAAGAAGAAGAATAGCTGCAAGCAGCAATACCGGGGCCAAGCGCAAAGAAGAAGACAAGACATGCCAAAATGGCTGGCAGTGTCAGATCAACTGGAGCAATGAGCAATTAATCACGTTTTAAGATGATTTTAAGCAAAAGGCTGAAAATGCATTGTAGTCTGAGAGTGTCAGACCAACTGCAACAATTAACAATTATACAGTTTAAGAAGATTAGGCAAAATGGCTGAAATATCATATATTGAGTCACTGATAATGTAAGTTAATGGTTTATCACTTTTGACCAATAGGTGGCACAGATACGAAATTGATGTGGTGTGGTCAGAATAAGGGAACAATGACACATGCAAAGTTTGATGCCAATATGTCAAAGCATTGCAGAGATACAGCCTCAAGAGTAATTTTGGCATAATGGCTCAACTTCGTCGCTGCGGTTTACAAAAATGTTTTCATCTATTGATGCAAAATCCCTAACTTTTTGTTGACACAGTCTGAAGATGATACGATTCGATTTTGGTGGAAATTGGACAAACGGTCTAGGATGAGTTTGAAAAAGTAGGTTTTGATCAAATAAGAACATTGAGGACAGGATGTTTGACCAAATATGGAAAAATTTGTATCTCTGTTCTCGGCATGAGCCAATGACTGTATTATGACCAGTTTCATTAAACTAGGCTAATTTAATCAAAAGTTATTAGCATGTTTGTAAATTTTGTTATAACCTCTGACCACAAGGTGGCACTGCCCCAAAACGTTTTGAGTACCTTCAAAGCATGGTGCGGAAGACATGATTTTTGGACAAACAGTTCAAAAGTTATAAGCAAAAATAGCCATTTTTTGTATCTCCGGACCAGTAGGTGGCGCTGCGCCGAAACGCTGCATGTTGCTTCAGGTCATGCTTGTGATGACATATACCAAGATTGGTTTGAATACGATAAAGCGTTGTGGAGATATAGGCTTATGAGTGTTTTTGCAACCGCTACGCAAAATTTGTGTGCGCGTTTATCGAAAACGATTTGACAAATCAACTTGATTTGCAAGATTTTTTGTCAGCATGGTCTGAAGATGATCTGGTTCAATTTTCGTGCAAATCGGACAAACCGTCTAGGACGAGTTCGTAAAAGTAGGTTTTTTGGAAAATTAAAAATGGCGGGGAAATTATCATGACCGAAAATGACATCATAGGTTGCAATTGAATCGGCATGAGCCAATGACTCTATTATGACCAGTTTCAATATACTAGGCTAATTTAATCAAAAGTTATTAGCATTTTTGTCAAGTTTGTTATATCTTTTGACCACAAGGTGGCACTGCCCTAAAACTTTTTGAGTACCTTCAAGGCATAGCAAGGAAGTCACATACCGAGTTTAGTAACAATATACTAATGCATTTGTAAAATATAGCATTTTTTGACAAAATTCAAAATGGCCGACAGCCAAAATGGCCGATATGGTAAAATTGAATATCAGACGACTCGGCATGCCGTCCTGAATGTAACGAGACCACTTTTATGATTTTTGGACAAACAGTTCAGAAGTTATAAGCAAAAATAGCAATTTTTCGTATCTCCGGACCAGTAGGTGGCGCTGCGCCGAAACGCTGTATGTTGCCTCAAGTCATGCTTGTGATGACATGTAGCAAGTTTGGTTTGAATACGATAAAGCGTTGCGAAGATATTGCCTTAAGAGTGTTTTTGCAACCGCTACGTAAAATTTGTTTGCGCGTTTATCGCAAATGATTTGACGAATCAAATTGATTTGCAAGATTTTTTGTCAGCATGGTCTGAAGATGATCTGGTTCAATTTTCGTGCAAATCGGATGAACCGTCTAGGACGAGTTCGTAAAAGTAGGTTTTTCGGAAAATTCAAAATGGCGGGAAAATTTTTATGACGGAAAATGACGTCATAGGGTGCAATCGAATCGTCTTGAGCAAAGGAATCAGAGGAAAAACGAATTTTGTTTCTAGCCCTTATGGTTCAAAAGTTATTAGCATAAACATGAGTCAAATTTTGGACTGATGGTGGCGCTAGAGGGATTGAGTTTGAGACTCCAAATTTGCTACGGTGACATTTCAGACTGTCCTCTATTAGTGTGCCAAATTTCACAACTTTTTACCATACGGTTCTATGGGCTGCCATAGACTTCGTGGCGGAAGAAGAAGAAGAAGAAGAAGAAGATGAATAATAATAAATATAGCTGCAAGCAGCAATACCGGGGCCAAGCGCAAAGAAGAAGACAAGACATGCCAAAATGGCTGGCAGTGTCAGATCAACAGGAGCAATGAGCAATTAATCACGTTTTAAGATGATTTGAAGCAAAAGGCTGAAAATGCATTGTAGTCTGAGAGTGTCAGACCAACTGCAACAATTAACAATTATACAGTTTAAGAAGATTAGGCAAAATGGCTGAAATATCATATATTGAGTCACTGATAATGTAAGTTAATGGTTTATCACTTTTGACCAATAGGTGGCACAGATACGAAATTGATGTGGTGTGGTCAGAATAAGGGAACAATGACACATGCAAAGTTTGATGCCAATATGTCAAAGCATTGCAGAGATACAGCCTCAAGAGTCATTTTGGCATAATGGCTCAACTTCGTCGTTGCGGTTTACAAAAACGGTTTCATCTATTGATGCAAAATCCCTAACTTTTTGTTGACACAGTCTGAAGATGATACGATTCGATTTTGGTGGAAATTGGACAAACGGTCTAGGATGAGTTTGAAAAAGTAGGTTTTGATCAAATAAGAACATTGAGGACAGGATGTTTGACCAAATATGGAAAAAATAGTATCTCTGTTCTCGGCATGAGCCAATGACTGTATTATGACCAGTTTCATTAAACTAGGCTAATTTAATCAAAAGTTATTAGCATGTTTGTAAATTTTGTTATAACCTCTGACCACAAGGTGGCACTGCCCCAAAACGTTTTGAGTACCTTCAAAGCATGGTGCGGAAGACATGATTTTTGGACAAACAGTTCAAAAGTTATAAGCAAAAATAGCCATTTTTTGTATCTCCGGACCAGTAGGTGGCGCTGCGCCGAAACGCTGCATGTTGCTTCAGGTCATGCTTGTGATGACATATACCAAGATTGGTTTGAATACGATAAAGCGTTGTGGAGATATAGGCTTATGAGTGTTTTTGCAACCGCTACGCAAAATTTGTGTGCGCGTTTATCAAAAACGATTTGACAAATCAACTTGATTTGCAAGATTTTTTGTCAGCATGGTCTGAAGATGATCTGGTTCAATTTTCGTGCAAATCGGACAAACCGTCTAGGACGAGTTCGTAAAAGTAGGTTTTTGGAAAATTAAAAATGGCGGGGAAATTATCATGACCGAAAATGACATCATAGGTTGCAATTGAATCGGCATGAGCCAATGACTCTATTATGACCAGTTTCAATATACTAGGCTAATTTAATCAAAAGTTATTAGCATTTTTGTCAAGTTTGTTATATCTTTTGACCACAAGGTGGCACTGCCCTAAAACTTTTTGAGTACCTTCAGGGCATAGTAAGGAAGTCACATACCGAGTTTAGTAACAATATACTAATGCATTTGTAAAATATAGCATTTTTTGACAAAATTCAAAATGGCCGACAGCCAAAATGGCCGATATGGTAAAATTGAATATCAGACGACTCGGCATGCCGTCCTGAATGTAACGAGACCACTTTTATGATTTTTGGACAAACAGTTCAGAAGTTATAAGCAAAAATAACAATTTTTTGTATCTCCGGACCAGTAGGTGGCGCTGCGCCGAAACGCTGTATGTTGCCTCAAGTCATGCTTGTGATGAAATGTACCAAGTTTGGTTTGAATACGATAAAGCGTTGCGGAGATATTGCCTTAAGAGTGTTTTTGCAACCGCTACGTAAAATTTGTTTGCGCGTTTATCGCAAATGATTTGACGAATCAACTTGATTTGCAAGATTTTTTGTCAGCATGGTCTGAAGATGATCTGGTTCAATTTTCGTGCAAATCGGATGAACCGTCTAGGACGAGTTCGTAAAAGTAGGTTTTTCGGAAAATTCAAAATGGCGGGAAAATTTTTATGACGGAAAATGACGTCATAGGTTGCAATCGAATCGTCTTGAGCCAAGGAATCAGAGGAAAAAAGAATTTTGTTTCTAGCCCTTATGGTTCAAAAGTTATTAGCATAAACATGAGTCAAATTTTGGACTGATGGTGGCGCTAGAGGGATTGAGTTAGAGACTCCAAATTTGCTACGGTGACATTTCAGACTGTCCTCTATTAGTGTGCCAAATTTCACAACTTTTTACCATACGGTTCTATGGGCTGCCATAGACTTCGTGGCGGAAGAAGAAGAAGAAGAAGAAGATGAAATATAGCTGCAAGCAGCAATACCGGGGCCAAGCGCAAAGAAGAAGACAAGACATGCCAAAATGGCTGGCAGTGTCAGATCAACTGGAGCAATGAGCAATTAATCACGTTTTAAGATGATTTTAGGCAAAAGGCTGAAAAATGCATTGTAGTCTGAGAGTGTCAGACCAACTGCAACAATTAACAATTATACAGTTTAAGAAGATTAGGCAAAATGGCTGAAATATCATATATAGAGTCACTGATAATATAAGTTAATGGTTTATCACTTTTGACCAATAGGTGGCACAGTTACGAAATTGATGTGGTGTAGTCAGAATAAGGGAACAATGACACATGCAAAGTTTGATGCCAATATGTCAAAGCATTGCAGAGATACAGCCTCAAGAGTCATTTTGGCATCATGGCTCAACTTCGTCACTGCGGTTTACAAAAACGGTTTCATCTATTGATACAAAATCCCTAACTTTTTGTTGACATAGTCTGAAGATGATACGATTCGATTTTGGTGGAAATTGGATAAACGGTCTAGGATGAGTTTGAAAAAGTAGGTTTTGATCAAATAAGAACATTGAGGACAGGATGTTTGACCAAATATGGCAAAATTAGTATCTATGTTCTCGGCATGAGCCAATAAATGTATTATGACCAGTTTCATTAAACTAGGCTAATTTAATCAAAAGTTATTAGCATGTTTGTAAATTTTGTTATAACCTCTGACCACAAGGTGGCACTGCCCCAAAACTTTTTGAGTACCTTCAAAGCATGGTGCGGAAGACCCATACCAAGTTTCGTAACGATAGACTAATGCGTTTGTAAAATATAGTATTTTAGCACATAATTCAAAATGGCCGAGAGCCAAAATGGCCGATATGGTAAAATTGAATATCAGACAACTCTGAATACCGTCCTGAATCTAACGAGACAACTTTTATGATTTTTGGACAAACAGTTCAAAAGTTATAAGCAAAAATAGCCATTTTTTGTATCTCCGGACCAGTAGGTGGCGCTGCGCCGAAACGCTGCAAGTTGCCTCAAGTCATGCTTGTGATGACATATACCAAGTTTGGATTGAACACGATAAAGCATTGTGGAGATTTTGCCTTATGAGTGTTTTTGCAACCGCTACGTAAAATTTGTGTGCACGTTTATCAAAAACGATTTGACGAATCAACTTGATTTGCAAGATTTTTTGTCAGCATGGTCTGAAGATGATCTGGTTCAATTTTCGTGCAAATCGGACAAACCGTCTAGGACGAGTTCGCAAAAGTAGGTTTTTTGGAAAATTAAATATGGCGGGGAAATTATCATGACCGAAAATGACGTCATAGGATGCAATTGAATCGGCATGAGCCAATGAATGTATTATGACCAGTTTCATTATACTAAGCTAATTAAATCAAAAGTTATTAGCATTTTTGTCAAGTTTGTTATAACTTTTGACCACAAGGTGGCACTGCCCCAAAACTTTTTGAGTACCTTCAGGGCATGGAGTGGAAGTCACATACCGAGTTTAGTAACAATACACTAATGCATTTGTAAAATATAGCATTTTAGCACATAATTCAAAATGGCCGACAGCCAAAATGGCCGATATGGTAAAATTGAATATCAGACGACTCGGCATGCCGTCCTGAATCTAATGAGACCACTTTTATGATTTTTGGACAAACGGTTCAAAAGTTATAAGCAAAAACAGCCATTTTTTGTATCTCCGGACCAGTAGGTGGCGCTGCGCCGAAACACTGCATGTTGCCTCAAGTCATGCTTGTGATGACATGTACCAAGTTTGGATTGAATACGATAAAGCGTTGCGGAGATATTGCCTTAAGAGTGCTTTTGCAACCGCTACGTAAAATTTGTTTGCGCGTTTATCGCAAATGATTTGACGAATCAACTTGATTTGCAAGATTTTTTGTCAGCATGGTCTGAAGATGATCTGGTTCAATTTTCGTGCAAATCGGATGAACCGTCTAGGACGAGTTTGCCAAAGTAGGTTTTTCGGTTAATTAAAAATGGCGGGAAAATTATTATGACGGAAAATGACGTCATAGGGTGCAATCGAATTGTCTTGAGCCACGGAATCAGAAGAAAAAAGAATTTCGTTTCTAGCCCTTATGGTTCAAAAGTTATTAGCATAAACATGAGTCTAAATTTGGACTGATGGTGGCGCTAGAGGGATTGAGTTAGAGACTCAAAATTTGCTATGGTGACATTTCAGACTGTCCTCTATTAGTGTGCCAAATTTCATAACTTTTTACCATACGGTTCTATGGGCTGCCATAGACTTCGTGGCGGAAGAAGAAGAAGAAGAAGAAGATGAATAATAATAATAATAGGAACGGGAACGGTTTCAATAGGTGCCTTCGCACCTTCGGTGCTTGGCCCCTAATAATAATAAATATAGCTGCAAGCAGCAATACCGGGGCCAAGCGCAAAGAAGAAGACAAGACATGCCAAAATGGCTGGCAGTGTCAGATCAACTGGAGCAATGAGCAATTAATCACGTTTTAAGATGATTTTAGGCAAAAGGCTGAAAAATGCATTGTAGTCTGACAGTGTCAGACCAACTGCAACAATGAACAATTATACAGTTTAAGAAGATTAGGCAAAATGGCTGAAATATCATATATAGAGTCACTGATAATATAAGTTGATGGTTTTTCACTTTTGACCAATAGGTGGCGCAGTTACGAAATTGATATGGTGTGGTCAGAATAAGGGAACAATGACACATGCAAAGTTTGATACCAATATGTCAAAGCATTGCAGAGATACAGCCTCAAGAGTCATTTTGGCATCATGTCTCAAATTCGTCGCTGCGGTTTACAAAAACGGTTTCATCTATTGATGCAAAATCCCTAACTTTTTGTTGACACAGTCTGAAGATGATACGATTCGATTTTGGTGGAAATCGGACAAACGGTCTAGGATGAGTTTGAAAAAGTAGATTTTGATCAAATAAGAACATTGAGGACAGGATGTTTGACCAAATATGGCAAAATTAGTATCTATCAGTTTAAGAAGATTAGGCAAAATGGCTGAAATATCATATATAGAGTCACTGATAATATAAGTTAATGGTTTATCACTTTTGACCAATAGGTGGCACAGTTACGAAATTTATGTGGTGTGGTCAGAATAAGGGAACAATGACACATGCAAAGTTTAATGCCAATATGTCAAAGCATTGCAGAGATACAGCCTCAAGAGTCATTTTGGCATCATGCCTCAACTTCGTCGCTGCGGTTTACAAAAACGGTTTCATCTATTGATGCAAAATCCCTAACTTTTTATTGACACAGTCTGAAGATGATACGATTTGATTTTGGTAGAAATTGGACAAACGGTCTAGGATGAGTTTGAAAAAGTAGGTTTTGATCAAATAAGAATATTGAGGACAGTATGTTTGACCAAATATGGTAAAATTAGTATCTATATTCTCGGCATAAGCCAATAAATGTATTATGACCAGTTTCATTAAACTAGGCTAATTTAATCAAAAGTTATTAGCATTTTTGTAAATTTTGTTATAACTTTTGACCACAAGGTGGCACTGCCCCAAAACTTTTTGAGTACCTTCAAAGCATGGTGCGGAAGACATACCACATTTCATAACGATAGACTAATGCGTTTGTATTTTAGCACATAATTCAAAATGGCCGACAGCCAAAATGGCCGATATGGTAAAATTGAATATCAGACGACTCGGCATGCCGTCCTGAATCTAATGAGACAACTTTTATGATTTTTGGACAAACGGTTAAAAAAATGATAAAAGCAAAAATATCCATTCTTTGTATCTCCGGACCAGTAGGTGGCACTGCGCCGAAACGCAGCATGTTGCCTCAGGTCATGCTTGTGATGACATGTACCAAGATTGGTTTGAATACGATAAAGCATTGCGGAGATATTGCCTTATGAGTGTTTTTGCAACCGCTACGCAAAATTTGTGTGCGCGTTTATCGAAAACGATTAGACAAATCAACTTGATTTGCAAGATTTTTTGTCAGCATGGTCTGAAGATGATATGGTTCAATTTCTGTGCAAATCGGACAAACCGTCTAGGACGAGTTCGCAAAAGTAGGTTTTTTGGAAAATTAAAAATGGCGGGGAAATTATCATGACCGAAAATGACGTCATAGGGTGCAATTGAATCGGTATGAGCCAATGAATGTATTATGACCAGTTTCATTAAACTAAGCTAATTTAATCAAAAGTTATTAGCATTTTTGTAAATTTTGTTATAACCTTTGACCACAAGGTGGCACTGCCCCAACACTTTTTGAGTACCTTCAAAGCATGGTGCGGAAGACACATACCAAGTTTCATAACGATAGACTAATGAGTTTGTAAAATATAGCATTTTAGCACATAATTCAAAATGGCCGAAAGCCAAAATGGCCGATATGGTAAAATTGAATATGCAAGTTGAATATGCAAGTGCAAATAATTGTGGTGGTGCAAACTTTTTTTTCATTTCTACAAATTGTAATTACTGTGCCTGCTGTGAGCTGATACACTGACTGAACCACCATTCTATAATTAACAAATTCAACTTCATCTTCACACTCTAAACTTTAAAGCAGGCTTTAGGTTGTTTAATTAGTTACTTCCTTTCACTGTGCTTTGTGCACATGACAGAGAGCTAAATGCAGCACGCAAAATGTAAATCCACATCTCGGCGGACATGTCGTGGACGACCAACACCTCCAGCCTGGTCAAGAAGGCTCACCAGCACCTCTTCTTCCTGAGGACACTGAGGAAGAATCAGCTCTCCTCGGCTATCCTGGTGAACTTCTATCGCTGCCCAATAGAAAGCATCCTGACCAACTGTGTGGCAGTATGGTATGGGAGCTGCTCTGTTGCGGAGCGCAAGGCACTGCAGCGGGTGGTGAAAACTGCCCAGCGCATCACAGGGACTCCACTACCTGCCATCGAGCACATCCAGAGGAAACTCTGTCTGCATCGAGCTCGCAGCATCCTCAAGGACTCCTCTCACCCAGCCCACAGACTGTTTTCTCTCCTGCCCTCCGGCAGGCGTTTCAGGATCCACCGGACCAGGACCAGCAGACTTAAGAACAGTTTTTTCCCCAGAGCTGTCTCTTTACTGAACTCAAACCCCAGCTGATCCACTTCCCTCATAAACTGCTAACTCTCCTACCTCACACCTACATTCACTTTGTTATTTGCACTACCGACTGTTTATTACAGTAACAACTGTTTACTTATGCATTTTGCACTAAAATACCTTAACTGGATTATGCTCATTTGCACTGCCGACTGTTATTTACAGTACCAACTGTTTACATTTGCATTTTGCACCATACTTCTAACTGTAATATGCAATCACTTTCCACTGCACTTTTACACTTTCTTGGATAGCTTCTGTCCATAATTTATTGCACTAACTTAATCCACTGCTATATTCCTCGTTTAGCCTAACATATCATTGTATAACTCTATCTGTAAAATTCTGTTTATAGTAATAGCCATCTGTATATTATATTCATAGTACATATTCACCTGTAAATTCTGTTTATAGCAATATAGCCATCTGTATATTTATTCACTGTACATATTCACCTGTAAATTCTGTTCTGTTTATAGTAATAACCATCTCTCTATTTATATATATTTATATATATTCAGTACATTTCCATGTCCTGCACTTATGCAACCTTTGTATATATCCTGCACTTGCTGCTATTGCACTTCTGGTTAGACCTAAACTGCATTTCGTTGCCTTGTACTTGTGTAATGACAATAAAGTTGAATCTAATCTAAAGAGCTGAAAGAATTTTACTTGCCCGACCAGACATAAGTAGTCTGATTAACTGTTGAATAACAAACATAACTAAAGAATAACCAAAACGCAATAATGATTCAGATTGTATTTAATTTAGTGTAAGTGATAGTGGATAATAATGTATGTAGGGCCTACTATAATGTTACTGACGGTAACAAGGTTGCCCTGTTGAGGCTGGTGCAGCCTCTCAAGGAGAAATTAAAACAAATCAACAGCACACACAAAGATTGAAAATGTGATAGTTTCATATAGTGTTAATTTTGTCACCTATTTTTTATTCAGTCTTAGTCTTAGTCTTGTGCCAAATGTCCTTGTTAGTTTTAGTCATATTTAGTCATTTAGATATCTTTTTTTGTTAGTCAAGTTTTAGTCGACTAAAAGTCTCGTCATTTTAGTCTAGTTTTAGTCAAAAAACAACTCAAGGTATCTTAGTCAAGTTTTAGTCTACTAAAAGTCTCGTCATTTTAGTCTAGTTTTAGTCAAAGGAAAACTCTGCATACAACCTGCATAATGTATGTGCCACAACACCACAGCTAACTGGATGATTTACAGTGTAGATGCCTAAAATCAGCATTAGCTTATGAGACGATGGGCACAAATATTGATTTCGATCTTGATTCAGTATGAATTACATATGTATAGGCCTATAGCCTACTGTACATATAAGGAAAACAAGTTTGCCTTTTAGCACTATTTTAAACTTTTTTGGGGGTTATATTATATTTGCTTGCATTCACTATTCACTATTATTAACATCTTAAAATGTAACAAATAAGTAAGCAGTTATAATCTGCAATACTTTTTTGAGCAACTAGACTACATGTATATTTATTAAAGAGCCATACAGGCACCAGTAAAGGCATTACAAGTGAAACTTTTTATTGTTCCAGCCACAAAATGGCTCTAATTTGCCTCTTTGCATTGGAATTCTCTATTTTAACCTTGATTAATACACTAATTGTAATATAAATAATACAAATATTAGAAGAAAAATGTTTTAAGTGGTCATTAATGGACCATAAGTATTGCACAAATAGTATTTAGTACCAAAAGATCACCTCCAAATATTCAATAAATATTATTGAACTAAAATATAGGCTATTTATTTAAAAAAATTGTTAAGATGTACGGTCACATTTGACCATCAATGAGTATAAGTGTGACTTAATTAGAATACCTGAGGGCTAAATACAAGAAAAACATTAACATTAATGTTAACAATGTTGCATCTCCACTACCACTCTCCATAATAAAATGATACTGTAAATGTGGCTGACGTAATAATTAATGCACACTATATGCTGTAGGCTACTGTTTACCAAAAATTGATGCAAACACCTGTGTAGTGAAGCTGTTGTGTAACTTGCGCGGCTGTTGTGTAACTTGCGCAGAAGTATTGAGCGCTCCGTGAACCACGTGACTGACCGCGCGCGCCGCAGCTAGATGACAGGAGGAGAATGAGAGAGACCTGTAGCCTACTCGAGCAACAGCGCGAACTCTTTCGGAATATTTTGAACTGCTGAATTTTCATCTCATGATGAAAAAGTAGAGACGATTGTAGACGAAAATGAAGAGAGATTTTATCTTAGTTTTTATTTTATGCAAAACATTTTAGTCTCGTCCTTTTTCGTCAACAATAGTGCATGTTAATTTAGTCTTAGTCGGCGTTTTTGGACATTGATGCAGTCTCGTCATCGTCTCGTCTTCGTCAGGGAAAAAAAGGTTGTTGACGAACATATTTAGTCTCGTCTCGTCTGACGAAATTAACACTAGTTTCATACAACAGTTTAATAAACAGTTCAAATGAAGTGAATTACATTTTAGACACAATATGTACTTGTTCTTTTTCAGCAGAAAAAAATAGTTAGAAACAAATCACAGCAGCATGTCATGACAGCACCTTATCATTAGTGATTACCCTTTCATAAACAACTGCCTCATTCAATGAATCAGCCGTTTGAACAAATCGTTTGAATAAATGACTCAATGACTCACCCATTAAGATGGTCACCTTCCGCCACCTACTGGATGTTTATGTTCATGTGTAAATTATTTAATTTGATTGGCAACAGCCCTATAGTTAATAATTATTCTAATAGACACTTTTATTCTAATTCTTTTAATGTATTGATTAAATTAAAGAATTGAAAATAAAAATGCATTTAATAACATTAGAGGGGAATGGCCTTCATAAAAAATGGTGAGAATATTGATTAAAAAAATGGTATTTATAAAATAAACATTATATTTTCATCACACACAGACACACACAAACACACAATATATATATATAAACATGTTAGTTGTGGTAATCCTACATTTTTGCTGGTGCTCCTAAATTTTTAATTGGGAGCACTAATGCTACCAAGTAAAAAAAAAAATATTTCAAACACTGACTAATATTAATTATACATGTATTAATATACAATACTAACACAAAAGTGTTTGACATGCTTAATGAAATATAATAACAATCTAAATGAAACATATTAGTCGAGAAGACAAAGTCTTCTTGACTAATATGAAAAATGCATTGTATGTGTCAATATGTCATTGCAAAAATTTAGCCTCAAGAGGCCTTTTCAATATAAGAATGGACCACATGCGGTGCTGTTTTGAAACCGTTTAAGCAGCTTAAAGGCATGGTGCTGATGGCATATACCAAGTTTCGTAATGATACACCAATTCATTTGTAAAGCATAGCATTTTATATCATAATACTGCATTGTAGTCAATGGGAATTTCATGTTTTGTTCTATTATAGCGCCACCAAGTGGCACAATCCTACCATTTTTTTTACGTGTCCTCGTAGTGAGCCCATACATGTCTGTATCAATTTTGGTGAAAATATCTCATTTGGTTTTGGAGTTATAGACATTTATATGAAAAAACACATGAAAAATGACTGACACCTGACTTTGATTGGATTTTACACCCCCTTACTATCAATATTTTGACATTTGGGCATTATTGTATATTTATCGACCTATGTTTTCGAACTTCTGATGCTGGTTTCGTCTCGATCGGACTAGCGGTTTCGAAGATATCAGCTAATGTTTTTAAAGTGCTAAATTACAACGCTGCACAAATAATACGCCGAAACCTGGCAAGTCTGGTATCGTTGGACTCGGCAAGGATTCAGGAGACAAAAAAAGTTACTCTCATGAAAATAAGTCAATCTCACCTAAAGTTATAAGCATTTGAAAAAAAAAAATCTCCACTAGGTGGCGCTGTTTCGAAACTTCTTGGGCTCATTCAGGGCACCGTGTTGATGACCCATACCGAGTTTCGTAACAATCCGTTCATGTGTTCATAAAATACAGCATTTTAGCACATAATTCAAAATGGCCGACAGCCAAAATGGCCGATATGGTAAAATTGAATATCAGACGACTCGGCATGCCGTCCTGAATGTAACGAGACCACTTTTATGATTTTTGGACAAACAGTTCAGAAGTTATAAGCAAAAATTACAAATTTTCGTATCTCCGGACCAGTAGGTGGCGCTGCGCCGAAACGCTGTATGTTGCCTCAAGTTATGCTTGTGATGACATGTACCAAGTTTGGTTTGAATACAATAAAGCGTTGCGGAGATATTGCCTTAAGTGTGTTTTTGCAACCGCTACGTAAAATTTGTTTGCGCGTTTATCGCAAATGATTTGACGAATCAACTCGATTTGCAAGTTTTTTTGTCAGCATGGTCTGAAGATGATCTGGTTCAATTTTCGTGCAAATCGGATGAACCGTCTAGGACGAGTTCGTAAAAGTAGGTTTTTCGGAAAATTAAAAATGGCGGGAAAATTTTTATGACGGAAAATGACGTCATATGGTGCAATCGAATCGTCTTGAGCCAAGGAATCAGGGGAAAAAATAATTTTGTTTGTAGCCCTTATGGTTCAAAAGTTATTAGCATAAACATGAGTCACATTTTGGACTGATGGTGGCGCTAGAGGGATTGAGTTAGAGACTCCAAACTTGCTATGGAGACACTTGAGACCGTCCTCTATAAGTGAGCCAAATTTCATAACTTTTTACCATACGGTTCTATGGGCTGCCATAGACTTCGTGGCGGAAGAAGAAGAAGAAGAAGATGAAATATAGCTGCAAGCAGCAATACCGGGGCCAAGCGCAAAGAAGAAGACAAGACATGCCAAAATGGCTGGCAGTGTCAGATCAACTGGAGCAATGAGCAATTAATCACGTTTTAAGATGATTTTAAGCAAAAGGCTGAAAATGCATTGTAGTCTGAGAGTGTCAGACCAACTGCAACAATTAACAATTATACAGTTTAAGAAGATTAGGCAAAATGGCTGAAATATCATATATTGAGTCACTGATAATGTAAGTTAATGGTTTATCACATTTGACCAATAGGTGGCACAGATACGAAATTGATGTGGTGTGGTCAGAATAAGGGAACAATGACACATGCAAAGTTTGATGCCAATATGTCAAAGCATTGCAGAGATACAGCCTCAAGAGTCATTTTGGCATAATGGCTCAACTTCGTCGCTGCGGTTTACAAAAACGGTTTCATCTATTGATGCAAAATCCCTAACTTTTTGTTGACACAGTCTGAAGATGATACGATTCGATTTTGGTGGAAATTGGACAAACGGTCTAGGATGAGTTTGAAAAAGTAGGTTTTGATCAAATAAGAACATTGAGGACAGGATGTTTGACCAAATATGGAAAAATTAGTATCTCTGTTCTCGGCATGAGCCAATGACTGTATTATGACCAGTTTCATTAAACTAGGCTAATTTAATCAAAAGTTATTAGCATGTTTGTAAATTTTGTTATAACCTCTGACCACAAGGTGGCACTGCCCCAAAACGTTTTGAGTACCTTCAAAGCATGGTGCGGAAGACATGATTTTTGGACAAACAGTTCAAAAGTTATAAGCAAAAATAGCCATTTTTTGTATCTCCGGACCAGTAGGTGGCGCTGCGCCGAAACGCTGCATGTTGCTTCAGGTCATGCTTGTGATGACATATACCAAGATTGGTTTGAATACGATAAAGCGTTGTGGAGATATAGGCTTATGAGTGTTTTTGCAACCGCTACGCAAAATTTGTGTGCGCGTTTATCGAAAACGATTTGACAAATCAACTTGATTTGCAAGATTTTTTGTCAGCATGGTCTGAAGATGATCTGGTTCAATTTTCGTGCAAATCGGACAAACCGTCTAGGACGAGTTCGTAAAAGTAGGTTTTTTGGAAAATTAAAAATGGCGGGGAAATTATCATGACCGAAAATGACATCATAGGTTGCAATTGAATCGGCATGAGCCAATGACTCTATTATGACCAGTTTCAATATACTAGGCTAATTTAATCAAAAGTTATTAGCATTTTTGTCAAGTTTGTTATATCTTTTGACCACAAGGTGGCACTGCCCTAAAACTTTTTGAGTACCTTCAGGGCATAGCAAGGAAGTCACATACCGAGTTTAGTAACAATATACTAATGCATTTGTAAAATATAGCATTTTTTGACAAAATTCAAAATGGCCGACAGCCAAAATGGCCGATATGGTAAAATTGAATATCAGACGACTCGGCATGCCGTCCTGAATGTAACGAGACCACTTTTATGATTTTTGGACAAACAGTTCAGAAGTTATAAGCAAAAATAGCAATTTTTCGTATCTCCGGACCAGTAGGTGGCGCTGTGCCGAAACGCTGTATGTTGCCTCAAGTCATGCTTGTGATGACATGTACCAAGTTTGGTTTGAATACGATAAAGCGTTGCGAAGATATTGCCTTAAGAGTGTTTTTGCAACCGCTACGTAAAATTTGTTTGCGCGTTTATCGCAAATGATTTGACGAATCAACTTGATTTGCAAGATTTTTTGTCAGCATGGTCTGAAGATGATCTGGTTCAATTTTCGTGCAAATCGGATGAACCGTCTAGGACGAGTTCGTAAAAGTAGGTTTTTCGGAAAATTAAAAATGGCGGGAAAATTTTTATGACGGAAAATGACGTCATAGGGTGCAATCGAATCGTCTTGAGCCAAGGAATCAGGGGAAAAAAGAATTTTGTTTCTAGCCCTTATGGTTCAAAAGTTATTAGCATAAACATGAGTCAAATTTTGGACTGATGGTGGCGCTAGAGGGATTGAGTTTGAGACTCCAAATTTGCTACGGTGACATTGCAGACTGTCCTCTATTAGTGTGCCAAATTTCACAACTTTTTACCATACGGTTCTATGGGCTGCCATAGACTTCGTGGCGGAAGAAGAAGAAGATGAATAATAAATATAGCTGCAAGCAGCAATACCGGGGCCAAGCGCAAAGAAGAAGACAAGACATGCCAAAATGGCTGGCAGTGTCAGATCAACTGCAGCAATGAGAAATTAATCACGTTTTAAGATGATTTTAGGCAAAAGGCTGAAAATGCATTGTAGTCTGAGAGTGTCAGACCAACTGCAGCAATTAACAATTATACAGTTTAAGAAGATTAGGCAAAATGGCTGAAATATCATATATAGAGTCACTGATAATATACGTTAATGGTTTATCACTTTTGACCAATAGGTGGCACAGTTACGAAATGTATGTGGTGTGTCAGAATAAGGGAACAATGACACATGCAAAGTTTGATGCCAATATGTCAAAGCATTGCAGAGATACAGCCTCAAGAGTCATTTTGGCATAATGGCTCAACTTCGTCACTGCGGTTTACAAAAACGGTTTCATCTATTGATGCAAAATTCCTAACTTTTTGTTGACACAGTCTGAAGATGATACGATTCGATTTTGGTGGAAATTGGACAAACAGTCTAGGATGAGTTTGAAAAAGTAGGTTTTGATCAAATAAGAACATTGAGGACAGGATGTTTGACCAAATATGGCAAAATTAGTATCTATGTTCTCGGCATGAGCCAATAAATGTATTATGACCAGTTTCATTAAACTAGGCTAATTTAATCAAATGTTATTAGCATGTTTGTAAATTTTGTTATAACCTCTGACCACAAGGTGGCACTGCCCCAAAACTTTTTGAGTACCTTCAAAGCATGGTGCGGAAGACATGATTTTTGGACAAACAGTTCAAAAGTTATAAGCAAAAATAGCCATTTTTTGTATCTCCGGACCAGTAGGTGGCGCTGCGCCGAAACGCTGCATGTTGCCTCAGGTCATGCTTGTGATGACATATACCAAGATTGCTTTGAATATGATAAAGCGTTGTGGAGATATAGGCTTATGAGTGTTTTTGCAACCGCTACGCAAAATTTGTGTGCGCGTTTATCAAAAACGATTTGACAAATCAACTTGATTTGCAAGATTTTTTGTCAGCATGGTCTGAAGATGATATGGTTCAATTTTCGTGCAAATCGGATGAACCGTCTAGGACGAGTTCGCAAAAGTAGGTTTTTTGGAAAATTAAAAATGGCGGGGAAATTATCATAACCGAAAATGACATCATAGGGTGCAATTGAATCGGCATGAGCCAATAACTCTATTATGACCAGTTTCATTATACTAGGCTAATTTAATCAAAAGTTATTAGCATTTTTGTCAAGTTTGTTATATCTTTTGACCACTAGGTGGCACTGCCCTAAAACTTTTTGAGTCCCTTCAGGGCATGGCATGGAAGTCACATACCGAGTTTAGTAACAATACACTAATGCATTTGTAAAATATAGCATTTTTTGACAAAATTCAAAATGGCCGACAGCCAAAATGGCCGATATGGTAAAATTGAATATCAGACGACTCGGCATGCCGTCCTGAATGTAACGAGACCACTTTTATGATTTTTGGACAAACAGTTCAGAAGTTATAAGCAAAAATTGCAATTTTTCGTATCTCCGGACCAGTAGGTGGCGCTGCGCCGAAACGCTGTATGTTGCCTCAAGTCATGCTTGTGATGACATGTACCAAGTTTGGTTTGAATACGATAAAGCGTTGCGGAGATATTGCCTTAAGAGTGTTTTTGCAACCGCTACGTAAAATTTGTTTGCGCGTTTATCGCAAATGATTTGACGAATCAACTTGATTTGCAAGATTTTTTGTCAGCATGGTCTGAAGATGATCTGGTTCAATTTTCGTGCAAATCGGATGAACCGTCTAGGACGAGTTCGTAAAAGTAGGTTTTTCGGAAAATTCAAAATGGCGGGAAAATTTTTATGACGGAAAATGACGTCATGTGGTCCAATGGAATCGTCTTGAGCCAAGGAATCAGAGGAAAAAAGAATTTTGTTTCTAGCCCTTATGGTTCAAAAGTTATTAGCATAAACATGAGTCAAATTTTGGACTGATGGTGGCGCTAGAGGGATTGAGTTTGAGACTCCAAATTTGCTACGGTGACATTTCAGACTGTCCTCTATTAGTGTGCCAAATTTCACAACTTTTTACCATACGGTTCTATGGGCTGCCATAGACTTCGTGGCGGAAGAAGAAGAAGAAGAAGAAGAAGAAGAAGATGAATAATAATAAATATAGCTGCAAGCAGCAATACCGGGGCCAAGCGCAAAGAAGAAGACAAGACATGCCAAAATGGCTGGCAGTGTCAGATCAACTGGAGCAATGAGCAATTAATCACGTTTTAAGATGATTTTAGGCAAAAGGCTGAAAATGCATTGTAGTCTGAGAGTGTCAGACCAACTGCAACAATTAACAATTATACAGTTTAAGAAGATTAGGCAAAATGGCTGAAATATCATATATTGAGTCACTGATAATGTAAGTTAATGGTTTATCACTTTTGACCAATAGGTGGCACAGTTACGAAATTGATGTGGTGTGGTCAGAATAAGGGAACAATGACACATGCAAAGTTTGATGCCAATATGTCAAAGCATTGCAGAGATACAGCCTCAAGAGTAATTTTGGCATAATGGCTCAACTTCGTCGCTGCGGTTTACAAAAACGGTTTCATCTATTGATGCAAAATCCCTAACTTTTTGTTGACACAGTCTGAAGATGATACGATTCGATTTTGGTGGAAATTGGACAATCGGTCTAGGATGAGTTTGAAAAAGTAGGTTTTGATCAAATAAGAACATTGAGGACAGGATGTTTGACCAAATATGGAAAAATTAGTATCTCTGTTCTCGGCATGAGCCAATGACTGTATTATGACCAGTTTCATTAAACTAGGCTAATTTAATCAAAAGTTATTTGCATGTTTGTAAATTTTGTTATAACCTCTGACCACAAGGTGGCACTGCCCCAAAACGTTTTGAGTACCTTCAAAGCATGGTGCGGAAGACATGATTTTTGGACAAACAGTTCAAAAGTTATAAGCAAAAATAGCCATTTTTTGTATCTCCGGACCAGTAGGTGGCGCTGCGCCGAAACGCTGCATGTTGCTTCAGGTCATGTTTGTGATGACATATACCAAGATTGGTTTGAATACGATAAAGCGTTGTGGAGATATAGGCTTATGAGTGTTTTTGCAACCGCTACGCAAAATTTGTGTGCGCGTTTATCGAAAACGATTTGACAAATCAACTTGATTTGCAAGATTTTTTGTCAGCATGATCTGAAGATGATCTGGTTCAATTTTCGTGCAAATCGGACAAACCGTCTAGGACGAGTTCGTAAAAGTAGGTTTTTTGGAAAATTAAAAATGGCGGGGAAATTATCATGACCGAAAATGACATCATAGGTTGCAATTGAATCGGCATGAGCCAATGACTCTATTATGACCAGTTTCAATATACTAGGCTAATTTAATCAAAAGTTATTAGCATTTTTGTCAAGTTAGTTATATCTTTTGACCACAAGGTGGCACTGCCCTAAAACTTTTTGAGTACCTTCAGGGCATAGCAAGGAAGTCACATACCGAGTTTAGTAACAATATACTAATGCGTTTGTAAAATATAGCATTTTTTGACAAAATTCAAAATGGCCGACAGCCAAAATGGCCGATATGGTAAAATTGAATATCAGACGACTCGGCATGCCGTCCTGAATCTAACGAGACCACTTTTATGATTTTTGGACAAACAGTTCAGAAGTTATAAGCAAAAATTGAAATTTTTCGTATCTCCGGACCAGTAGGTGGCGCTGCGCCGAAACGCTGTATGTTGCCTCAAGTCATGCTTGTGATGACATGTACCAAGTTTGGTTTGAATACGATAAAGCGTTGCGGAGATATTGCCTTAAGAGTGTTTTTGCAACCGCTACGTAAAATTTGTTTGCGCGTTTATCGCAAATGATTTGACGAATCAACTTGATTTGCAAGATTTTTTGTCAGCATGGTCTGAAGATGATCTGGTTCAATTTTCGTGCAAATCGGATGAACCGTCTAGGACGAGTTCGCAAAAGTAGGTTTTTCGGTTAATTAAAAATGGCGGGAAAATTATCATGGCGGAAAATGACGTCATAGGTTGCAATCGAATTGTCTTGAGCCAAGGAATCAGAGGAAAAAAGAATTTTGTTTCTAGCCCTTATGGTTCAAAAGTTATTAACATAAACATGAGTCCAATTTTGGACTGATGGTGGCGCTAGAGGGATTGAATTAGAGACTCCAAATTTGCTATGGAGACACTTCCGACCGTCCTCTATAAGTGTGCCAAATTTCATAACTTTTTACCATACGGTTCTATGGGCTGCCATAGACTTCGTGGCGGAAGAAGAAGAAGAAGAAGAAGAAGAAGAAGATGAATAATAATAATAATAGGAACGGGAACGGTTTCAATAGGTGCCTTCGCACCTTCGGTGCTTGGCCCCTAAATATAGCTGCAAGCAGCAATACCGGGGCCAAGCGCAAAGAAGAAGACAAGACATGCCAAAATGGCTGGCAGTGTCAGATCAACTGGAGCAATAAGCAATTAATCACGTTTTAAGATGATTTTAGGCAAAAAGGCTGAAAAATGCATTGTAGTCTGAGAGTGTCAGACCAACTGCAACAATTAACAATTATACAGTTTAAGAAGATTAGGCAAAATGGCTGAAATATCATATATAGAGTCACTGATAATATAAGTTAATGGTTTATCACTTTTGACCAATAGGTGACACAGTTACGAAATTGATGTGGTGTAGTCAGAATAAGGGAACAATGACACATGCAAAGTTTGATGCCAATATGTCAAAGCATTGCAGAGATACAGCCTCAAGAGTCATTTTGGCATCATGGCTCAACTTCGTCACTGCGGTTTACAAAAACAATTTCATCTATTGATGCAAAATCCCTAACTTTTTGTTGACATAGTCTGAAGATGATCCGATTCGATTTTGGTGGAAATTGGATAAACGGTCTAGGATGAGTTTGAAAAAGTAGGTTTTGATCAAATAAGAACATTGAGGACAGGATGTTTGACCAAATATGGCAAAATTAGTATCTATGTTCTCGGCATGAGCCAATAAATGTATTATGACCAGTTTCATTAAACTAGGCTAATTTAATCAAAAGTTATTAGCATGTTTGTAAATTTTGTTATAACCTCTGACCTCAAGGTGGCACTGCCCCAAAACTTTTTGAGTACCTTCAAAGCATGGTGCGGAAGACCCATACCAAGTTTCGTAACGATAGACTAATGCGTTTGTAAAATATAGTATTTTAGCACATAATTCAAAATGGCCGAGAGCCAAAATGGCCGATATGGTAAAATTGAATATCAGACAACTCTGAATACCGTCCTGAATCTAACGAGACAACTTTTATGATTTTTGGACAAACAGTTCAAAAGTTATAAGCAAAAATAGCAATTTTTTGTATCTCCGGACCAGTAGGTGGCGCTGCGCCGAAACGCTGCAAGTTGCCTCAAGTCATGCTTGTGATGACATGTACCAAGTTTGGATTGAACACGATAAAGCATTGTGGAGATATAGCCTTATGATTGTTTTTGCAACCGCTACGTAAAATTTGTGTGCACGTTTATCAAAAACGATTTGACGAATCAACTTGATTTGCAAGATTTTTTGTCAGCATGGTCTGAAGATGATCTGGTTCAATTTTCGTGCAAATCGGACAAACCGTCTAGGACGAGTTCGCAAAAGTAGGTTTTTTGGAAAATTAAATATGGCGGGGAAATTATCATGACCGAAAATGAAGTTATAGGATGCAATTGAATCGGCATGAGCCAATGAATGTATTATGACCAGTTTCATTATACTAAGCTAATTAAATCAAAAGTTATTAGCATTTTTGTCAAGTTTGTTATAACTTTTGACCACAAGGTGGCACTGCCCCAAAACTTTTTGAGTACCTTCAGGGCATGGAGTGGAAGTCACATACCGAGTTTAGTAACAATACACTAATGCATTTGTAAAATATAGCATTTTAGCACATAATTCAAAATGGCCGACAGCCAAAATGGCCGATATGGTAAAATTGAATATCAGACGACTCGGCATGCCGTCCTGAATCTAACGAGACCACTTTTATGATTTTTGGACAAACGGTTCAAAAGTTATAAGCAAAAACAGCCATTTTTTGTATCTCCGGACCAGTAGGTGGCGCTGCGCCGACACACTGCATGTTGCCTCAAGTCATGCTTGTGATGACATGTACCAAGTTTGGTTTAAATACGATAAAGCATTGCGGAGATATTGCCTTAAGAGTGCTTTTGCAACCGCTACGTAAAATTTGTTTGCGCGTTTATCGCAAATGATTTGACGAATCAACTTGATTTGCAAGATTTTTTGTCAGCATGGTCTGAAGATGATCTGGTTCAATTTTCGTGCAAATCGGATGAACCGTCTAGGACGAGTTCGCAAAAGTAGGTTTTTCGGAAAATTAAAAATGGCGGGAAAATTTTTATGACGGAAAATGACGTCATAGGGTGCAATCGAATCGTCTTGAGCCAAGGAATCAGAGGAAAAAAGAATTTTGTTTCTAGCCCTTATGGTTCAAAAGTTATTAGCATAAACATGAGTCAAATTTTGGACTGATGGTGGCGCTAGAGGGATTGAGTTAGAGACTCCAAATTTGCTATGGTGACTTTTCAGACTGTCCTCTATGAGTGTGCCAAATTTCACAACTTTTTACCATACGGTTCTATGGGCTGCCATAGACTTCGTGGCGGAAGAAGAAGAAGAAGATGAATAATAATAATAAGAACGGGAACGGTTTCAATAGGTGCCTTCGCACCTTCGGTGCTTGGCCCCTAATAATAATAGGAACGGGAACGGTTTCAATAGGTGCCTTCGCACCTTCGGTGCTTGGCCCCTAATAATAATAAATATAGCTGCAAGCAGCAATACCGGGGCCAAGCGCAAAGAAGAAGACAAGACATGCCAAAATGGCTGGCAGTGTCAGATCAACTGGAGCAATGAGCAATTAATCACGTTTTAAGATGATTTTAAGCAAAAGGCTGAAAATGCATTGTAGTCTGAGAGTGTCAGACCAACTGCAACAATTAACAATTATACAGTTTAAGAAGATTAGGCAAAATGGCTGAAATATCATATATTGAGTCACTGATAATGTAAGTTAATGGTTTATCACTTTTGACCAATAGGTGGCACAGATACGAAATTGATGTGGTGTCGTCAGAATAAGGGAACAATGACACATGCAAAGTTTGATGCCAATATGTCAAAGCATTGCAGAGATACAGCCTCAAGAGTAATTTTGGCATAATGGCACAACTTCGTCGCTGCGGTTTACAAAAAAGGTTTCATCTATTGATGCAAAATCCCTAACTTTTTGTTGACACAGTCTGAAGATGATACGATTCGATTTTGGTGGAAATTGGACAAACGGTCTAGGATGAGTTTGAAAAAGTAGGTTTTGATCAAATAAGAACATTGAGGACAGGATGTTTGACCAAATATGAAAAAATTAGTATCTCTGTTCTCGGCATGAGCCAATGACTGTATTATGACCAGTTTCATTAAACTAGGCTAATTTAATCAAAAGTTATTAGCATGTTTGTAAATTTTGTTATAACCTCTGACCACAAGGTGGCACTGCCCCAAAACGTTTTGAGTACCTTCAAAGCATGGTGCGGAAGACATGATTTTTGGACAAACAGTTCAAAAGTTATAAGCAAAAATAGCCATTTTTTGTATCTCCGGACCAGTAGGTGGCGCTGCGCCGAAACGCTGCATGTTGCTTCAGGTCATGCTTGTGATGACATATACCAAGATTGGTTTGAATACGATAAAGCGTTGTGGAGATATAGGCTTATGAGTGTTTTTGCAACCGCTACGCAAAATTTGTGTGCGCGTTTATCGAAAACGATTTGACAAATCAACTTGATTTGCAAGATTTTTTGTCAGCATGGTCTGAAGATGATCTGGTTCAATTTTCGTGCAAATCGGACAAACCGTCTAGGACGAGTTCGTAAAAGTAGGTTTTTTGGAAAATTAAAAATGGCGGGGAAATTATCATGACCGAAAATGACATCATAGGTTGCAATTGAATCGGCATGAGCCAATGACTCTATTATGACCAGTTTCAATATACTAGGCTAATTTAATCAAAAGTTATTAGCATTTTTGTCAAGTTTGTTATATCTTTTGACCACAAGGTGGCACTGCCCTAAAACTTTTTGAGTACCTTCAGGGCATAGCAAGGAAGTCACATACCGAGTTTAGTAACAATATACTAATGCATTTGTAAAATATAGCATTTTTTGACAAAATTCAAAATGGCCGACAGCCAAAATGGCCGAAATGGTAAAATTGAATATCAGACGACTCGGCATGCCGTCCTGAATGTAACGAGACCCCTTTTATGATTTTTGGACAAACAGTTCAGAAGTTATAAGCAAAAATAGCAATTTTTTCTTCGTATCTCCGGACCAGTTGGTGGCGCTGCGCCGAAACGCTGTATGTTGCCTCAAGTCATGCTTGTGATGACATGTACCAAGTTTGGTTTGAATACGATAAAGCGTTGCGGAGATATTGCCTTAAGAGTGTTTTTGCAACCGCTACGTAAAATTTGTTTGCGCGTTTATCGCAAATGATTTGACGAATCAACTTGATTTGCAAGATTTTTTGTCAGCATGGTCTGAAGATGATCTGGTTCAATTTTCGTGCAAATCGGATGAACCGTCTAGGACGAGTTCGTAAAAGTAGGTTTTTCGGAAATTCAAAATGGCGGGAAAATTTTTATGACGGAAAATGACGTCATAGGGTGCAATCGAATCGCCTTGAGCCAAGGAATCAGAGGAAAAAAGAATTTTGTTTCTAGCCCTTATGGTTCAAAAGTTATTAGCATAAACATGAGTCAAATTTTGGACTGATGGTGGCGCTAGAGGGATTGAGTTTGAGACTCCAAATTTGCTACGGTGACATTTCAGACTGTCCTCTATTAGTGTGCCAAATTTCACAACTTTTTACCATACGGTTCTATGGGCTGCCATAGACTTCGCGGCGGAAGAAGAAGAAGAAGAAGAAGATGAAATATAGCTGCAAGCAGCAATACCGGGGCCAAGCGCAAAGAAGAAGACAATACATGCCAAAATGGCTGGCAGTGTCAGATCAACTGGAGCAATGAGCAATTAATCACGTTTTAAGATGATTTTAAGCAAAAGGCTGAAAATGCATTGTAGTCTGAGAGTGTCAGACCAACTGCAACAATTAACAATTATACAGTTTAAGAAGATTAGGCAAAATGGCTGAAATATCATATATTGAGTCACTGATAATGTAAGTTAATGGTTTATCACTTTTGACCAATAGGTGGCACAGATACGAAATTGATGTGGTGTGGTCAGAATAAGGGAACAATGACACATGCAAAGTTTGATGCCAATATGTCAAAGCATTGCAGAGATACAGCCTCAAGAGTAATTTTGGCATAATGGCTCAACTTCGTCGCTGTGGTTTACAAAAACGGTTTCATCTATTGATGCAAAATCCCTAACTTTAAAAATAGCCATTTTTTGTATCTCCGGACCAGTAGGTGGCGCTGCGCCGAAACGCTGCATGTTGCTTCAGGTCATGCTTGTGATGACATATACCAAGATTGGTTTGAATACGATAAAGCGTTGTGGAGATATAGGCTTATGAGTGTTTTTGCAACCGCTACGCAAAATTTGTGTGCGCGTTTATCGAAAACAATTTGACAAATCAACTTGATTTGCAAGATTTTTTGTCAGCATGGTCTGAAGATGATCTGGTTCAATTTTCGTGCAAATCGGACAAACCGTCTAGGACGAGTTCGTAAAAGTAGGTTTTTTGGAAAAATAAAAATGGCAGGGAAATTATCATGACCGAAAATGACATCATAGGTTGCAATTGAATCGGCATGAGCCAATGACTCTATTATGACCAGTTTCAATATACTAGGCTAATTTAATCAAAAGTTATTAGCATTTTTGTCAAGTTTGTTATATCTTTTGACCACAAGGTGGCACTGCCCTAAAACTTTTTGAGTACCTTCAGGGCATAGCAAGGAAGTCACATACCGAGTTTAGTAACAATATACTAATGCATTTGTAAAATATAGCATTTTTTGACAAAATTCAAAATGGCCGACAGCCAAAATGGCCGATATGGTAAAATTGAATATCAGACGACTCGGAGTAATTTTGGCATAATGGCTCAACTTCGTCACTGCGGTTTACAAAAACGGTTTCATCTATTGATGCAAAATCCCTAACTTTTTGTTGACACAGTCTGAAGATGATACGATTCGATTTTGGTGGAAATTGGACAATCGGTCTAGGATGAGTTTGAAAAAGTAGGTTTTGATCAAATAAGAACATTGAGGACAGGATGTTTGACCAAATATGGAAAAATTAGTATCTCTGTTCTCGGCATGAGCCAATGACTGTATTATGACCAGTTTCATTAAACTAGGCTAATTTAATCAAAAGTTATTAGCATGTTTGTAAATTTTGTTATAACCTCTGACCACAAGGTGGCACTGCCCCAAAACGTTTTGAGTACCTTCAAAGCATGGTGCGGAAGACATGATTTTTGGACAAACAGTTCAAAAGTTATAAGCAAAAATAGCCATTTTTTGTATCTCTGGACCAGTAGGTGGCGCTGCGCCGAAACGCTGCATGTTGCTTCAGGTCATGCTTGTGATGACATATACCAAGATTGGTTTGAATACGATAAAGCGTTGTGGAGATATAGGCTTATGAGTGTTTTTGCAACCGCTACGCAAAATTTGTGTGCGCGTTTATCGAAAACGATTTGACAAATCAACTTGATTTGCAAGATTTTTTGTCAGCATGGTCTGAAGATGATCTGGTTCAATTTTCGTGCAAATCGGACAAACCGTCTAGGACGAGTTCGTAAAAGTAGGTTTTTTGGAAAATTAAAAATGGCGGGGAAATTATCATGACCGAAAATGACATCATAGGTTGCAATTGAATCGGCATGAGCAAATGACTCTATTATGACCAGTTTCAATATACTAGGCTAATTTAATCAAAAGTTATTAGCATTTTTGTCAAGTTTGTTATATCTTTTGACCACAAGGTGGCACTGCCCTAAAACTTTTTGAGTACCTTCAGGGCATAGCAAGGAAGTCACATACCGAGTTTAGTAACAATATACTAATGCATTTGTAAAATATAGCATTTTTTGACAAAATTCAAAATGGCCGACAGCCAAAATGGCCGATATGGTAAAATTGAATATCAGACGACTCGGCATGCCGTCCTGAATGTAACGAGACCACTTTTATGATTTTTGGACAAACAGTTCAGAAGTTATAAGCAAAAATAGCAATTTTTCGTATCTCCGGACCAGTAGGTGGTGCTGCGCCGAAACGCTGTATGTTGCCTCAAGTCATGCTTGTGATGACATGTACCAAGTTTGGTTTGAATACGATAAAGCGTTGCGGAGATATTGCCTTAAGAGTGTTTTTGCAACCGCTACGTAAAATTTGTTTGCGCGTTTATCGCAAATGATTTGACGAATCAACTTGATTTGCAAGATTTTTTGTTAGCATGGTCTGAAGATGATCTGGTTCAATTTTCGTGCAAATCGAATGAACCGTCTAGGACGAGTTCGTAAAAGTAGGTTTTTCGGAAAATTAAAAATGGCGGGAAAATTTTTATGACGGAAAATGACGTCATAGGGTGCAATCGAATCGTCTTGAGCCAAGGAATCAGAGGAAAAAAGAATTTTGTTTCTAGCCCTTATGGTTAAAAAGTTATTAGCATAAACATGAGTCAAATTTTGGACTGATGGTGGCGCTAGAGGGATTGAGTTTGAGACTCCAAATTTGCTACGGTGACATGTCAGACTGTCCTCTATTAGTGTGCCAAATTTCACAACTTTTTACCATACGGTTCTATGGGCTGCCATAGACTTCGTGGCGGAAGAAGAAGAAGAAGAAGAAGATGAATAATAAATATAGCTGCAAGCAGCAATACCGGGGCCAAGCGCAAAGAAGAAGACAAGACATGCCAAAATGGCTGGCAGTGTCAGATCAACTGGAGCAATAAGCAATTAATCACCTTTTAAGATGATTTTAGGCAAAAGGCTGAAAAATGCATTGTAGTCTGAGAGTGTCAGACCAACTGCAACAATGAACAATTATACAGTTTAAGAAGATTAGGCAAAATGGCTGAAATATCATATATAGAGTCACTGATAATATAAGTTAATGGTTTATCACTTTTGACCAATAGGTGGCACAGTTACGAAATTGATGTGGTGTAGTCAGAATAAGGGAACAATGACACATGCAAAGTTTGATGCCAATATGTCAAAGCATTGCAGAGATACAGCCTCAAGAGTCATTTTGGCATCATGGCTCAACTTCGTCACTGCGGTTTACAAAAACGGTTTCATCTATTGATGCAAAATCCCTAACTTTTTGTTGACATAGTCTGAAGATGATACGATTCGATTTTGGTGGAAATTGGACAAACGGTCTAGGATGAGTTTGAAAAAGTAGATTTTGATCAAATAAGAACATTGAGGACAGGATGTTTGACCAAATATGGCAAAATTAGTATCTATGTTCTCGGCATGAGCCAATAAATGTATTATGACCAGTTTCATTAAACTAGGCTAATTTAATCAAAAGTTATTAGCATGTTTGTAAATTTTGTTATAACCTCTGACCACAAGGTGGCACTGCCCCAAAACTTTTTGAGTACCTTCAAAGCATGGTGCGGAAGACCCATACCAAGTTTCGTAACGATAGACTAATGCGTTTGTAAAATATAGTATTTTAGCACATAATTCAAAATGTCAGACAGCCAAAATGGCCGATTTGGTAGAATTTAATATCAGACGACTCGGCATGCCTTCCTGAATCTAACGAGACCACTTTTTTGATTTTTGGACAAACGGTTCAAAAGTTATAAGCAAAAATAGCCATTTTTTGTATCTCCGGACCAGTAGGTGGCGCTGCGCCGAAACGCTGCATGTTGCCTCAGGTCATGCTTGTGATGACATGTACCAAGATTGGTTTGAATACGATAAAGCGTTGTGGAGATATAGGCTTATGAGTGTTTTTGCAACCGCTACGCAAAATTTGTGTGCGCGTTTTTCGAAAACGATTTGACAAATCAACTTGATTTGCAAGATTTTTTGTCAGCATGGTCTGAAGATGATATGGTTCAATTTCTGTGCAAATCGGACAAACCGTCTAGGACGAGTTTGCAAAAGTAGGTTTTTTTGGAAAATTAAAAATGGCGGGAAAATTATCATGACCGAAAATGACATCATAGGTTGCAATTGAATCGGCATGAGCCAATGACTCTATTATGACCAGTGTCAATATACTAGGCTAATTTAATCAAAAGTTATTAGCATTTTTGTCAAGTTTGTTATATCTTTTGACCACAAGGTGGCACTGCCCTAAAACTTTTTGAGTACCTTCAGGGCATAGCATGGAAGTCACATACCGAGTTTAGTAACAATATACTAATGCATTTGTAAAATATAGCATTTTTTGACAAAATTCAAAATGGCCGACAGCCAAAATGGCCGATATGGTAAAATTGAATATCAGATGACTCGGCATGCCGTCCTGAATGTAACAAGACCACTTTTATGATTTTTGGACAAACAGTTCAGAAGTTATAAGCAAAAATAGCAATTTTTCGTATCTCCGGACCAGTAGGTGGCGCTGCGCCGAAACGCTGTATGTTGCCTCAAGTCATGCTTGTGATGACATGTACCAAGATTGGTTTGAATACGATAAAGCGTTGCGGAGATATTGCCTTAAGTGTGTTTTTGCAACCGCTACGTAAAATTTGTTTGCGCGTTTATCGCAAACGATTTGACGAATCAACTTGATTTGCAAGATTTTTTGTCAGCATGGCCTGAAGATGATCTGGTTCAATTTTCGTGCAAATCGGATGAACCGTCTAGGATGAGTTCGTAAAAGTAGGTTTTTCTGAAAATTCAAAATGGCGGGAAAATTTTTATGACGGAAAATGACGTCAGGGTCCAGTCGAATCGTCTTGAGCCAAGGAATCAGAGGAAAAAAGAATTTTGTTTCTAGCCCTTATGGTTCAAAAGTTATTAGCATAAACATGAGTCAAATTTTGGACTGATGGTGGCGCTAGAGGGATTGAGTTTGAGACTCCAAATTTGCTACGGTGACATTTCAGACTGTCCTCTATTAGTGTGCCAAATTTCACAACTTTTTACCATACGGTTCTATGGGCTGCCATAGACTTCGTGGCGGAAGAAGAAGAAGAAGAAGATGAAATATAGCTGCAAGCAGCAATACCGGGGCCAAGCGCAAAGAAGAAGACAAGACATGCCAAAATGGCTGGCAGTGTCAGATCAACTGGAGCAATGAGCAATTAATCACGTTTTAAGATGATTTTAAGCAAAAGGCTGAAAATGCATTGTAGTCTGAGAGTGTCAGACCAACTGCAACAATTAACAATTATACAGTTTAAGAAGATTAGGCAAAATGGCTGAAATATCATATATTGAGTCACTGATAATGTAAGTTAATGGTTTATCACATTTGACCAATAGGTGGCACAGATACGAAATTGATGTGGTGTGGTCAGAATAAGGGAACAATGACACATGCAAAGTTTGATGCCAATATGTCAAAGCATTGCAGAGATACAGCCTCAAGAGTAATTTTGGCATAATGGCTCAACTTCGTCGCTGCGGTTTACAAAAACGTTTTCATCTATTGATGCAAAATCCCTAAC
The DNA here is from genome assembly GCF_949357685.1 of Gobio gobio. Taxonomy (NCBI): domain Eukaryota; kingdom Metazoa; phylum Chordata; class Actinopteri; order Cypriniformes; family Gobionidae; genus Gobio; species Gobio gobio. The sequence continues at coordinate 39,144,300 of NC_137108.1, read as the reverse complement.
TTTTTGTTGACACAGTCTGAAGATGATACGATTCGATTTTGGTGGAAATTGGACAAACGGTCTAGGATGAGTTTGAAAAAGTAGGTTTTGATCAAATAAGAACATTGAGGACAGGATGTTTGACCAAATATGGAAAAATTAGTATCTCTGTTCTCGGCATGAGCCAATGACTGTATTATGACCAGTTTCATTAAACTAGGCTAATTTAATCAAAAGTTATTAGCATGTTTGTAAATTTTGTTATAACCTCTGACCACAAGGTGGCACTGCCCCAAAACGTTTTGAGTACCTTCAAAGCATGGTGCGGAAGACATGATTTTTGGACAAACAGTTCAAAAGTTATAAGCAAAAATAGCCATTTTTTGTATCTCCGGACCAGTAGGTGGCGCTGCGCCGAAACGCTGCATGTTGCTTCAGGTCATGCTTGTGATGACATATACCAAGATTGGTTTGAATACGATAAAGCGTTGTGGAGATATAGGCTTATGAGTGTTTTTGCAACCGCTACGCAAAATTTGTGCGCGTGTTTATCGAAAACGATTTGACAAATCAACTTGATTTGCAAGATTTTTTGTCAGCATGGTCTGAAGATGATCTGGTTCAATTTTCGTGCAAATCGGACAAACCGTCTAGGACGAGTTCGTAAAATTAGGTTTTTTGGAAAATTAAAAATGGCGGGGAAATTATCATGACCGAAAATGACATCATAGGTTGCAATTGAATCGGCATGAGCCAATGACTCTATTATGACCAGTTTCAATATACTAGGCTAATTTAATCAAAAGTTATTAGCATTTTTGTCAAGTTTGTTATATCTTTTGACCACAAGGTGGCACTGCCCTAAAACTTTTTGAGTACCTTCAGGGCATAGCAAGGAAGTCACATACCGAGTTTAGTAACAATATACTAATGCATTTGTAAAATATAGCATTTTTTGACAAAATTCAAAATGGCCGACAGCCAAAATGGCCGATATGGTAAAATTGAATATCAGACGACTCGGCATGCCGTCCTGAATGTAACGAGACCACTTTTATGATTTTTGGACAAACAGTTCAGAAGTTATAAGCAAAAATAGCAATTTTTCGTATCTCCGGACCAGTAGGTGGCGCTGCGCCGAAACGCTGTATGTTGCCTCAAGTCATGCTTGTAATGACATGTACCAAGTTTGGTTTGAATACGATAAAGCGTTGCGGAGATATTGCCTTAAGAGTGTTTTTGCAACCGCTACGTAAAATTTGTTTGCGCGTTTATCGCAAATGATTTGACGAATCAACTTGATTTGCAAGATTTTTTGTCAGCATGGTCTGAAGATGATCTGGTTCAATTTTCGTGCAAATCGGATGAACCGTCTAGGACGAGTTCGTAAAAGTAGGTTTTTCGGAAAATTCAAAATGGCGGGAAAATTTTTATGACGGAAAATGACGACATAGGGTGCAATGGAATCGTCTTGAGCCAAGGAATCAGAGGAAAAAAGAATTTTGTTTCTAGCCCTTATGGTTCAAAAGTTATTAGCATAAACATGAGTCAAATTTTGGACTGATGGTGGCGCTAGAGGGATTGAGTTTGAGACTCCAAATTTGCTACGGTGACATTTCAGACTGTCCTCTATTAGTGTGCCAAATTTCACAACTTTTTACCATACGGTTCTATGGGCTGCCATAGACTTCGTGGCGGAAGAAGAAGAAGAAGAAGAAGAAGAAGAAGAAGAAGATGAATAATAATAATAAGAACGGGAACGGTTTCAATAGGTGCCTTCGCACCTTCGGTGCTTGGCCCCTAATAATAGGAACGGGAACGGTTTCAATAGGTGCCTTCGCACCTTCGGTGCTTGGCCCCTAATAATAAATATAGCTGCAAGCAGCAATACCGGGGCCAAGCGCAAAGAAGAAGACAATACATGCCAAAATGGCTGGCAGTGTCAGATCAACTGGAGCAATGAGCAATTAATCACGTTTTAAGATGATTTTAAGCAAAAGGCTGAAAATGCATTGTAGTCTGAGAGTGTCAGACCAACTGCAACAATTAACAATTATACAGTTTAAGAAGATTAGGCAAAATGGCTGAAATATCATATATAGAGTCACTGATAATATAAGTTAATGGTTTATCACTTTTGACCAATAGGTGGCACAGATACGAAATGTATGTGGTGTGGTCAGAATAAGAGAACAATGACACATGCAAAGTTTGATGCCAATATGTCAAAGCATTGCAGAGATACAGCCTCAAGAGTCATTTTGGCATCATGGCTCAACTTCGTCACTGCAGTTTACAAAAACGGTTTCATCTATTGATGCAAAATTCCTAACTTTTTGTTGACATAGTCTGAAGATGATACGATTCGATTTTGGTGGAAATTGGACAAACGGTCTAGGATGAGTTTGAAAAAGTAGGTTTTGATCAAATAAGAACATTGAGGACATGATGTTTGACCAAATATGGCAAAATTAGTATCTCTGTTCTCGGCATGAGCCAATGACTGTATTATGACCAGTTTCATTAAACTAGGCTAATTTAATCAAAAGTTATTAGCATGTTTGTAAATTTTGTTATAACCTCTGACCACAAGGTGGCACTGCCCCAAAACTTTTTGAGTACCTTCAAAGCATGGTGCGGAAGACATGATTTTTGGACAAACAGTTCAAAAGTTATACGCAAAAATAGACATTTTTTGTATCTCCGGACCAGTAGGTGGCGCTGCGCCGAAACGCTGCATGTTGCCTCAGGTCATGCTTGTGATGACATGTACCAAGATTGGTTTGAATACGATAAAGCGTTGTGGAGATATAGGCTTATGAGTGTTTTTGCAACCGCTACGCAAAATTTGTGTGCGCGTTTTTCGAAAACGATTTGACAAATCAACTTGATTTGCAAGATTTTTTGTCAGCATGGTCTGAAGATGATATGGTTCAATTTCTGTGCAAATCGGACAAACCGTGTAGGACGAGTTCGCAAAAGTAGGTTTTTTGGAAAATTAAAAATGGCGGGAAATTATCATGACCGAAAATGACATCATAGGTTGCATTTGAATCGGCATGAGCCAATGACTCTATTATGACCAGTTTCAATATACTAGGCTAATTTAATCAAAAGTTATTAGCATTTTTGTCAAGTTTGTTATATCTTTTGACCACAAGGTGGCACTGCCCTAAAACTTTTTGAGTACCTTCAGGACATAGCATGGAAGTCACATACCGAGTTTAGTAACAATATACTAATGCATTTGTAAAATACAGCATTTTTTGACAAAATTCAAAATGGCCGACAGCCAAAATGGCCGATATGGTAAAATTGAATATCAGACGACTCGGCATGCCGTCCTGAATGTAACGAGACCACTTTTATGATTTTTGGACAAACAGTTCAGAAGTTATAAGCAAAAATAGCAATTTTTCGTATCTCCGGACCAGTAGGTGGCGCTGCGCCGAAACGCTGTATGATGCCTCAAGTCATGCTTGTGATGACATGTACCAAGTTTGGTTTGAATACGATAAAGCGTTGCGGAGATATTGCCTTAAGTGTGTTTTTGCAACCGCTACGTAAAATTTGTTTGCGCGTTTATCGCAAATGATTTGACGAATCAACTTGATTTGCAAGATTTTTTGTCAACATTGTCTGAAGATGATCTGGTTCAATTTTCGTGCAAATCGGATGAACCGTCTAGGACAAGTTCGTAAAAGTAGGTTTTTCGGAAAATTCAAAATGGCGGGAAAATTATTATGACGGAAAATGACGTCATAGGGTGCAATCGAATCGTCTTGAGCCAAGGAACCAGAGGAAAAAAGAATTTTGTTTCTAGCCCTTATGGTTAAAAAGTTATTAGCATAAACATGAGTCAAATTTTGGACTGATGGTGGCGCTAGAGGGATTGAGTTTGAGACTCCAAATTTGCTACGGTGACATTTCAGACTGTCCTCTATTAGTGTGCCAAATTTCACAACTTTTTACCATACGGTTCTATGGGCTGCCATAGACTTCGTGGCGGAAGAAGAAGAAGAAGAAGATGAAATATAGCTGCAAGCAGCAATACCGGGGCCAAGCGCAAAGAAGAAGACAAGACATGCCAAAATGGCTGGCAGTAGGGGTGGGCGATATCTCGATATTTAAAATATATCGAGATATTTTTTAAACACGATATGGATTTTGACATATCGTATATATCGATATATTGTTTATATTTAATTCTGATTCCGCCACTTTGCTTGTTTGCCTTCTCTGTGCTGTGCTCGCCCCCGCCCGCTCGCCCTCCGCCTCCTTGCTTTTGTTCCCCCTCCCCTAGCGTGTTGTCATGGCGGCGTCCGCAACCAGCTCCGAGGCTACAGAACTCGTTCCATTGGGAGATACTTCGGTTTTAAGGCGTCGGACGAACAGCAGACAGATGTCTACTGCCATGAATGCCGACAGTTGGTTCTCAAACACTTGATCCAAGATACAGTTTACCTAGGCAGCATTACTTTGCGAGACAAGAACACCCGCGACTGTACACTACGGAGAGAGAGATGCTTGCTTGCTGGAGAAGGTTACTTACTATGCCCTTGATTTGAGTTGTTTTATTTTTGAATGAAAATTCATTATTTGCATGCGTTTTAAAGCCTTGCGCGTAGGGCACCGCATGCGCTTTCCCGAGCGCGCGCACTAAAAGCCTGTCAAACAAGTGATTACTGGACTAAATCTTACTGCGCTAATACTGTCAAATACACACAAGGTTAAAATAAACAGTCGGTTATGTCTAAAGTGAAAGTAAAATCGGCGTGTGTTTGTATATTAGATGCGTGAAAGTCTTAAATTGACAGCAGGGCAGCCTATAGTGAACACGCTGCCGCTTGTCCTTAAAGAGACAGTTCATTCTAAAATGATGTAATTATTTACTCACTCCAATGTTGTTCCAAACCTGTATTAATTTCTTCTGTTGAACACAGACAGCTGATGGTAGCGATTGACATTCATATTATTATTTCCTACAATGGGGACCAGCAACTGTTTGGTTTCCAATATTCTTCAAAATATATGTTGTCCAACAGAAGAAAGAACTTTATTCAGGTTTAAAACAACTTGAGCGCGAGTAATCAATGACAGAATTTTCATTTTTGAGTGAACTATTCCTTTAGTGGTTAATAAAATAACAAAAGACAAAGACAAAATCATTCACGGCTCTTGACTGAAAAACTAATACAGTAGCTTTAATAAGAATCAATGTATATTTTATAGGGAAGTCTATGTAGTGTTTTATTTTTACATTTATTAATTCAATCTCATACTTACATGCTGCTGTACAGTTCTGAGCTGCCAGTGTAAATCTTTATAAATATATATTTGTTTTATATTATACAGTACACTAGGAATGTGTACAAGTTTTTTAAAAAGTAAAGTTTTAAGTTTAAGTAAGGTTTTTCAAGTCTTTTAAGTAAAATAAAGAAAGAGTATTGCAATTAAAAAAAAAAAAAATTTTTCCTCCTTAAGCTCTTGCTGTTCAGCTAAGAGTAGAATAGCAAAAATCTAATGCGACTAGCCATCAGAACCGAACCGAAAACCGTGGTAAAAAAAAACCGAGGTATGTATTGAACTGTGGACTTACTGTATTGTTGCATCCCTACTTTGTTCCTACATGAACTGCCTACCTCTTTGCACTTCAATAAAAAAAAAGACTTTGTGGTATTTGGCATATTTGTTTTTGCAGTAGTTTTTGGGGGGTTATTTTTCCTGTAAAGATATCGAGATATATATCGTATATCGAGATATAGCAAAATATATCGAGATATATTTTTTGCTCCATATCGCCCAGCCCTAGCTGGCAGTGTCAGATCAACTGCAGCAATGAGAAATTAATCACGTTTTAAGATGATTTTAGGCAAAAGGCTGAAAATGCATTGTAGTCTGAGAGTGTCAGACCAACTGCAGCAATTAACAATTATACAGTTTAAGAAGATTAGGCAAAATGGCTGAAATATCATATATAGAGTCACTGATAATATAAGTTAATGGTTTATCACTTTTGACCAATAGGTGGCACAGTTACGAAATGTATGTGGTGTGGTCAGAATAAGGGAACAATGACACATGCAAAGTTTGATGCCAATATGTCAAAGCATTGCAGAGATACAGCCTCAAGAGTCATTTTGGCATCAAGGCTCAACTTCGTCACTGCGGTTTACAAAAACGGTTTTATCTATTGATGCAAAATTCCTAACTTTTTGTTGACACAGTCTGAAGATGATACGATTCGATTTTGGTGGAAATTGGACAAACAGTCTAGGATGAGTTTGAAAAAGTAGGTTTTGATCAAATAAGAACATTGGACAGGATGTTTGACCAAATATGGCAAAATTAGTATCTATGTTCTCGGCATGAGCCAATGACTGTATTATGACCAGTTTCATTAAACTAGGCTAATTTAATCAAAAGTTATTAGCATGTTTGTAAATTTGTTTATAACCTCTGACCACAAGGTGGCACTGCCCCAAAACTTTTTGAGTACCTTCAAAGCATGGTGCGGAAGACATGAATTTTGGACAAACAGTTCAAAAGTTATAAGCAAAAATAGCCATTTTTTGTATCTCCGGACCAGTAGGTGGCGCTGCGCCGAAACGCTGCATGTTGCCTCAGGTCATGCTTGTGATGACATATACCAAGATTTGTTTGAATACGATAAAGCGTTGTGGAGATATAGGCTTATGAGTGTTTTTGCAACTGCTACGCAAAATTTGTGTGCGCGTTTATCAAAAACGATTTGACAAATCAACTTGATTTGCAAGATTTTTTGTCAGCATGGTCTGAAGATGATATGGTTCAATTTCTGTGCAAATCGGACAAACCGTCTAGGACGAGTTCGCAAAAGTAGGTTTTTTGGAAAATTAAAAATGGCGGGGAAATTATCATGACCAAAAATGACATCATAGGGTGCAATTGAATCGGCATGAGCCAATGACTCTATTATGACCAGTTTCAATATACTAGGCTAATTTAATCAAAAGTTATTAGCATTTTTGTCAAGTTTGTTATATCTTTTGACCACAAGGTGGCACTGCCCTAAAACTTTTTGAGTACCTTCAGGGCATGGCATGGAAGTCACATACCGAGTTTAGTAACAATATACTAATGCATTTGTAAAATATAGCATTTTTTGTCAAAATTCAAAATGGCCGACAGCCAAAATGGCCGATATGGTACAATTGAATATCAGACGACTCGGCATGCCGTCCTGAATGTAACGAGACCACTTTTATGATTTTTGGACAAACGGTTCAGAAGTTATAAGCAAAAATAGTAATTTTTCGTATCTCCGGACCAGTAGGTGGCGCTGCGCCGAAACGCTGTATGTTGCCTCAAGTCATGCTTGTGATGACATGTACCAAGTTTGGTTTGAATACAATAAAGCGTTGCGGAGATATTGCCTTAAGTGTGTTTTTGCAACCGCTACGTAAAATTTGTTTGCGCGTTTATCGCAAATGATTTGACGAATCAACTTGATTTGCAAGATTTTTTTTCAGCATGGTCTGAAGATGATCTGGTTCAATTTTCGTGCAAATCGGATGAACCGTCTAGGACGAGTTCGTAAAAGTAGGTTTTTCGGAAAATTAAAAATGGCGGGAAAATTTTTATGACGGAAAATGACGTCATAGGGTGCAATCGAATCGTCTTGAGCCAAGGAATCAGAGGAAAAAAGAATTTAGTTTCTAGCCCTTATGGTTCAAAAGTTATTAGCATAAACATGAGTCAAATTTTGGACTGATGGTGGCGCTAGAGGGATTGAGTTTGAGACTCCAAATTTGCTACGGTGACATTTCAGACTGTCCTCTATTAGTGTGCCAAATTTCATAACTTTTTACCATACGGTTCTATGGGCTGCCATAGACTTCGTGGCGGAAGAAGAAGAAGAAGAAGATGAATAAATATAGCTGCAAGCAGCAATACCGGGGCCAAGCGCAAAGAAGAAGACAAGACATGCCAAAATGGCTGGCAGTGTCAGATCAACTGGAGCAATGAGCAATTAATCACCTTTTAAGATGATTTTAGGCAAAAGGCTGAAAAATGCATTGTAGTCTGAGAGTGTCAGACCAACTGCAACAATGAACAATTATACAGTTTAAGAAGATTAGGCAAAATGGCTGAAATATCATATATAGAGTCACTGATAATATAAGTTAATGGTTTATCACTTTTGACCAATAGGTGGCACAGTTACGAAATTGATGTGGTGTGGTCAGAATAAGAGAACAATGACACATGCCTAGTTTGATGCCAATATGTCAAAGCATTGCAGAGATACAGCCTCAAGAGTCATTTTGGCATCATGCCTCAACTTCGTCACTGAGGTTTACAAAAACGGTTTCATCTATTGATGCAAAATCCCTAACATTTTGTTGACACAGTCTGAAGATGATACGATTCGATTTTGGTGGAAATTGGACAAACGGTCTAGGATGAGTTTGAAAAAGTAGATTTTTATCAAATAAGAACATTGCGGACAGGATGTTTGACCAAATATGTCAAAATAAGTATCTATGTTCTCGGTATGAGCCAATAAATGTATTATGACCAGTTTCATTAAACTAGGCTAATTTAACCAAAAGTTATTAGCATTTTCGTAAATGTTGTTATAACCTTTGACCACAAGGTGGCACTACCCCAAAACTTTTTGAGTACCTTCAAAGCATGGTGCGGAAGACACATACCAAGTTCCGTAACGATAGACTAATGCGTTTGTAAAATATAGTATTTTAGCACATAATTCAAAATGGCCGATATGGTAAAATTGTCAGAAAATATCAGACAACTCTGCATGCCGTCCTGAATCTAACGAGACCACTTTTATGATTTTTGACAAACAGTTCAAAAGTTATAAGCAAAAAGAGATTTTTTTTGTATCTCCTGACCAGTAGGTGCCGCTGAGCCGAAACGATGCATGTTGCCTCAAGTCATGCTTGTGATGACATGTACCAAGTTTGGTTTGAATACGATAAAGCGTTGCGGAGATATTGCCTTAAGTGTGTTTTTGCAACCGCCATGTAAAATTTGTTTGCGCGTTAGTCGAAAACGATTTGACGAATCAAGTTGATTTGCAAGATTTTTTTTCAGCATGGTCTGAAGATGATTTGGTTTAATTTTCGTGCAAATCGGACAAACCGTCTAGGACAAGTTCGCAAAAGTAGGTTTTTTGGAAAATTAAAAATGGCGGGGAAATTATCATGACCGAAAACAACATCATAGGATGCAATTGAATCGGCATGAGCCAATGAATGTATTATGACCAGTTTCAATAAACTAAGCTAATTTAATCAAAAGTTATTAGCATTTTTGTAAATTTTGTTATAACCTTTGACCACAAGGTGGCACTGCCCCAAAACTTTTTGAGTACCTTCGAAGCATGGTGCGGAAGACACATACCAAGTTTCGTAACGATAGACTAATGAGTTTGTAAAATATAGCATTTTAGCACATAATTCAAATTGGCCGACAGCCAAAATGGCCGATATGGTAAAATTGAATATCAGACGACTCGGCATGCCGTCCTGAATCTAACGAGACCACTTTTATGATTTTTGGACAAACGGTTCAAAAGTTATAAGCAAAAACAGCCATTTTTTGTATCTCCGAACCAGTAGGTGGCGCTGCGCCGAAACACTGCATGTTGCCTCAAGTCATGCTTGTGATGACATGTACCAAGTTTGGTTTGAATACGATAAAGCGTTGCGGAGATATTGCCTTAAGAGTGTTTTTGCAACCGCTACGTAAAATTTGTTTGCGCGTTTATCGCAAATGATTTGACGAATCAACTTGATTTGCAAGATTTTTTGTCAGCATGGTCTGAAGATGATCTGGTTCAATTTTCGTGCAAATCGGATGAACCGTCTAGGACGAGTTCGTAAAAGTAGGTTTTTCGGAAAATTCAAAATGGCGGGGAAATTTTTATGACGGAAAATGACGTCATATGGTGCAATCGAATCGTCTTGAGCCAAGGAATCAGAGGAAAAAAGAATTTTGTTTCTAGCCCTTATGGTTCAAAAGTTATTAGCATAAACATGAGTCAAATTTTGGACTGATGGTGGCGCTAGAGGGATTGAGTTTGAGACTCCAAATTTGCTACGGTGACATTTCAGACTGTCCTCTATTAGTGTGCCAAATTTCACAACTTTTTACCATACGGTTCTATGGGCTGCCATAGACTTCGTGGCGGAAGAAGAAGAAGAAGAAGAAGAAGAAGAAGAAGAAGATGAATAATAATAATAAGAACGGGAACGGTTTCAATAGGTGCCTTCGCACCTTCGGTGCTTGGCCCCTAATAATAATAATAGGAACGGGAACGGTTTCAATAGGTGCCTTCGCACCTTCGGTGCTTGGCCCCTAAATATAGCTGCAAGCAGCAATACCGGGGCCAAGCGCAAAGAAGAAGACAAGACATGCCAAAATGGCTGGCAGTGTCAGATCAACTGGAGCAATGAGCAATTAATCACGTTTTAAGATGATTTTAAGCAAAAGGCTGAAAATGCATTGTAGTCTGAGAGTGTCAGACCAACTGCAACAATTAACAATTATACAGTTTAAGAAGATTAGGCAAAATGGCTGAAATATCATATATTGAGTCACTGATAATGTAAGTTAATGGTTTATCACTTTTGACCCAGATACGAAATTGATGTGGTGTGGTCAGAATAAGGGAACAATGACACATGCAAAGTTTGATGCCAATATGTCAAAGCATTGCAGAGATACAGCCTCAAGAGTAATTTTGGCATAATGGCTCAACTTCGTCGCTGCGGTTTACAAAAACGTTTTCATCTATTGATGCAAAATCCCTAACTTTTTGTTGACACAGTCTGAAGATGATACGATTCGATTTTGGTGGAAATTGGACAAACGGTCTAGGATGAGTTTGAAAAAGTAGGTTTTGATCAAATAAGAACATTGAGGACAGGATGTTTGACCAAATATGGAAAAATTAGTATCTATGTTCTCGGCATGAGCCAATGACTGTATTATGACCAGTTTCATTAAACTAGGCTAATTTAATCAAAAGTTATTAGCATGTTTGTAAATTTTGTTATAACCTCTGACCACAAGGTGGCACTGCCCCAAAACGTTTTGAGTACCTTCAAAGCATGGTGCGGAAGACATTATTTTTGGACAAACAGTTCAAAAGTTATAAGCAAAAATAGCCATTTTTTGTATCTCCGGACCAGTAGGTGGCGCTGCGCCGAAACGCTGCATGTTGCTTCAGGTCATGCTTGTGATGACATATACCAAGATTGGTTTGAATACGATAAAGCGTTGTGGAGATATAGGCTTATGAGTGTTTTTGCAACCGCTTCGCAAAATTTGTGTGCGCGTTTATCGAAAACGATTTGACAAATCAACTTGATTTGCAAGATTTTTTGTCAGCATGGTCTGAAGATGATCTGGTTCAATTTTCGTGCAAATCGGACAAACCGTCTAGGACGAGTTCGTAAAAGTAGGTCTTTTGGAAAATTAAAAATGGCGGGGAAATTATCATGACCGAAAATGACATCATAGGTTGCAATTGAATCGGCATGAGCCAATGACTCTATTATGACCAGTTTCAATATACTAGGCTAATTTAATCAAAAGTTATTAGCATTTTTGTCAAGTTTGTTATATCTTTTGACCACAAGGTGGCACTGCCCTAAAACTTTTTGAGTACCTTCAGGGCATAGCAAGGAAGTCACATACCGAGTTTAGTAACAATATACTAATGCATTTGTAAAATATAGCATTTTTTGACAAAATTCAAAATGGCCGACAGCCAAAATGGCCGATATGGTAAAATTGAATATCAGACGACTCGGCATGCCGTCCTGAATGTAACGAGACCACTTTTATGATTTTTGGACAAACAGTTCAGAAGTTATAAGCAAAAAAGCAATTTTTCGTATCTCCGGACCAGTAGGTGGCGCTGCGCCGAAACGCTGTATGTTGCCTCAAGTCATGCTTGTAATGACATGTACCAAGTTTGGTTTGAATACGATAAAGCGTTGCGGAGATATTGCCTTAAGAGTGTTTTTGCAACCGCTACGTAAAATTTGTTTGCGCGTTTATCGCAAATGATTTGACGAATCAACTTGATTTGCAAGATTTTTTGTCAGCATGGTCTGAAGATGATCTGGTTCAATTTTCGTGCAAATCAGATGAACCGTCTAGGACGAGTTCGTAAAAGTAGGTTTTTCGGAAAATTCAAAATGGCGGGAAAATTTTTATGACGGAAAATGACGACATAGGGTGCAATGGAATCGTCTTGAGCCAAGGAATCAGAGGAAAAAAGAATTTTGTTTCTAGCCCTTATGGTTCAAAAGTTATTAGCATAAACATGAGTCAAATTTTGGACTGATGGTGGCGCTAGAGGGATTGAGTTTGAGACTCCAAATTTGCTACGGTGACATTTCAGACTGTCCTCTATTAGTGTGCCAAATTTCACAACTTTTTACCATATGGTTCTATGGGCTGCCATAGACTTCGTGGCGGAAGAAGAAGAAGAAGAAGAAGAAGATGAATAATAATAATAAGAACGGGAACGGTTTCAATAGGTGCCTTCGCACCTTCGGTGCTTGGCCCCTAATAATAATAATAAGAACGGGAACGGTTTCAATAGGTGCCTTCGCACCTTCGGTGCTTGGCCCCTAATAATAAGAACGGGAACGGTTTCAATAGGTGCCTTCGCACCTTCGGTGCTTGGCCCCTAATAATAAGAACGGGAACGGTTTCAATAGGTGCCTTCGCACCTTCGGTGCTTGGCCCCTAATAAAAAATAAAGGTAGGTAGATGAAAGAAAATGGAACTTATCTAGGAGGTGCGTGACTGTAAATGGCAAAATTCCTGCATGCAGCAGATAAAAGCGACAGAGGACCACAGGGATGTTGCCGCAATCCCCCAACCCCCACTGAAACTCTGCATTGTTTAATTACCCCAGATTACAGGGACTTCTTTGTGGAAATAATAGCACTGCGAGTCATTAAACTGAATTTCAGTATTTTTTTAATCTCTCCTGGTACCTCTCCGCTAAAGGCATTTTTTCTAGCCTATACGAACCAGCCACACGCAACTACACACAGAAAAACTTGACTTTAAGCGAACATGCTCAAACCTATCTGGAGTTTGATAAGGCACATTTAGAGTTCTAACAAGCTACAAGCTAAACACTAAATGGTTATTGTGAAGAAAAATAAACTAAGTAATTTGTTTATGCACAAGTTATCAGAACACCCCCAAAGGCACCTTTGTTTCAACCCTAATGCAAATGTCTGCGTTTTTTCCCCTGATGCTCATTTCAGAAAGAAAAAAAACAACCACCACCAAAGGCAGAACAGTTATGTGACACTTGCTTCTGTTTGTCATCCAGTCAAGGAAACATGAATAAGGAAGGCTGTGAAATGGTCATCTCAGTACATCTGACAGAGCAACATCTCTCTCATCGAGCCTGTGAAGCATTCAGCCGTGGCCTTCGGGGGCAGTTTTTGTCTTTTAATGTACTTTGAGCAAGTCGCCAGCGGCGGGTGACAGGTGCTCTAAGTGCATTTCCATATACATTTAGCTGTCTCATATGATATGATATATCTTTTTCACAGGCTGCTGAAGGGATGCGAGCCATGCAATGAAACTGTGAACATGCCTTTGTCTTTAAATATTGCAAAAAACGGATGGGAATTTATTGCATATGCAAGTATGGTGTTCGCCAGTAGCCCACAGTACAAGCCCTGAAGGATGAAGCTTGAATTTGACCTTTGTAAAAGTGCTACAGTTGTTTGACAAGTCTAGTAATCCATCCAGATACATTATTCAACGCTCACCTATATTCATATTAAACATATTGTATATGCTGACATTGTGATTTTCTCTCAGTGTGACTTCTAAGATGAAGTCTGATGATCTACCCTTCATAAGCCTATATGTATGCAAATGCCTCACGACACTACGTCAGCAATATTAAATGGCTCAGCACTATTGTCATGACACAAAAATGTCAGTAGTCAATACCAAAATAGGTGCAAAGAAATTAAATATTAATATTTACATTAACAAATGATAAGAAACTTAAATATAAAAAGTTTTACTGAAGTTTTTCTAAGCAAATATTCAGCAAATAAACAGTCAAAAGAATCAATAGAGTCAATAAAATAAATAAATTAGGAGCAGTGAGCATCTTTTTTATTATATTTTTTTTTAAACAAACTATATATATATACCTATGTGTGTGTATATATGCATGTTTGTATGTATGTATATATATATATATATATATATATATATATATATATATATATATATATATATACCTGTGTGTGTGTGTGTGTGTGTGTGTGTGTGTGTGTGTGTGTGTGTGTGTGTGTGTGTGTGTGTGTGTGTGTGTGTGTGTGTGTGTGTGTGTGTGTGTGTGTGTGTGTGTGTGTGTGTGTGTGTGTGTGTGTGTGTGTGTGTGTGTGTGTGTGTGTGTGTGTGTGTGTATGTGTATGTATGTATGTATGTATGTATGTATGTATGTATATATATATATATATATATATATATATATATCTATACATACATATCTACATACATATCACACATACATACATATCACACACACACACACACACACACACACACACACACACACTTTTTAAAAAAACCTCACATTTCAGCCTTTAAGTAATTTAAGAAAAGGGATCAGTCAAAATAAATTATACATATTAATTTAAATATGAGATTATACATATAATATTTTAGATACCTTATTATTCTACATTTTCTGAAAGCACATTAGCTTCTTATTGCATCTGAAAACATTTATAAGCTGTGTAAAATATGTCTCGATCTTTGCTGGTCTGAACAAAAACTGCATATGCACTGAATGAAAATGCAAATTTCAATCTCTGACAAATCAAAAAATCAAGTCAGGAATCTTGGTGTGATTCTGGAGTCAGACCTGAGTTTCAGTAGTCATGTCAAAGCAATAACTAAATCAGCTTACTATCATCTGAAAAATATTGCAAGAATTAGAAGCTTTATTTCCAGGCAAGACTTAGAGAAACTCGTTCATGCTTTTATCACCAGCAGGGTGGACTATTGTAATGGTCTTCTCACTGGCCTTCCCAAAAAGACCATTAGAAAGCTACAGCTCATACTGAACGCTGCTGCCAGGATCCTGAGCAGAACCAGAAAATATGACAATATCACACCAGTCCTCAGATCTTTACACTGGCTTCCAGTTACATTTAGGATCGATTTTAAAGTACTATTACTTGTATATAAATCACTAAATGACCTAGGACCTAAATACATTGCAGATATGCTGATTAAATACAAACCCAACAGATCACTCAGATCATCAGGATCAAGTCAATTAGAAATACCAAGGGTTCACTCAAAGCAAGGAGAGTCTGCTTTTAGCTATTATGCCAGCCGTAGCTGGAACCAGCTTCCTGAACAGATCAGATGTGCTCCAACAGAGGCCACTTTCAAATCCAGACTCAAAACACATCTGTTCAGCTGTGCATTTACTGAATGAGCTATGCCACTGTACGTCCGAATGATTGCACCTTATCTTATGCATTTACTCAATGAGCTCTGTGCTTTGTCCGAACTGCTTGCACTTTAATTATGTGTTTCATTTTAACCCTGTTTTATTTTTTGTTTTTAATTATTTTTTATTTTTTTAAGGCTTTCTGGGTGGAAGAGGTTGAGAGACGGGGGAGCGATAAATCTAAATCCCTCCGGTGCGAGGACGATCCGTTTAGATCTGCTCTGACGGATAGATCTGTATAGCCTTGGTGGTAAGAGGAAGGACCGTGTAGATCCGCTCTGACGGTCGAACAAAGTAGAGATAGCCCTGGTGTACCTGTCCAGGAAGGGTAAGGGTAATGTTTAAATGCACAGTTACCTGACAAATATTTTTGAGTACTCCCTCTGTGCGAGGAAGACCCGTTTAGATCTGCTCTGGCGGGTAAAACATCTAGAGAACGCCCTCAAGTTAGGCCAAGAAGATTTGTCTGTAAGGGTACTGTCTAAACGCACAGTTACCTGACAAATATTTTTAAAGTAAACCTGACTCTCCATTTTCTTCCACCCCAGATAGGGGATTTCATCTTTATTTTTATTTCCTTTTAATTCCTATTATAACTATTATACTATATATATATTTATTTTATTCACTTTTAACTATTTTAACTTCATTTCTGTGTAAAGCACTTTGAATTGCCACCGTGTATGAAATGTGCTATACAAATAAACTTGCCTTGCCTTGCCTTGACAGTAGATGGTGCTTATGGAACAGCAAAAATATAATTCCCTGGTTACCTCAGTAAACAAAGCAGCGCTGTGCTTATAAAGACTACTTTATTAGCCATTATTAGTTGGAACTTTGATTAACCAATTTTACGTACCTCAATACTGAGCCAAGCATCATTGAATTTGCACCTCCCTGGCATTGAGCTAGTTAAATAGCTCCACGCTTCTCACACCTTCATCATCAGCCTGCACATGATCACAATCCATACACTTTTTTTCTTTTCTTTCACCCCAATCAGTAGAGCCATATAATTCTAGCAGCACGTAAAGGCCAATTTTTGCAATAGCACCATTATTATACTCGAACAAAATTTAGTTTGTATTTAATTCAAGCACTTTCAAGAGCCTTCCATGTGTCTGAAGTTCAAGTAGGCCTACCTTTAAGAAGCATTGTGGACAGAGAGAGAGAAATAGAGATAGAGATGGTGCTGGTGGTCTTAAGCACAACAACAGAATGTACTGTTCACAAACAACTTCCTGTGAAACATGTCTTATTTCCTGCCAAAGGGACTATGAGACTGTGTCAGTCTCAATCCCACAATCTAATCTGTATTGTCATTAGAGCATTATGAGTCATGGACTGCTCAGGTTCCACAGGGAGAAAGAAGAGTGCTGAAGTCTGTATTAACACCATAAATAACATCTAGATTCGGCCATATTGTGCCATGCTCCCTAGACTCTTCTTTATTACAGCCCCATTTTACAACTGTGGCCTGTTTGAGCAAACACAAGAAAATGGTGGAAGCCTCTGGCAAGAAGGACTCAACTTCCTCTCTCTCCTTCCACACTGGCCTTGGGCCAGTAAACACTGTGACTGAAACATTACAGGCTGATCAACTCTGTCATTTCATCCCTAGTCTTCACAGCCCCGGGGTCCGGGGCATCAGACCAGCACCTGAAGCCTCTGAGCATCCGGGATGCTGTTGAACATTCTGTTTATCTTGGACTGATGAAATGCACAATGCACAACCACTAACACCACAAATATAGATTGAATTGTGACGGCTGTTTCTAGGCAACCGCTGCTCTACCACCAGATATTGGAAGTAGCACTTGTATTGTTGAATGGCAGTAAAGCATGTCGGATACTTACAGCGCTAATCATACATGAATAAAATGTGTAGTCACCCAGGCACTTTTTATCATTATTGTAACTGTTGACATGAAAATTTTCACAGGAACAAAGAGTACCTATTTCAGATACAGTATTTGAATTAAAGGGGTCATATGATGGTTCTAAAAAGAACATTATTTTGTGTATTTGGTTTAGTGCAATGTGTTTACGCTGTTTTATGTTAAAAAAAGTCATTATTTTACACATACTGTACATTATTGTTGCTCCTCTATGCCCCGCCTTTCTGAAACGCTTCGATTTTTACAAAGCTCATCGTTCTGAAAAGCATGGTGTGCTCTGATTGGCCAGCGATCCAGTGCATTGTGATTGGCCCGAATACCTTAAGCGTGTGACGGAAATGTCATGCACCTTACCATATTTAGAACATCAGCTCCCAAAGCAATATTGACAGGTGATAATATCGGAACTACCTTATCAATTTCAGACCGAATCTGATCTGGAAAATGAAGAATAACCAAGCTGATCGATCAACTTTATTATCAACAAAGCATTTGTTGCATCCATTGGGGACATAATTACTGATTATAATGACGTATACTGTCTTTTACGTGATGCGCCAAGGGGAAGAACACTATGTAAACATAAAAACATGTCTGTATTTGTGATTATAGAAACAACAAACAAGCGCTACTCTATACTGCTCAAAACTCACGTTTGAATAGTCAGTAGCAAATTCTTCAAAAATGAAAACATTCTTACAGGCTGTGTCTGTGTCAGAAGGCACCAGACTGTACTTGCAAAGATGGAATTGCCTCACTTTTTTTAAATCAGCCTTTGTGCCTTGTACTCTCCCAGGTTCTGGAAACAGTCCTCCGAAAAATGTGCAGCACAGAGTTGAATATTTGGGTTGTACTGTTCTGGAACAGTGTTGTAAACAAAGCTTAACCACTGTTTTTTAATTGTAAAACTTATATAACTTTTTGGAAGGCCAAACACAGTAGTCTGGCTTTCGCAACGGAAAACAGCGTCTCCACGACATTGCGGCGCCGGCGGCAACAATACTACAGAGAGAATAAAAGTTACACCTTCCTTCTTTGCGCATACATTTGGGCGGTGTTATGAAACTCTGCCCACACAGACTGACATAGATTTGTGGGGGTCTGTTTGAACGAAGAGTTTTAGGAAGGCGTGGCTGAGCCTTAAGTTTTACAAAGAACATGTTTTTGGTTTTGAGCTTGGTAACTGCGGATCTTATACATGCACAAACAGCTACATAACACACCAAGGAAAACAAGAAAAGAAATCGCATCATATGACCCCTTTAATATTGTCAGCCATGTGCAAATGTATCCATGAGAACAAATAATGAGCACAGCTGTTTCCCCTTTGCCTGTTTTCCACTTCCAGTCTCACTAAACATCACTGTAGAACACACACACACACACACACACACACGTGCACGCACGCACACATTAAAACCATTTGAACTAAAAGAGTAATAAATGAGCACAGAATCGTACACCTGCTCCAGGAGGGCCACAGTCCTGTAGTCCATATTTTAGTTCCAACCCCAAATAAATACACCTGAACCAGCTAATAAAGATCTTCAGGATCACTACAAACTTCCAGGGTGGTGTGCAAAAACTTAGACAGCCTCGCTATCAGGCAATTACTTTGTAGGCAGTGTTTGCGCACAAACTGGTACCTCATGAAACCGATTTCGGACAGACTTCGGAGGCAACGCAGTAAATAATTATGTCAGTTTTACAGTATCAGTTTGAGCCCAAGTCAGATTCTGAAATAAAATAAATCCCTTTGTGGGAGACTAATGCTGCCTTCACGTGCTATCGGAAATTTCCTAATTCCCACTTTAGAAGTCAAGATTACGAGCTTGTTGCATTCAAGTGCTTTGTTGTCGGAGTGAACAGGAATCATGGTGGACACCAGGTTATTCTTGCCTATTTATTGGGAAAATCTTATTAAAACCAACATCATATGTAGTCTCCCATGCACCGACAACCATATAAACATTCCAGATAGTCCGCTTTCTGCTGATTCTGTAATTTCCGTCAAATGCAGGCTATTTTCGCTGTGTACCAAACATACAACACGATTCATATGATTACTCTTACATGTAAATATGTACTACATTAATGTCAAGACAAGACGACCTAGCTGTTTTGAAAAAAAACTATAAAATCTAGTTCTCCTCGCCACCATGTTTAAAGGTTATGACACGCCCATCTCGGGAATTGGGGTATCAAAATTATTTCCGAACGTCCCAGTGGTAAACACGACATCAGAGGGCGTTCATGTGCAATTTTTACCTAGGAAACTCGTATTTACGATAATTCCGATAGCACGTGAAGGCAGCATAAGAGTAACCGTTGAATGCTCCTGTTTTCTTGTAGGGTGAAGTCATAAAGTATAATTAAACATATGAAATGCATAAGTAAACAGTTAATAATTTGAATTAAGTGCTGTACAGTAATTTACAAAAACAAATAAAGCCTTGGGTAATAAACGCAATATGAGTAAATAAATATAATGTCACAATCGAAGTTATAAATGCAGCACGAGTTGTAAACATAATATCATGCTCTATCAATTATTTCCAGGTGCACCTGGAATGAAGCAGAGCAGAAATGTAATTGAGCAATCACATAATTACAGCAAATTGAAAAATGAATATCTTCCCTGCACCTTCGAGTTGTTCATCAAATGTTTGCAGTCCTGTATCATTTTAACAGGCTTCTGTAACATACAAAAAGATCCTCTGT
This sequence comes from Gobio gobio, assembly GCF_949357685.1. Taxonomy (NCBI): domain Eukaryota; kingdom Metazoa; phylum Chordata; class Actinopteri; order Cypriniformes; family Gobionidae; genus Gobio; species Gobio gobio. The sequence continues at coordinate 39,124,170 of NC_137108.1, read as the reverse complement.
GTGAGCAAGCAGAGGCTCTTGCCATAATATTGTGTAAGATTTCAGAATGCACTTTCATTTTTATGGTGCTATGGACAGCCTACAAACCTGACAATGTAATGACACTATTCTTATGGTCTAGGGTTGGGCGGACAGATGAAATGACTGCAGATACTCTATGGATTACCGAACCACCTGAAGTCTGTTCTTCTATATCTAATGGTTTGAAGTCCTTTACAGCTAATCAAAACAGTCATAACTGACATTATTAGATAAATATAGAGAGAAAAAGTGTGTCCTGAGAATATCTATAGTGTTTAGACATCCTCTCAAATCTCAGTAAACTCTTGTGCTGCTCATTTGAAGTACTTGGCAGGACAGTGCTTAATTTATTCCAATACAATAAATCCTTAATCCACTCCAGCCTAAAGCTTCAATTTTAATAAAGTAGATGGACACATTGTTATAATTGAAAATAAAGCACAATTATTAATTAGCTGAGACATGATTTGTTACAGTACTATAATGGTAAAGATTAATGAGTTAATAGACACGTCCGACATGTTGATATATAGAAACATCTTAATGAACATAAAGCTAGAATATTCCAGAGTTCTTGGCCACAGAAATTCTTCTTCTTTTTTCTTTGAAACTGAATCATATCAATCATTTTTATGCATTTTAATTTTCCAAAAATTCATAAGATTTACTTTTGGCACAGTTGTTAAGGTATAAACAATTCACTCATTTATTCTAAGTGGCTATTCTGAATACCACAGGAAGCAAATGAGATCATTCAAACCTGCTGCATGGGGAAATCAGGGCTTGGATTTTTTTTCCTCCAAATGTATTTAGGTTTTTGTACACTAAACAACAGTTTTGCATAATTACTACAACCAATGTGCATATATTAGCAGTCTAAATAGAAAAAAAAAAACTTGTCTGGTCATCTGATATTAATGATTTTATCACACACCAATCTCAGTATATATCGCCTATGCATGAAGTAAATGCCTGTAAAACACAAAAAAATATTGGTAATACAGTGCCCTCCACTAATATTGGCACCCTTGGTAAATATGAGCAAAGGTGGCTGTGAAAATAAATCTGCATTGTTAATCTTTTTGATCTTTCATTAAAAATAAAGCATAAAATTCTAATCTTTCATTGAAGTAAAACTATTGAAAGTGGGGGTTATTATGAAATAAATGTTTTTTTTTCCAATCTATGTTGGCCACAGTTATTGGCACCCTTAGAAATTCTTATGAGTAAAATATATCTATAGTATATAAAGTATATACAGTATGTATGTAAAAAAAATTAGGTGACTAGGAGCATGAAATTGTCCAACCATGACTTCCTGTTCCACAGGAGTAAAACTATGAGGAAACACACAGGCCAAATTCCCTTAATCCTTCATCACAATGAGTTAAACCAAAGAATATAGTTCTGATGTGCAGCAAAAGATTGTTGAGCTTCACAAAATAGAAAGTGGCTGTAGGAAAATACAAATAGCTAAAGCATTGAAAATCCCCATTTCCACCATCAAGGTCAATAATTAAGAAGTTAAAGATGTTGCGAATCTGCCTGGAAGAGGACGTGTCTCTGTATCGTCCTAATGCACGGCGAGGAGGAGAGTTTGAGTGGCCAAAGACTCTCCAAGGATCACAGCTGGAGAATTGCAGAGATTATTCGAATCTTGGGGCCAGAAAGCCTAAAAAATATTTATCAGACAGCCCCTACATCACCACAAGTTGTTTGGGAGGGTTTCCAGAAAAATCTCTTCGCTCATCCAAAAACAAACTCCAGCATATTCATTTGTCAGACACGACTGGAACTTCAAAAGGGACCTGGTTCTATGGTCAGATGAAACAAAACAAAAAAGATGGATTTGGTGCAAACAGGGGGGAAAAAATACCCCATGCCCATGGTTAAATATACTGCTGGATCTTTAATGTTGTGTCTTTAATGTTTTTTTGTGTTTTTTTGCTGGAGGTCCTGAACATCAGATACATGGTCTCGTGGATTCTAGCAAATACCAACAGATACAAAAATCATAACCTGACCGCTTCTGCTAGAAATCTTATAATGTGCCGTGGTTGGATCTTCCATCAGGACAATGATCCAAAACAAACATCAAAATCAATACAAAAATGTGTCACTGAGCACAAAATGAAGCTTCTGCCATGGCAGTCCCAATGCAAATGAGTGGGGTAAACTGAAGACAAGATGAACCAACATGGATCTGGGAATCTGAAGGATCTGGAGAGTTTCTGTATGAAGGAATGGTCTCTCATCAGGCATTATAGAAGAAGAAGACCCAGAGCTGTTATCTTGGGGAAAGGAAGTTGCAATAATTGGGTGCCAATAACTGTGGCCAACGCGAACTAGAGAAAAAAAACATTTATTTCATAACGAGATTTTCCTGCCACTTTCAATTGATTTAGGTTAGACTTTTGTGATTTTATGTAATTAAAGATCAAAAGTATAAACAATTCAGATTTATTTTCACAGCCGCCTTTGCCAAGGGTGCCAATATTAGTGGAGGGCACTGTATGTGAAAGATGAAACCTAAGCGTAAATGTGAAGTAATGATTTGGAAAAGTCTTTGGATATTTCTCTCATATTCTCCAAATCCTTGTTAAAAATGCATAGCAAAAAAAAATATTTCAAAATGCACTTCTCGATTCATTCAGACAGGTAAAATAAAGTGTGTTGCATCACAAAGGTTTTCAACTCATGTTAAAATACCTTTTAAAACTTTCATTTGCACATGGCCTGTCAGTCCCTCACTTCCTTATGCCTTTATGCTTCATAACTCAAATACTCACTTCAAAGCTATTTTGATCATACCAATAAAATGGAATTATTCTGGCAATTATCTCTGAATGAATACATAAATGTTCATTTCCGTTTTCCCCATAATTGCAGAATCCTGGCTTTGCAAACAGAGCAATGAAATAATACTGCAAATAGCTTTTTAGGTTGTCCTGTTAAATTAATTTTAGGAACAGAATGTTCATTAAACATTCAAGGTTTTCAGTTGCACATGTTTAGATCACTTTAATTACTTGGAGTAAGCAGCAATACAAACACCCTGTAATTGGGGATTATTTGCCATAAATACAGTACATGAGAGGATCCTGTGCTGCATCCTGTTCAATTTAAGTGCCATACGATGCGATACACACTATATTGTTAAAAACCCTTGGGTTCAGTAAGTTTTTTTTTTTAAAGAATACAAGAATATGCATATATATATATATATATAGTGTGTATGAAGCACACAGTCAAAGCACATTTCAATTAAGATTAACGGCCTCTCCATTCTTGACAACATAATTCACAATTAACATTACTACTAATCACCGTTGTCATGAGAAGATGATTTTTTGCTGCTCTTGTTCTCCATCACTGGATGGAGTACTTTGCAGTCAGTGTGTGTGTAGAAAAGGCCTCTTGTGGATGCTGCTGTTCACATCATTTACACTGACAGACTCAAACAGCTTTCGGCTCACAAGAGCCTCTCTCGCATCTCTCATCCCGTGTTTTTTTGGCTCTCTCTCCTCTCCTTAGCACCGCGCCATATGACTTAAGTCTGTCAAGAGCTATACTTTATTGGCCATTACATCAACCACAGACCTTGGAGAGGCCCTTAAGTCAAGTTATGAGCCTGAAAATGCCTCGAATTCCTTGCACAACAGCATCGAATGGTTCATATTTATGGTAAACAGTGATGGGCCATGTAGCAATAGTTGTAAATGATACTTATAGCTTTGGCCTTGTTTTAGTTAAGGCATGCTCTCCATCTGTAATGACATCAGAGAGCATGATGGAAATCTGAAGACATTCTGACTATGGTGCAAACTGATGCCTGTCTGAGTGGAAAATGTGTCTGCAGCTAAACAACATGCAGCATAAAAAAAAAAACGAAGCAAAATGCATCATCATCTCACCTGGTGCAGAACAAAAACAGGAAAGTATATTTAGGGATGCCGATGTGAATTATTGGATTTCAAGGGACATTGACGAGTTTCATTTTGGGGCTGAGATTTATTGGTTGTTACAGAAGATGGAACAGGATTTTCTTCACTCTATGTTTATGCTAGAGGTGACAAAGCGCCATGTCAGAAAGAAAATGTGAACCAGCTTGCAGCCACGACACACGTCAGCCAAAGCTATACCAGTCAATCACTGCTGAGAGTATTTTTAATGACCAAAGCAAATACAAACTTAAAACTTCTGTATCAATAATATAATTAACCACGTAATCATCATCAATGATGATGAAAATAATCATAATAATAATAATAATATTTAAAATTTATTTTGCTGCAGATAGTTACACTATAAAATAAATCTGTTAAATTTACCGTAAAAAATATGGTAGCAACATTTTACAGATTTAAGTTAAATGTACCGTAAAAAACATATTTCATTAACTGAAATAATGTTACATTACCAACCTATTGAAATACTAATATCTGTTATGTACCTTTGATATATACTGACAACCACCAAACACAAGTGGTCATGAGAGTCACATGATGAATCAAAGCTCATCACAAGCAGCTTTTAGGAGGACAATACTAATATATAGAAGGTGCACAGTGTCACACAAACACTAAACATCATGGTAACACACATGAAATTTTAAAAATGCAATAAACATTAATTTAACATCATTATATGTAACACAAAACCCTAATTTACATTAAAAAAACACTAAGAAAAACTAAGAAGAAACAGTTATTTTAATGAAAATACATCAAATGTGAAGTGGCAAGCAGGGAATTCTGGTAATGTCCATTTACGGTGTTTCAAAAATGTAATGGTATTTTACAGTAAAAGTTTACCGTATATAGTATGGAACATTTCTATTAACCAATAAACTGTTTTTCACCGAAGCATTTTTACAGTCTTTTACCGTTAAAATCACGATCATATTTCACAATCAAATGGAACTAGTTTGGAACTAGAATTGTTTTGTCAATGTCTTTGGTTTAGGTTAATAATAATAATAATAATATTATTATAATTATTTGTTCTATATGAGGAGCAATATAGTTATAAATTTAGTTCTTCTTTGAACTTAAATATCTAAATTTGCTTTGAAGTAAATGTTTGATTTCTTAATATCTATACACTCACACATATGATTCATATTTAATTCAGACAGAAATATGCAGAGCTCTTTACCTGTAGGATTCATCCAATTATCTCCAAGAGAATCCCTGCTTTTGAAGTGTGGATTAAAATTGATTCATTTTCTTCTAAAGGGCATTTGTAATTGTAAAGCCAACCGTCTCAGACAGCCAGCAAGGACTTTCATTATTAGCCGATGATATGAATCTCTTTCTTGTGTATTTGTTCATAATATTCTGAGCGAATTCACCTCTTGTTCCTGTTCATGGCTGTTTGGGCAGTCACAAGCAGATAGCTTCGATCCTACCATTAACTCTGACTAAAGGAGATAAAAATTGGCTTTACAACTGTGCAGACTAAGCGTAAATATCAGGAGATAATGTTCTTATTTAAAATACTGTCATCACAGAAAAACTGTGATTATGCATAAAATGAATGACAGCAGTAAATGGCAACTGTAGTGTCTACCATGTAATCAGAAACATGGATTTGCAAATCAGCTACCGGTATTTGTATTTGACCAAACACAGATCCATTCGTGAGTTCAGGACAAGCATCTCTAAAGTTATTTCTCATACTCATTTCTCATTTCTCAGAAGAAATGCATGCAGATAAACCTAATTTATTTACCCTGCACATAGCCCTCTATGGCTTCCTCCACAGAATTGATAACCCTGAATAATATCCTGCTGCCTTAAAGTAACACTCCACTTTTTTTGAAAATAGGCTCATTTTCCAACTCCCCTAGAGTTGAACAGTTGAGTTTTACCTCTTTCGAATCTATTCAGCCGATCTCCGGGACTTTTAGCATAGCTTAGCATAGATTATTGAATCTGATTAGACCGTTAGCATCTTGCTCAAAACATTCTTTGATATTTTTCCTATTTAAAACTTGACTCTTCTGTAGTTACATCGTGTACGAAGACAGACAGAAAATGAAAAGTTGCGATTTTCTAGGCGATATAGCTAGGAACTATACTCTCATTCCTGCGTAATAATCAAGGAACTTTGCTGCCGTCCCATGGGTCCAGCGGCGTGGGTCATGGGTCACGTTGGTTATGTTGGCAGAAGTTAGCCTATTTTCAGGTGCAGTCCCGCTGCTGGCCATATTGGAGCCCTTAGCGTAATTACTTTATGGTGTCCGCGATGGCGCCGTTCGGGACTTTGTAAAGCTGAGCGGGGTGGGGGGGTTGCTGCACCCATGCTACCGCCAGACCCGGAGATCGGCTGAATGGATTCGAAAACGTTCAAACTCAACTGTTTAACTCTAAGGGAGTTTGAAAATGAGCCTATTTTCAAAAAAAGTGGAGTGTTCCTTTAATATAACACCATCAGTAACCTTACAAGCCTATACCATACCACCAGTTATAAAAAATAAAAGGAATCCAATGATTAACATGGATTAACTACTGTATAAAGCCTGGAGCAAGACACCCCAACAATATCATTCATTAATCTAAAACAGTTACAGAGACCTAGAACATTTTGTAAATTTTACAAATCTAAAACAGCACAATCTGTTCAATTTGAGAACTTTAATGTAAAAATTGACCCTTTTCATGGACTGTGATGATGCGCTTCCACAGTTATCAAATTAGTAATAAAAGTAGTTTTTTATATTTTCATTTAAAAAAATGTAATACACATTTATAGCGCTATACTTTGTGTTATATTGCAGTAAACGACAAAAAAAGCGAAGTTAGGGTGTTTCTAATATGGCTAAGGGAGTGACAACAAATGTGACATCTTTCTCTCTTCTGACTGCTGTAATCAATCTCTCTATACATTTTCCCTCTTTTGGAAAGTCGTAAAAACACTATCACACATTTTTTTCTTTTGCTTTTAGAGCAAATGCAAATACAAAAATTATATTTGGTGTTGTCTCCCATTCACCGCTATAGAAGTTTACCCAACCATGACAACTTCCACTTTTGAGAACCCTGGAAATGTGAAAGGGTCCATACATCACTCACGGATGACTGCTTGACAAATGTGATTTTCACATGGTTTTTCAGACTATTTTCTGTCACATTAAAGATTTCCTGTCATTCAGATTTATGGGAAGACAGTCAAGATTTGTAAATAACTAGCAGTTAAGATATAAATAAAACAAATGTAAAAGACCTTCAACATTAATAGTGCTTTGTTGTTTGACACGTCACCTACAGATTGTGTAAATGTGCCATAATAGAAGTCCATAATAAAAGCTTCCTGAAATCGCTAAAGATGCAAATAGAGACATTTGAAGATAATAAACACACAATAGCGATGATGTATGGTTTGTCTGTGTTCTTTATACCATGTTGGGTGTATTCATAATAGATTATATTTATAATGCAATGCTATTCGACATAGCTTTTATCAATATGCAGAATATTGTAAAATTATATATTTTTCTGTCTGATTTTTTGATCCGAAGCCAAATGAGACCACAGAAGGTTATTTAAAACATCCCACTTGAGATATAAAGTAATTTGGGAGAACAAACATGGTTTTAATCTTTATTGTATTTTGATTGTGTGCTAAGCTAACATGCTAGCTAGCCAATGCACCTGCCACCTGGACAAATACGTTATTTTTATTAATAATTTTGAATAGACTGAAATGAAAAACCAACTGAAATGTTTCTATTGTCAACAACGGCATTTGAGGCACTTTATAGAAGGTGAAGTGAGAAGTTTGATCATAAATGAGGTTTGAATCGAACAGTTTGAATAGAGAGTCGTCAGTGATTACAATGAAGACAAAATAATAAGATAACTAGCCATAACCTGGCCAGAGAGGTGTGAAAGTGTTCTGGGGAGACTGAAACTGAATGGGCAGTTTGCACCTCAAAACAATAGAGACAATAAACTGAATGGTAGCTCAGAAGAGATGGCAATAAACATCAGTTAACATTTTAGAGAAATCTCAAAATAAAATCATATTATATGAGCTTGAAAAACATTTAATAAAATTCAGAGTTTTAGACTTATCTTTAGATTTGAAATATAACATGGTCAGACATGTGGCTTCAGCTGTAGTGCACTTCTAGATTGCTAAAATGCCAACTTCAATTTTATTTTCATAAAGATATTACATACAAATATATATCTAATAACTTTACAAAACTTTGAAGCTTATTATAGCTATTTTTGATTATGAAAATAATTCTTGACAGTAAACTGCCAAGTGTCTGCTTTCAAATGACGCCATACTTAAGGTTTTAGTGCAAAGGAATCATTAACTGTAATGGTTTTAGTCTGATTATGCCATTTCTTAGGATTATTTCAAAAGCGGGGGTGCAGGCTAACAGGTTAATAAAGGCCTTCTGAAGCGAATCTTTGTATTTGTGTAAGCAAAAAAAAACTTGGTTCTCGCGAGAACTAGCATATTCTCACAGGAGCGTCGTACTTCATGCGCTGGAACGCCAGTGTCTCGTAAACGTGCGAATGACAGTTAGCGGAAGTTAGAGATTACAGTTTGTACAGTTTTAAATAAGGATATTTTTCTTACACAAACGCAGCAATTCACTTCAGAAGGCCTTTATTCTCTCCCGGAACAGTGTAGATTACTTTTATGATGGATAGATGCACTTTTATGGACTTCAAAAAAGAAACAGCCATACACGGTCATTATAAAGATTGGAAGAGCCAGGACATTTTTTAATATAACTCCGATTGTGTTCGTCTGAAAGAAGAATGTCATATACACCTAGGATGACTTGAGGGCGAGTAAATCATGGGCTAATTTTCATTTTTGGGTGAACTCTCCCTTTAAAAATCAACAACAGGCAGGACCTATATCTTTTTGATATTATGTTGATGCAGTTTAAACACATTTTTCTGTTACATATCCTTACAACATTTCAGCAGAATAATAATTATATGTCTAGGGATGTGTGTTTATGCTGACATTTATTAAAATAAAAATTGGTCTTTTCAATGCGTTCTTCTTTTCATGCGTTTTGTTTCGTGCTTCAGAAATGTGATGTAATTTCCAGTAAAATGCGATTGAGACAGCCTTATAGACAGCCCTTATAATGGCTGACTCCCTGATCCGTGCCCTGACTACTGAACTAGGGAGCTGATTGAGATACACCCACAGATGATGATCATGAATCATGATATATGAATGAAACAACAGTGCAAACAGCTGTGATAATTTATATAGAGTAACATTTCAGGACAGTCATGACTCATCCTGCAACTCCAAAACATTGCCTTTATGAATTTCTCCCATGTGTTTGGATGATGCAAAACACTGAAGGGGGTTAAATGAGATTACATTTCTGTGTGTTCCTCACACAAAGCTAACGCTCATGGCTTCAGAAGATTTGTATATAGTCCATGAATCATATGGTTGTTTTATGGTACTTTTGACTTTTTTTTTTTATTATTTAAAAAGATGCAGCTTGGACAACTTGCAAAAAAAATTTTTATGGAAAATCATACATGTTTTGAGTAAATGATAAGGTTTGAGTAAGTAGTTTCCATCCACCTAGTATTATGTGCATTTTGGGATATCGGCAAAAAGAAAACTGAAACTGGATGCACATAAATTCTAAAAACGCACATAAAAAAAGTTTTTTCCGATAAGAAAACATGCACAAACTATAATGGAAACACATTTACAGAATAAATTCCTCGATGCGCATCAAAAAAGTCACATGACTGTGCGATGGGATGACATAACTGGACTAACCAGCAGACCAAACTCGTTGCACAGCATCTGAAACGCTGTTTTGGTAATTTTGAAATCATAATGTCAAGGTGGTTCGGTAAAATGACCTCCCATAACTTTCACAACTGCGTTCCCAACAGCGGTGGACAAAGTACACAACTCCATTACTCGAGTGAAAGTAAAAGTACTACTGGTCAAATATTACTCTGTTACAAGTGAAAGTTGTTAAAAACTATTTTTACTTAAGAAAAAGTACAGAAGTACTTGCTTTTAAAAGTACTTAATTATCAAAAGTAAATTTCATTTTTTATGTCAATGCATTATTTTATCAGTTGCATTGTTGTATAAATGCACGCTATGCCATGGTGGTTTAAGCCAGTCAGTGATGCTCCATCCGACATGCTAGCATCCGATATTCCCCCACCTGTTTACGTTCACTTAAGACATAATCAACTTTGTTTACGTGAATTAGGGCTGCAACGACGCGTCGACGTCGTCGATGACGTCGACTACGAAAATACGTCGACGTGCGTGAAATGCGTCGACGCGTCGGCGGCACATTATTTACGTTCTAGAATGGAACAGAAGATCTAGAATAATGGCAGCTTCTGCTCCCGGGCATAGTGAAAATGATCATTTATCATATAAAGCCAGACCGCGACATTCAAAAGTGTGGGAGTACTTTAAACAGAAGCCGAGTAAAACTGTGCTTTGTTCGCTCTGTAAAGCCGGTTTCACACTGCGCGCGCAGGCAGAGCAGAAGCTGTGCGCGTGGAGAGCGGGAGCTTTCACACTGCCAATCAGTGTTGCCAAGTCCGCTTTTTTCCGCGGAATTGGGCTACTTCTACACTGTTGCCACGGGCTGTGTCTCATGTCCGCGGGTTGAAGCAAAAAAACACACATATTTAACCCCCCGAACGCGATGTTTACCAGAGAACCTCCCCGAAACGGGGTTGGGCTTGTTTTGAGTAACGAATGGGTGGGTTTTGTTGTGTAAACCTGGCAACCCTTCCAGTGTTCTCTCGCGCAGCTGAACCGTGGCGCGTGTATTGCAACAGACGGTCACATTTTCCGGGGTTCTTCTCCGACCCCAGTACGTCTCGTGCTTTTATTTATTATGGGCTGCATATATCTCCTGTTAATGCGACCCGGTTCCCCTCTGTCCCAAACACATATGCATAAAACATGCTGTATATAGGTAGTTTACATGATTAAAGAAACATTAAAGTTAAGATATGCCTCTAGCTTTAATCATTTAAATGTGTCTTTGAAGTTTGGGCAAAAACTTCTGGCAGCTTTAGTCGTTGTTTATGCACATGTATCTTCAAAATAGACGACTAGTTATACTATATTAAAACTATACTGAAAGCTCCTGTATGTGAACCTTTTGCAGATAAATACAAGTGCATTTTCGTTTACTATTGACACAAATCAATAAGTAAATCATACTCAACTACTAGCCTATAGTAAACAACTTTTCCTAATTAGGCCTACTCTGTATACATTTTATTATGAATAGTATCATTATATATTATGTTTAAAAAGCTTCTTGTGTTCATATATTTCATTATAAAATGGCATACTATGTACACTACCTTTCCTGAATTACAATTAATATTGTCATCATTCATTGATTTCATGTTAAAATAATATACAAATTCACTACCCTCTTTGAAATACAATAATCAGTAAAAAATAATCATAAGATTAATCTGGGAAAATAATCGTTAGATTAGTCGACTAATCGAAAAATAATCGTTAGATTAGTCGACAGAAAAAATAATCGTTAGTTGCAGCTCTAACGTGAATACTTTCCAAAATGAAAATTTTGACATTTTGTGTGTATTGGTCTGTTTAAGTGCGAAAAAAAACACAAAAGAAAGCTCTATTCAGTACTCGTGCTCTGGCATCTCAGAGGCACAAAAACAGACTGAACTGAGCTCCTTCATCATGCTTTTTCAGATCCATCCATATGTCTATGCTTCTCTTTCTCCCAGACATTTACAATTTGCAACAAAAAAAAAACTTAAAGAAGAAAAAAAATCATCCACTGACTTGCAAAGCTGCTACAGAAACGACTTTTGACTTCGAGGACCTTGATAGAAATGTAGTGGAGTAAAAAGTACGATATTTGTCTTTCAAATGTAGTGAAGTTTAAGTAAAAGTTTCCCTAAAAAATAATACTTCAGTAAAGTACAGATACTCAAAAAGTGTACTTAAGTACAGTACTCAAGTAAATGTACTCCGTTACTGTCCACCTCTGGTTCCCAAACAGCAGGCATCAGCCTCAGAAAGCAAGATAACATGACTGCGCTTATTGCGTTTCGTCTGTGTGCTATGAGGCACAATTAATTTATTACATATACGAAAATTATTACATACAGTGGCTTTATATTTAAAGACAGGAAGTGACCATTTTTTTCTCTTCGACTCACTGGATGGAAACGGTGCTATAATCGCAAATGTTTTATGCGATATTCAAATTTTGCACATAATTCAATTCACAACTTATGATGGAAACATAGCTAGTGATAAGTTAGCCTTCTGTAAATGTATTGTATCCTCCCAAACAAAGAGTGAATATTTAAAACAAAACAATATGAGAATGGTGTTTCCTTATAAGAGTGTGTTGATTCGGTAACCGTGCAACACACAGCGATGAATCACATCAGCACAGTAATGAGCATTTGTTTTTGCAGCTACATGCATTGAGCAGTGATCACTAAAAAGCAATAGGATTCACAAGATCAGAGGAGATTGGCTTCTTTGAAAAATAAAAGCATGGTTCTTGCTTACAAGTTGCACAATTTTTACAAATGAAGAGACGGTTAAAAGAACTACCACCCCAAGCATCTTTTTGTAGATAAAAAAATAAATAAAAAATCTTAACAGAATCTGCAAAGTAGTATGAACTGTTTGGGCCTCTGACTCATATTCCCTGTGTTTCCTGACAAGCAGAGACAGTGCTTCACAAGTAAAAGTTGTGGAAGCAAATATGATCACACAAGGATGTGCAAATGGCCTCCGAGATCATGGACAGGAAGAGCAAACAGAAAACATACCTCTGAAAGTCGGCCTGATCGGAAGCTGGAGAGGCTCATGAGCCCGACTGATTTTAGAATAACCGGCGGCAGAACTGACAGAGACGGATTCAGTGCGGCCCGAGCATGGAATTGCTTTTCAATTCCCTGGAACCACAGCAGGAAATTTCTATAGCAATGCCCCAATCACTTGCAGCCAAAGCTTCAGTGGCTCTTGTACCAGAACTGAAACCTGAAGAGAGAGAGAGAGAAAGAAAATGGAACAGTTCTTCAGATTAATAAACTCTGGCTAACAGCTAGTATGATTGAAGACTATAGGCTCCAATCATCAAACAAACTCTCTATGACGTTTTCGTGTTACATGTCGTTCATAACAGGTCTTACAAATTTGGTTTATGAGGATGACAATTTCATATAAAATGCTAATGTAATGCAAACTTGCAATCTGCTTCATTTGACTAGCTTCTACCAAGTGGAAGTGCAAAAAGTTTGATTGAATGCATCACCTCATACATGAACAACAAAAGATACATCTTCTCTCTTTCTCACTTTCAAACCATTCTTTTGTGCTATCCTAAGTATGCATAATTATATGGTATCAATCATTTTTTTATATTGATTGCTGTCTGTGACCATATCAAAACAAAAATACAATCCATTTTGGACTTAGACTGGATTAGAAAACACCCCTCGACTCTTTCTTTCTTGATTTTGTTTATTTCACCTTTGTGCAGTTGCCATGTTCCAATTGTTACAAAGCTCACTTTACAACATCTAGAAGTGCTGGTGGTAGAAGCTGATTCCTTTATGTTGTGCTGGAGGTCATGGGTTCAAATCCTGCACAAGCCGCCAATTATGTTGAGGCCCGGTTCAAAGGCATTGCAGTAAACAAGAAAAACAACATAGTCTTTTATTTTGTTTTAATTGGACTATTTTTGAGAGATGACTTATACACAACAGCTGAAACTCAAATGTACAAAAAAAAATATATATAATTTAAATGTACTATAACATTTAAATATTACCGTGTAATCTAAATCAAATAAATCAATAAATAAGCAAACAAACAAATGTCAAAGCCACGAAGGATTTATCTTTAAAACTAGCTCACGATAAAAAGAGAAGGGGTAAAATCAAAAAACTTTCTTTAAACTAATATTCTAATAAAACACTTTAATAACACTTAAAGGGTCAGTTTAGAGTTACTTTTGTGTGCAAAAAACAAACAAAAAAATAACTTTATTAAACAATATCTTCTAGCCCGTATCAGACTCTTACCCCATTGACGTAATGTAAACAGTGCAGCACTTCCAGAACGCCGGCCAATGTTCACGCGAGCACCACGACGCATGCATACGAGTTGTTCTGCCGTAGAACTAGGAAGCACCATATATATATATATATATATTTTGCCTCATTAGTGACCGTTTCTATGGGCCGCTATACGTTAGCCGTCCGGCATTTTCGAACGGTCAAAGCCGGTAGCGAACTCGCTTTGTGAACATTCAAAATTTGCCTGTGCGTCTGCAACCGTAGTTATATGCATGCATGCATGTATGAATATCAATATCTGCAATAGACTGAAGCAGATTATTTTATAGGATTTCGTTTATCACAAATGGTAGATAATTCTGCATGCTAAAAAAATTGGTAAAAGATCTTAACATTATCTTAACATGATTAATATTATTGATCATCAGAGAACCCTACAGACACATTGCTTCTCAGCTTTTAATGAAAACAGAGAACTCAAATAAATAAGTTAATTGGAAAGAAATCATAAACCATCAACCAAACAGCCATCAAAATAAATACATTATAAAAATAGTAATACATTAGTAATGTGTTTAATAAGCATCAATATAGCCTATTTATTCATTTCAAACCATGTTTAATCATCATAAACTATGTATAATTTGAAAGCTTCAATTCTCAAAAATCATCCGGTTTCTCTTCTTTAAATACTCTTAAATGTAGTTTAATTCAAGCACTTTCAAAGACCAATGTTTGTTTTCACATACTTTCCGGTCCTTGAATACTGCGTCTGAAATTCAAGAACCGTGAGGCCTGTTATTAACTAATAAATGCTACGTGTTTTTGAGTAGATCCAAACATTATAATTGCTAACACAATAGCCTACATGAAGAACACGTTAGCTAACACGACATAAACATTTTGGCCAGTGCCAAAACACTCTAACCCGAGGTGCCCTAATGACTACCGCCCTAAAGCACTCACACCCATCGTCATGAAGTGCTTTGAGCGGCTGGTCCTGGAACACCTAAAAGACTCTCTACCATCCACATTGGACTCACACCAGTTTGCCTACCGCAGCAATAGGAGCACAGAGGATGCCGTTTCCATGGCACTGCACTCTGTGCTCACTCACCTGGACAATAAGAACACTTACGCACGCATGCTGTTTGTTGACTTCAGCTCAGCATTCAACACTGTCATCCCAACCAAGTTAATAGCCAAACTTGGAGACCTGGGCATCAATACCTCAATGTGCAACTGGATTTTGGACTTCCTAACTGACAGACCCCAGAATGTTCGTTCAGGATTCACCTGCTCCACATCCATCACTCTTAACACTGGTGTACCACAGGGCTGTGTGCTAAGCCCGTTTCTCTACTCCCTCTTCACCGCCGACTGCAAGCCTGTGTATGGATCTAATTCTATCGTCAAGTTTGCGGACGACACTACGGTGATTGGTCTCATCAGCAACAACGATGAGACTGCCTATAGGGAGGAGATCCAGCACCTGGCCACATGGTGCACCGAAAATAACCTGCTCCTCAACACCACCAAAACGAAGGAGCTCATCGTGGACTTCAGGAAGGAGTCAAGAGGCACACACGACACCATCCACATCAATGGAATGGCTGTTGAACGTGTCTCCAGTTTCAAGTTCCTGGGGATCCACATCTCGGCGGACATGTCATGGACGACCAACACCTCCAGCCTGGTCAAGAAGGCTCACCAGCGCCTCTTCTTCCTGAGGACACTGAGGAAGAATCAGCTCTCCTCGGCTATCCTGGTGAACTTCTATCGCTGCGCAATAGAAAGCATCCTGACCAACTGTGTGGCAGTGTGGTATGGGAGCTGCTCTGTTGCGGAGCGCAAGGCACTGCAGCGGGTGGTGAAAACTGCCCAGCGCATCACAGGGACTCCACTGCCTGCCAGCGAACACATCCAGAGGAAACGCTGCCTGCATCGAGCTCGCAGCATCCTCAAGGACTCCTCTCACCCAGCCCACAGACTGTTTTCTCTCCTGCCCTCCGGCAGGCGTTTCAGGATCCACCGGACCAGGACCAGCAGACTAAAGAACAGTTTTTTCCCCAGAGCTGTCTCCTTACTGAACTCTAACCCCCGTTGATCCACTTCCCTCATGTACTGATAACTCTCCTACCTCACATCCGCCTTCACTTTGTTATTTGCACTACCGACTGTTTATTACAGTAACAACTGTTTACTTATGCATTTTGCACTACCACACCGTAACTGGATGATGCTCATTTGCACTGCCGACTGTTTTTACAGTACCAACTGTTTACATTTGTATTTTGCACCGTACTTCTAACTGTAATATGCAATCACTTCCACTGCACTTTTACACTTTTTTTTCGGATAGCTTCTGTCCATAATTTATTGCACTACCCTAATCCACTGCCATATTCCTCATTTTAGCCTAACATATCATTGTATACCTCTATCTGTAAAATTCTGTTTATAGTAATAGCCATCTGTATATATATTATATTCATAGTACATTTCCACCTGTAAATTCTGTTTATAGTTAAAGCCATCTGTATATTATATTCATAGTACATATCCACCTGTAAATTCTGTTTATAGTAATAACCATCTGTATATTATTCACTGTACATATTCACCTGTAAATTCTGTTTATAGTAATAACCATCTGTATATTATTCACTGTACATATTCACCTGTAAATTCTGTTTATAGTAATAACCATCTCTCTATTTATAGATATATTTATATATACTCAGTACATATCCATGTCCTGCACTTATGCAAACGTTGTATATCCTGCACTTGCTGCTATTGCACTTCTGGTTAGACCTAAACTGCATTTCGTTGCCTTGTACTTGTACTTGTGTAATGACAATAAAGTTGAATCTAATCTGAATCTAATCCAATAAAATAAAATAACCATAGTTAAAACCTGTAATACTGAGTTAAAACATATAGGCTATAAAACACAAACCAACACATTCTCAAAGTGCATATGAAGTGTGCCATTTGGGACAGGGCCGCAGTGTTTACTGTTGACAGCTTAAAGGGATAGTTCACCCAAAAATGAAAATGTTATGTTTATCTGCTTACCCCCAGGGCATCCAAGATATGTGAGTGAGGTCTGTACACGATCTGGCTTGCGTAAACTATGGCAGATCGTGTACGGACCTCACTCACCGAAAGTGAGAGCGCGCTCATGGCTGTTGGACATAGTGGTGTATTAGGGGTAAAAATTATATAAATACTGTTCGGTTTCCCGCACAAACTGATTGTTTCATGTCTTAAGACATCAATGTGTCAGAATGAGCCGCAGAGTTTAATTTGGATTTGTCCATGTATGTTTGTTTTTTTTACTCATAGATTTTGTTAACATTCACATGCATTACGCCTCCGACTGACAGACTGCAACGGTTGGAGTTAAAAATCTTCTTTTGTGTTCTACTGAAGAAACAAAGTCACCTATATCTTGGATGCCCTGGGGGTAAGCAGATAAACATAACATTTTCATTTTTGAGTGAACTATCCCTTTAAGATTCTGACAGGCTAGAAAAAAAAAGTTGAATAAAGTCTTATTTTTGTTTTTTTACACAAAAAGTATTCTCGTCGCTTCATAAAATTAAGGTTGAACCACCGGAGTCATATGGACAATTTAAACGATGTCTTTACTAACTTTCTGGGCATTGAAAATGTTAATTAAATAACTGTCTGTGGAGGCATCCAAGTTTGAGTCTATGGGAGGCGTCAGAAAGCTCGCGGATTCCATCAAAAATATCTTCATTTGTGTTCTGAAGATGAACGAAGTTCTTACGGGTTTGGAACGACATGAGGGTGAGTAATAATGCTGCGTTCCAAGCAGGTTTTTGAGCCCGTAAGTTACAACTTCAAACCACGACTTGTGACTTTGTAGCGTTCCAGGCAAAGTCACGCCAAACTGCCTGAGCGCAAGGAATCGTGTGGTAGTTCTATGTAAACAAAGCATGGAGGACCGTCCAGGGTGTATGCTCATTTACAATCATTTCTATCGCCAAAGGTGCTTACTCCTTGCTTATTTGAGAGAAACGGAGGAGAAAAACAGTGCAGACGACAAGAAAAGCTGGTATACCTTTTATTTTACGTTATTTGCATATTTGTTTCATAAACACTGCATCCGTAGGGGGCTGCCATTGTTGCTTCGCGGTCTATGTGACGTCAAAACTCGTAACTGGGAGTACATCGATCTAGTACGAGTTCACGGGTGGGAAATCACGGGTTTGGCTGCCGTTCCAGTCCACTTTCAGGGGTAGAAGGTTGGAAAAACACGGGTTACAGGTTGCCTGGAACGCGGCATTATGCTGCCTTCACGTGCTATCGGAAATTGGATAATTCCGACTTCTGAAGTCGTGATTACGAGCTCATTGCATTCAAGTTTCAGAATGTGGGGGCGTTCATGTGCAATTTTTACCTTGGAAACTCGTATTTACGATAAATCCGATAGCACGTGAAGGCAGCATGAATGACATCATTTTCATTTTTGGGTGAACTAACGTTAACCCTTTATGGTGACCATTAAACATGAGGAAAGCAATGTAAAGTGTAGCCTAATATGCGCGTACAGTTAAAAAAAACTTATTTCAAACTGAAAACACTGTCAGTGTGTTACTTACAACATGAAGGCAGTGATAACCAGCATTCGTTACCACCAGGTAACGTTAACGTTATCCTTTGCAGCAAGTAGGCCTACTGTACAATGGGCCACATTCACTAAAAATTGCGTACAATTGCGCAGAAAAGTTCTGAACTCGACAGGTGTAACGTTACATGTCATGCACACACTCGTAACTTTGATGTTGATGGATGTATCCGGATGTAAATGAGACACGCGAAACCGGGGGCGTAAAACACACCTAAATCTCCATAAAACCGAGCCACATGTCTCTTTTCTGGTTCGCGCTCTCCTCTCGCGCTTTAGACGCTATATTCCCTGAGAGCATGCGCAGCGCAATCTTTAAAGGGGACATTACTTTAAGTAAGTCGCTGTCATGTATAGATTTGGAAAAGAGGTGATTAAACTGTTCAAAACTGCAGACTTTGCTTTTTGCTAATTAATGGAGAAATATATGTTGTTATATTTAACATGTGGAGGATGTGGAGACCATAAAGGTGAGCGAGACCCTTGGGCATTTAGGAGCCATTTTTATTATGGTTATCATCAAGTTGATAATTATGAAATTTGTAAATGTAGATGAATATCATTAAAGCAGTTTATTTTTATTTTAAATTCGCTTGTTGTTGAAGTTGAAAGATAGTCACCTTCTTACCTTTAAACAAGCATTCCATTGTTTCTGTTGGATTGCTTTACATGCATGAATTCTGGTAGGGTGAACTTGTCTTGAAATATACTGACAAAACAACAATACAAACTTTGGTGAAAAATGATGGTAAACGAATTATGTGAGATCCTTGATCATTATCTGAAAAAAAATGCATGCATATGAATGAAATTCCATGCAATTAGCTTCAGCTTTCTTTTTCTTTTATTCTTTTTGTCTAAACGAACTTCCTGTTCTACATGCTCTTTATCAAGTTCACTTTGAGAGTCTCAAATCCCAAAAGCATATTTCAAGTGAAGTCCACATGCAGCAACCTTTAATGGAACTAATGTTGTGTTCCAGGCAGGTTTTTGAGCCTGTAAGTTACAACTTCAAACCACGACTCAGGAATGTTCCAGGCAAAGTCACGCCAAACTGCCTGAGCCCAAGGAATTGTGGTAACAAGGTGTGGCGGACCGTAGGCTACGGGGCTTATGCTCATTTACAATTATTTATATCGTCAAATGTGCTTACTCCTTGCTTATTTGAGGGAAACGGAGGAGAAAAAATGGCACATAAGGCAAGAGAAGCTGTTATACCTTTTATTATACGTTATTTATTTCATAAACACAGCGGGCTGCCATTTTTGTTTTGCGGGCTGTGACGTCAGAGCTGGTAATTGCGAGTACATCGATCTAGTACGAGTTCACGGGTGGGAAGTCACGGGTTTGACTGCCGTTCCAGTGCACTTTCATGGGTAGAAGGTTGGAAAAACACGGGTTGCCATAATTTGGGTACATTTTAATCCAACAGAGTACGTTTATTTGAGCTGGCCTCTCAGAAAGTTCTGTGATAGACAGTTGAAGCAAGTCATGCATTGTGTCAAACACATTACATTAACCTTTGCACATGTAGGCTATTTTTACACAGTGATGTTTGCTATTGCTATTCACAATTGCTACTCATAGTCCATGCAATTTAGGCATAGTGCTTGTGCAGTATAAAACATTTAATTGTTAGCTCCCATGCAAACTAGTTTGGGTTTTAATTTTACGTGATATAATGATTTTTGAATTTTTGGGTGAACTATTCCTTTAGAGAAAATTGGGGAAGAAATGAGTTTTTCAACATATAAGCGAATGTCTTCTGACATGAGAGAGTGCCAAACTGGAGGCATCCCAGAGACACAGATGGTAGCTAAGCTATCTTGCAGATTTCATGGCATACTTCGCCTCATTCCTCGGTCCACATGACTGACTGCTTAATGGATGCAAAGCTGAAAATCATCCCTCTGTCTTTTGCTTGTCTTTTCAAAGTATCTGCTCTGGCATCCCATTTATTTCTCCAGGATTTTCTGTCAGCCTTGTCAGATGGCAGGTCTTAAGTAAGGCTACTGGTGATTATGTCCTTTTGGGTTTGAATGAAAAGTGTTTTTTGACTGAAGTGATAGACAGCTCATGACAGGGTTTCCTGTTCTTATCCACTCCTTCCTTTCTGAAACACTTCCATGAATGTCTACAAGCCAAACTAATGTTCAGAATGTAATGTACACTGTTGTTTGTAGTTTGTTTATCATATTTAAAAAATGTTTTTGTAGTGTTTATGAAAAACATTGCCTACCCTATACCTTTAAGATCTGTCATTTGCTCTTACAGGAGAGTTTTGGTGCAGAGCAGCACCGACTGAGAGAGACAGAGAGGAAGATTATCACTCCTTCCCCCGATCCACAACTGCTGTGAGGCCAAATCCACTTTAAATGAGGTGACCTTCCTCCTCCTACACATGGGAGCACAGTTAGAGGGAGGTATGAGAAGAAAGAGTGATGAAGTGAAGCAAAAAAAAACAAGTATAAATTATTCCTCTAATCCTGTCTGACAAGAGTCTCTGTAGGCATGTTACAAAGCAGCTCCTCCGTTTAGTGTAACCTGAAAAAATCAAATATTAAAGAGTTCATGGCAAAGAGAGCACCAACTCCTGTGTTGCTCCCCTCACACACACACACATATACCGGCATCAGGCTCTGCCAGTCATGCTGTTCCTCACCTCTAATTAAAAAGGAAAGTAATGGCATAGTTCGCCAGGAGGTGCTAAAACACACCTCCACAGGTAGCGGTACCCAACCTCGATAGGCGCAGACCAATTTGCCAGGAGTCAGTCATACTGACAGACAGTACAGTCAGAATTGAATTGAACATGGCGTGATAAAGCAAAGCATTGTGGGGTAGGGAGCAGCAGGAACACTCCAGACCAGCGCTATTGTATGTTCCCCTCAGGGCTCAGCAGACCTCTTTCGTTCCGCAAGAGCTAGTTAGAGACTGGGGATGTCCTTTTGAATGGGGCTCAGTTTGAGGTCCTTGTATGGCAGAGAAGCTCTCGACTGAGAGTCATTAGAAGTTTTGGCAACTGTAAGACGACCTGATGACTTTACTGTTGTATTTTTACCTGCTGTTCATAAAAAAAACGCATTGGAGCATGGGGCACACAGGACATATTTTTGGCATTTGGCATCATGGCTTGGAAGTATCAGGCCTGATGTGTAGAACATGACGTCAATGTGTCATTTCACCAGATTTATAATATAAATCATTTGTAAACCCATGGCAACTCAGGATAATACATCAATATGGTGAGAATTCCATGTCATCTTATAAACAATTATAACTTAAACATAAGTGAAGTCGTACATTAAATAATAAAAGCAAAAAAAGGTGTGAAATGACAGACAGAAAGAGGAAAAAACTGAGATGCTGAGGGTGGAAGATTCAGAGAAACTGTGAGTGGGAGGGGGTAATGGCAGACAGATGAAGATGACCTCTGTTCCCATCATGCCTTGAGTGGCAGGGTTAAGATTTGACTTTGTCATATCTTCTTTCCTTCAATTCTGGCACACTACACTCTAAAAAAAAAAAGGTTCTATATGGCACTAAAAGTGGTTCTTTGTCGTAATCATAGGGGAACCACTTTTGGTGCTATATAGCACCATATCTTAAAGGGTTAGTTCACCCAAAAATGAAAATTCTGTCATTAATTACCTACCCGATCATGTCGTTGGACACCCGTCAGACCTCCGTTCATCTTCGGAACAGAAATGAAGATATTTTAGTTGAAATCTGATGGCTCTGAAAGGCCTCCATTGACACAATGGCACGGTTCACTCTCAAGACCCTTAAAAGGTACTAAAGACGTCGTTACAAAGTCCATCTCACTACAGTGGTTCTAAAATAACTTTATGAATCGGCGACAATAGTTTTTGTGTGCAAAAACACCCAAAATAACGACTTATATAGTGATGACGATTTCAAAACAAGGCATCATGAAGCTTCGAAGCGTTATGAATCAGTGAGCCGAATGATGATTCGGATCGCGTGTCAAACCGCCAAACTGCTGAAATTTGGCGATTCAAACCACTGAATCGACTCGCTGATTCATAACGCTTCGAAGCTTCATGATGCCTTGTTTTGAAATCGGTCATCATGATATAAGTCGTTATTTAGGGTTTTTTTGCGCACAAAAACTATTCTCGTCACTTTATAGTTATTTTAGAACCACTGTAGTGAGATGGACTTTGTAACGACGTCTTTAGTACCTTTTAAGGGTCTTGAGAGTGAACCGTGCCATTGTGTCAATGGAGGCCTTTCAGGATTTCAACTAAAATATCTTAATTTCTGTTCCGAAGATGAACGGAGGTCTGACGGGTGTCGAACGTCATGAGGGTAAGTGATTAATGACAGAATTTTAATTTTTGGGTGAACTAACCCTTTAACATGTTCTGTATATGGTAGCGGTGCTATATAGCACCTCAGCCAAAGAACCGCTGAAGAAACACTGAAGCACCAAGATTGGTGCTATACAGCACTTAAAAAGGTTCCCCTATGATTACGAGCCAAGAACCACTTTTAGTGCCATATAGAACCTTTTTCATGGTTCTCACTGCAAAAAACAAAAAAACCAACAAAAAGTCTTTGTGTTGTTTTCCATCCAGAAAAAAAATGTATACATCCTTAAAGGGGTCCTATAATGCCCCTTTTTTTCAAGATGTAAAATGATGTCTGATGTCCCCAGTGTATGTGAAGTTTTAGCTCAAAATACCCCACAGTTAATTTTTTTATAGCATGTTAAAATTGTCACTTTTTGAAGGTGAGCAAAAACGTGCCGTTTTTATGAGTGTCCCTTTAAATGCAAATGAGCTGGTGCTGCCG
This sequence comes from Gobio gobio, assembly GCF_949357685.1. Classification (NCBI taxonomy): domain Eukaryota; kingdom Metazoa; phylum Chordata; class Actinopteri; order Cypriniformes; family Gobionidae; genus Gobio; species Gobio gobio. The sequence continues at coordinate 39,100,593 of NC_137108.1, read as the reverse complement.
GTATCCTTGCAAGGAGAGGGCAGAGCTTTAAGAGCGAGATTAGCAGCGGTCACACTAGACTTTGAGCATGCAAAATTTCTTCGTACACAGCAACGGTCGTGATATGACGTCACTCTCTGAAGCGTATTTTTTATAAACACAAATTCAACATAAACAAATCGTAATACACTCAAAACGTATATAAAAATATACTTGACTTTACTGCAAAAATATTGTTCTTTTAATTCAGCCAAGAGGTCACGCCTTGAAGTATTGATCTTCTACTGGTGACACGTCGTCAGGTGATGCGAATTCGAATTCTCACAAAGCTTGAACAGAGTTCACCAAAGCTTGAACTTTGGAATGCAGCAAAATGCGAAACTTTGGCATTACCCTAACCCTAACCCTGATCAAGCAGCATACGGAGGGTGAACTGACGACAGGCTAAAGAGTCCTTATTTGTGCAATCCACCCTTAAAGTGCCGTAATGTACTAAAACAGTGATATTAAAAGATCAAATTCAGTTTACACCTTTTTGATGATGCATACTATGCATACAGGCGAGCAGATGAGCCCAGAATATGAACGCAATGCATTTTCTTTCGTAATGGGTTTCAATGGGAAAAACACTTCAAGGGATAGTTCACCCAAAAATGAAAATTAGCCCATGATTTACTCACCCTTAAGTCATCCTAGGTGTAAATGACATTCTTCTTTCAGACGAATATAATCTGAGTTATATTAAAATGTTCTTAAACTGCTTTGTTTTTGAAGTCCATAAAAAGTGCATCCGCCCATCAAATAACGTGCTCCACGTGGCTCTGGGGTGTTAATAAAGGCCTTCTGAAGCGAATGGATGCGTTTGTGTAAGAAAAATATCCATATTTAAAACTTTATAAAGTAAACTTCGGCCGACCGCCTTCCCTGTTCAATATATGGAAAAATTGTTGAAAGTTCCCCTGCCGATCGAAAGACTAACGCGACCAGGTACGCTCATCAGAACATCACATACGCATCTTGAGTTTCACTTTCAACATTCAATACTTTTCCACAGAAGGTCGAAAGTTAACTTGATAAAGTTATAAATATGGATATTTTTCTTACACAAACGCGTCGATTCGCTTCAGATGGCCTTTATTAACACCCCGGAGCCGCGTGGAGCAGTTATATGACGGACAGATGCACTTTTTATGGACTTCAAAAACAGAGCAACTATGAAGTCAATTCTAATGCTTGGATTAGCCTGAACTTGTGTAATATAACTCCGATTTTATTTGTCTGAAAGAAGAATGTCATACACACCATTTTTGGGTAAACTATCCCTTTACCGAGAAACCTTGTGTTACATTAATATTCTGTGTTCATCTGCTTTCCTGTACAAATGCAACATCAATAAGTTGTATATTGAATTTGGTATTTTAATATCACTGTCTTACTGCATTAGCCTAGAAATCTAGACGCACCCTAGCGGCAGCAAATATAATTTGCAGCCAGGGCGTCTAGCAACTCTCTGTTGGCTTGCGAGCTGAAAAAAGCAAACTCTAGTCAGGCCAATCACATCGTGTATAGAGTCGGTGGGCGGGCTTAACAATGACGGCAGAGTTGTGGCGGTTCCGAATGCTACTTGAAAACAAAGAAGCTGGCGAATAGCAGTCCTTCAAAACGGCTTTTGCCCGGACTCTGGAAGACTTGGGGTTAATCTTTTCTTTGAGAAAAGAACAAAGAAAGGCACTGAAGTCATTCTTAAAAAAGGAAGATGTGTTCAGAGTTTTGCCGACCGGATACGGCAAAAGTTTAATCTATCAACTAGCTCCACTGGTGGGAAAACGCATGGGACTCAGCCACAACCCGCTTGTGATTGTCGTCTCGTCACTGATAGTGCTCTTGTTGGTTGTAGCGCTATCCAGTTGCGTGCAGAGGGAATTTGAAAGACAACCGTTGATCCCGGCCATCGGATTGAGCCCTGCCAAAGGTGTGTTCCCAGACCCAACATCTTGATGTGGATCTGGCTTGTCAGGCTATTACTGCATTAATACTGACTATAAACCTGGTAAAAATTACTGGTGGGCAATGGAGGAAAGCCTTGTTTTTCCCTCCAAGTGGGCATTCCTATAAGCGTGTGACGTCACGTGAAAACTATGAATTGCAATAAATGTAAAAAACGGATGTGACAGCTTGAGCAGACTCCTAAATGTGCTCTACTACAACAACTCTTTCTCTTCTCAACATGACCTTACTCCCTTTGTTGCGTGTTCCCGGGGGCAAGGTTTATGTACATTTTAGGGTTAGTGATGTCACTAACCTGTAAAGAAGCTGGTTGTAGTCCCTACCAGCCGTTTGTTGTGGTCCTTAAAAAGCAATTTCTGTAAAAGATCTCCCTTGCATTGAACTTTGAGCGTCATAACTTTACAGATGGTGTTTATGCTCAAACAGCAACATTACACACTAACTAAAGTTAAAAAAGTGAAATCATAATTAACCACCCCGTTAAAACATGTTTAAGTTTGATGAACAGAGAATTTACTGTGTGAGCAATATAAAAATAAAGTTGGAAATTCTGTTTAGCACACATATTGTCTGTATAGAATTTACATAGCAGGGTGTCCCACATTATAGTACTAGATTTGGTAACACTTTATTTTTATGATCCACTTTAGACATTCCTAACTATAAGTAACTTTGCAACTACATGTCAACTATAGTCATTAGAGTATTAGTAGTCTGTCTGCTTTATATCTGCTAACACTTTATTTTGATGGTTACCTAAAGCCCGGGACACACCTAGCCAACGATCGGAGATCGGAGAGAGAACTCTGATTGGCTGTTCAGCTCAGCGAATCAGTGCACGATAATAATAGCAAAACAGCTAGCAAAAAACGGTACAGATAGAAAGCTGTTCTAATTTTGTCATCTTACCGAGTGTTCCTGGGCAAATATTTTAATATTAACATGAGCGGAGTGGAATAAAGAACGTGATCAGCAGGGTTGATATTCACAAAGGCAAGCACGCGCTGGTTTATGGTTTGTGTATCTGCAGCCTGAACGGTTTCCCTTTTTGAATGACGAATGATGTTCGTTTTTTGACGTCAGTTTGGTGTGTCCCGGCCTTAACAGACATTCTACTGACTTTAAGCAAGTACATGTCAACTTCTTCTACTAACTCGAACCCTAAACTAGCAGTCTACTCTAATGAGTGTGGTAACACTTCAATTCTCACTATTAGTTGCTTATTAGCATGCATATTACTAGGATATATTGGCTGTTTATTAGTACTTATAAAGCACATGTTAATGCCTTATTCTGCATGACCTTATTCTACATCCCCAATACCTAAACTTAAACACTACAAAAACTACCTCAACTATTAATAAGCATCAAATAGGAGTTTATTGAGGCAAAAGTCGTATTTAATAGTGAATGTGTTCCCCATGCTAAAGTGTTATCATGAGAGTTAGTTGACATATAGCTGCAAAGAATGTCTAAATGGGACTATCGAAATAAAAATGTAACCCTCTATTTCGTCAAAATAAATAAATAGATAAACACATTACTATTGTTTATGATATTGGCTAAAACCACTCTGGCTAGCAATCTGATTATCAGATATAATAGATATGCCCTATTAGTGCAGATAAATCATTTTAAAGCTTTATGAACCAAGCCTCTTCATCCCAGCACTTCAGGTCAATTTCTGGTTTATGAGTTGTGCAGAGAACACGACTGTAACCCACAAAGCATTATTTCACAGTTATGGGGGTGTTTGAATACATGCCGGATCTATAATGCTTTAATCAATACAGTGCAAAGACTGTATAATTTGCCATTTGTTCTGTTGTCCAGCACCATTTTATTCCATATAAATTGACCTTTTTATAGACTTGTCTTGGCTCATGCCCACAGTGCTTAGGAAGTTCACCGTGATCATTCTGTTGTTGGAAAGCACTCGTTGCCGCTCATATGCATCACTGGTGATGTATCCAATTAACATTTGACAATCTACTATGCTTCTTGACAAATAATGCTTCTGCCGCACATGTCGCTTTGAGTCATATTAGAGTATATAGCTTAGCCCAGTGAACCTATAAACATACAACATATAGTAGCTATGCTACATGGCATTAGAAAATGAGTTAAGCCTGTTTTTCTTGTTTTTGTTCCATTATGAACTAATTCAATTGACTCCATATCTCTACTGCTAATTTCTTATCAGAATGTGTTTATTGGTTTTGATCAAAACAAGATTGAAATCCTCTGGTACTCTGAAAACAACACTATTTTACAAGCTACTTGATAAGAAAAAATGGTGAGACTTTAAAATAAGGTTTCGCTTGTCAATATTAGTTAACTACATTAGTTAACGAACTAACAATAAATTGAATTCTTCTGCTGCATTTATTAATCTTAGGTAAATGTTAATCTTAACATTTACTAATACATTATTGAAATCAAAAGTTGAATTTATTAACTGTAGTGACTGAGCAAAATCAGACACCTAGGGCGTTTTCACACCTGAAAGTCCGCACCAAGGTCCGAACCGAAGTTCATGTTTTGATACATTTTATACATTCAGTTAGTTTTGGTTTGGTTTCACATTGCAATTATGCGAGCGCACTAAAGAACTTTACATGATACACTTGAGTCCACTCGTCATCATCTATGTGAGCTGCATCTGGACATTGACTGGTTTGTAAACGGACATGCGTCTGACGTCAGCGTCTTTGACAAGAATGAATGAACGGATGCATATCGTTGCCACTATTGAACAGTGCGCATTGCTTGACTATTTTCTTTTCGTTACGTTTAAAAGTGGACATTTCAAGCTTTATATATACATATTTCTCATGTTTGTGAGACAAGTAGCCTGCTGAGTTTCAGTTTATTTGAGACGCGCTCCAGTTCATGTGCAAAGCATGTGATCGCTCCCGCGATTATTGTCTGCTATAGACTATTTGCTTCTTATTTATTAAATCCAGGCAATTATCTGATTAAACGTTGATTAAAATTTAAATTTCTTTCAAAATAATTTCTGAACTTCTGTCTTCTGACATATTAAGCATCTTTTCACTTTTCATAATCAATGTAGCCTAGATGAAGTTTAAAAATAACATTATAATATTTAAACATAAACATGAACTTCCTGTAAATGGTCTGAAAGTATGAACCATACAGAAAATGCTTTCACACTAGAAACGAACCAAACCTTTGTTCAGTTTGATCCGGACCGAGACTACCTCTTTTCGTCGGACCAAATTTCGTCTGTTTGGTCCGGACCGTGTTACGGGGGAGGTTTCACACCTGTAATTTTGATTCGGACAAAACTGGAAAGTCTGAAAATCCGGACCAAACAAGGTAGGTGTGAAAGCGCCCTAAATTGCCTGTTACATATAACAAATATGTTTTAAATACTTTGTGCTGGGTAACAGACCTTCCCCCAACACCACAGAGAAGGATCCTCGGTTACCCTGGAAACAAAACTGATAAGATGTTTTACGACACCAAAGGAATGTGGCCACATGGGAAAGACACAGCCTGTAAAACACACGCTTTTGCCTCAAGTTATAGACAAACCGTCTATAAATGAACAAGCACCCTAGGACCTTGTATGTACGCACATAACTGTCTTGCAAAGGGTCGGTTGCATTGTATGTAACTTAAGAATGTCTTATGAACAACTTACTATTTCAGGTAACCTTATATATGTCGTGTCTCATATCAAATTAATGCTCGCTTCACAACTTACACTTTTATGTACGTCACGTTCTCGTAAGAGGCAATATGTGTTTGTTGCATTAATTAAAGTATAAATGGGCACAGACCCTTTTGAATCCGGTTTGAAACAAAGAGCCATAAATCTCCAGAGGAGATTTTCCCGCTTGGAAATCCCAACAATCTCATTGGTCAAGTCTACTTCAGGAGGTGGTGACCTCCTGCAGACTTCTTAAGGAGCAAGGCACTCGTCCCCTCTCTCTCTTCTTCTGTGTCACGGAGCCCCGCAGGCCGCTCACATAGCTGGCCTCTACCCTCACCGAGTCAAAGGCCTCACAAGGCCCAAACTCTGCACGCCATGTACAATTTTCTCATCTTCAATGAATTCGAAGCAACCACGCAAGCTCATAATTTCTTCATCCAATGCAGAAGAACTTGATCGCCACATCACAGCCATCGGACGGAACCCACAAACTTTCTTCTGCGATTTCACCTCGGACAGTCTTCTACAGCTCAGGCTAAATGCAAGTAAAGTACAAAACAGAAATCGCTGTGTAGTTAGTAAAACTGTAAACTCTTTGTTCAGACAAAGAAGCTTATAAATGGTGGTTCTTCACAAAGGTTCTAGACTTTCTGCATAACTTCATCCATCTGTTCTGACCCTTTTCCCTCCAACCACTTTAACCTTACCTCTTATCATGTATGATCATGTTATGTATCTATTATGTCCGTATGTTTAATGTTTGTTTTAGTCTTGTTCCGTGATTTAGTTATTAAAGTTTGTGCACAATATATGTTTGGTCCTGACTTCCTGCCTGCAAACAAATTGTCCCTTAAATGATCGATCTTGGTGATGCGCTCTAAGCGCTTAGGTGAATTCAAAGAAATTATTTTTCTGTGGCCATGAAAAATATCCTTTTCTGAGAATTAAATTAATAATAAATACTGAACGTCCTTAGGACGAACTGATTGAATGATTGTAATGTAAATGTAGCTACATCAAGTTAATCTAGTTAACTGATTCAAATATTCATAATTAATCATAATGAATAATCATAATGAGTTATGAATAATTATTATTTCCCCTCATAACAAGCTAATTCTCTACATAACATTATTTAAAATGAACTAACATGAACAATGAACAACTGCATTTTTAATGAACTAACATTAACAAAGGTTAATACATGTTTTAAAAAATTGTATTTAGTTAGCTCATAGTTCATTCATGTTAGCTAATGTATGAACTAATGAGATGATACCAAAACAATTTGTCAAGAACATAAGTGTAAAATGTAAACAAAGCAGAAGTAGCCCTAAGAAATGCTACATGATAAAATGCCTCAGTAAAGTTCACATTCATTTGTTGATAATGATGCTTGGCTGCAGTTGTAAGTTAAAGGCGGGCCAGACATTATTCACCAGGAATTACTGTGTCAGGCTCTAAATGTATGACAGAGAAATAAAATAAATATCATCAGTCCCACCTGTATCGATGACCTTCTCTCACTGTGTTGCAGATAGATAGATAGATAGATAGATAGATAGATAGATAGATAGATAGATAGATAGATAGATAGATAGATAGATAGATAGATAGATAGATAGATAGATAGATAGATAGATAGATAGATAGATAGATAGATAGATAGATAGATAGATAGATAGATAGATAGATAGAGACATTTCAATTGAACTGAGCACGGTGAAATTAGGTAATATTGCTGGACATTGATCATATCTGCATTTGAATTCATATTTTAAATTCATCATGAATGCTTGCTATGAATGAGTGCATGATTCATTTTCAGAAAGAAACTTGTAAAAAGCCAACCCATCAAAAGTTTTTCTATTTTCTTTAGTTTTGCCTTTAATGACTGGTTGAAACTTTCTGAACTTCTGCCCATGCTAAATAAGATTTCTGTTTATATACAGCTCTCCCATCCAGAAATACATCTTTATAATAAAACATCTGAACAACATTTTGTAACATTTATACCACTATTCGCAAGCCGTTTCATATTAGGGCATTTATTAATTTAGCAGATGTTTTTTATCCAAAAAGAAAATGTGGAAAGGCATGTCAACCAAAGGAGACACAGATTTTCATTTTGGCCCGAAAAATATGAGCTAGTACAGAAGTTATAGCAAAAAATAAAACGGAAGAGAGTAGGTTTTATAGTGGGGAGTATATTAAATAATAAATGCTTGCAGAGACCTTTATAGATCATATGTGCAGCCATAATCATCAGGGACAAATAAAAGTCTGTAAATAAGCTCCACCTTTTGTTTATCAATAAATAATTATTATGTGTGTGTGTGTGTGTATATATATATATATATATATATATATATATATATATATATATTAAGACTGTTTATAGATAACCTGAAAATATGTCTGAAAGCTTTATAGACAGATAGGATGAGAGTGACTCTTGAGGGCCCAGCATCAGTTCAAGTCAGACAACAGCAGCGGTGTGAGCTGCTACTAACAATGAGCAAGATGGACCTTTCAGGGTAGGAGATGGACTTAAAATGAACTCCCAAAACTTTCTGACAGATTCTGGAAGATAAATTCTTCAAACATTGGTACACTGCAAAGAATTTCAGGCCTCTCCAATTTTTCAGTTGGCCAAATTGAATTTCTGTGAATTGATACAATTTAATTAGCAGAAATTCAATTTGGCCAACTTAATTTTGATGTGACCAGTCACTAGACAATTTTAAATTGGAGACCTGAATTTTTTTTACAGTGTACAAGAGGATTTTGTATCGGTCTGTCTATAAAGCCTATAGCTCTATTGCCCTTATTAAATTCTGCACATTTTAGAGTGACCTTTTATTGTGGCCAGCCTATGCAACCTGTGCAATAATCATGCTGTCTAATCAGCATCTTGATATGCCACACCTGTGAGGTGGATGGATTATCTCGGCAAAGGAGAAGTGCTCACTAACACAGATTTGTGAACAATATTTAAGAGAAATAAGCCTTTTGTGTACATAGAAAAAGTCTTAGATCTTTGAGTTCAGCTCATGAAAAATGGGGGCAAAAACAAAAGTGTTATGTTTATAATTGTGTTCAGTGTACATATATACACACACACCGATCAGGCATAACATTATGAATACTGCGCCACCTTCCTAATATTGTGTTGGTCCCCTTTTGCTGCCAAAACAGCCCTGACCCATCGAGGCATGGACTCCACTAGACCTGGGCTGTGGTATCTGGCACCAAGATGTTAGCAGCACATCCTTGCAAGTCCTGTAAGTTACGAGGTGGGGCCTCCATGGATCGGATTTGTTTGTTCAGCACATCCCACAGATGCTCGATTGGATTGAGATTAGATCTGGGGAATTTGGAGGCCAAGTCAACACCTCATTGTTGTGCTCCTCAAACCATTCCTGAACTATTTTTGCTTTGTGGCAGGGCGCATTATCCTGCTGAAAGAGACCATAGCCACCAGATATATATATATATATATATATATACACACACATACATACACATACATGCATGCATGCATGCATATAAATGGCATCGAAGATTTTCACCAGGGATGCCCTTTAAGTGCATCATCTTTTATTTCCTGAAAAAAAAAGTGCTTTTTTGCATTAACAGCGAAAGCTTCACTCGATAAACAGAGCAGCATATCTCACACAGATAAGCTGAGGAGAAACAGATGGTGCGGACCCGTGCCTCATACAGCGAGCCATCGCTCTGTAACAGGTTGTGAAGATTCACAGGGTGGAGGGAAGATAAAGAAATGGAGGAATGGAACTCATCCATGTGTCCACTGCACCTGGCTATCTGCCTCCAAGCTATGTGTACTCTATCCTAAGCGCTGAGCTGGAACAACAGGCCGCTCTACCACCTCCAGGGAGCCCTGCACGTACAAACCGGACGAGATAAGGGGGCGCGTTTGGACAGCCATAGGATCCGTCAACCAGGACCATCCAAAACCAGGCCATCTGGCTGGGGTCTGTCCTACCCACTTTACAAGGCACCGAACCGCAGCGCCAAGAAGGTTCCCACCTGCTCTACACAGCGACAGGGAGAGATAACAGCTGAATAGCAAACATTTGTTGCAAAGCGTGTGCAATATACATAGCAAACCTACAATTTGCATGGAGAAGTCATACTTCAAAACTCAGAGGAGAGCACTGGCACTTGCATCTGTGAGTTAAAGAACATCAACATGAAAACAGAGACTGGATAAAGATGGGAGAGACTGAGTGTCTACAGTATGACCCTTTCCAAGGACAGAAGATTAGCATGTGGCTGCTGATCAGGAGAATGTCTGAAGAACCTCAAAGAGGGGCAAAATTACAAGGGTACTGGAATGCTGATTGATTCTTTCAGAAAAAAAAAAGGCAACATTTTCCATTCTGAATTCTGATTAATAAGGGCAATAGAGTGCTGCAAGTGCAAGGCTGACATATTTTTGTAGGCCAAAAGCCGGAAACGAGTTAGCCTTTTAGCACTGCCGGTTCCATCATCCTGAAGTCAGTGGGTTTTTGTTTAAATGCCTGAAATGAGGTCTGTGACAAAATATATCAGTCATTTTTTTAAAGCTTTTACTTGCTTGAAAAAGGCTGTTGCTAAGTGGCTAAATGGGACTATAAACATCATCATTCCAAAAAGGTAAACGCATCTATTTACTAGTCCACGCTCACAGCCTCAGTGTTTATAATCACGCTCATGCAAAATATTCTAACTCAAGCATTCAGGGAAAATGTTTTTAAATAAAGATTGAAAGAGCAACTGTGATGTAGTTAGTTTATATCCCACTTTTAGCTTTTTACTTGACGATTTCGATTGTATTTAGGCTTCCAAATTCAAAAGTCGTGTTCATTTGTGAAGAATATTATGTACAAAATGTGTAAGAATCATAAACTTTTGTTGGTCACTGAGCTTTTCTGCAATAATCCAAAAGCCAATGAAAAAAATCTTACTGGGTTTTTTGTCAAGGGAACCAAGTGCGATGCTAACTTAAAAAATACGTCACCACTGCAGTACTCTATAAGGGTTCTACTCAGTTTAAATACGTTTTATTACACTGATCTTCTTCTTCATTGGTCCGTCTGTGCACATTAGGCAGCAAGCGTTTTCCACTGGTTGCGATTGGCTGCATGGGATTTGGCTTCTTTCCATGTAATGCCGGATTCCGACTGATAACCCTTATGATTCCCATTTAACGACTGATACCGTTTATTAAAAGGATAGTTCTGATTATTCTGATTGGTTGAGCCGCATTCAAAGCCGTCGTAATAACTCTACAAACATACACCTGTGACCTCATTGCACAAGTATTACTGCACCACTAGGTCTAAAGATTAAAATTTATATTTTTTATGTACTGACCGTTTTATAAAATCAATAACCCCCATAACTGATAACAAAAGAAATCACGAATAGCAGTGTTTCAACTATTTGACCTGTAAAAAGCTAAATTCAACAAATCGGTTTCCTTTTTAACCAATTCATTTACACAAACCACTCAAACAAACCAATTATTTCCGAAACGTTATGATGTTATATATAAGGGGAGATGTTTGAATTAGATTCCCTCAGCTGCCTTAATTATAAAGCTGCGTGCGTAATACAAAGTGACATTAAAAACCGCAATGGAACATTTTGTCGTTCTTTTGGAATAAGTAGCTTGTTACTATAAAAGTTACAAAGGTTAAACAGCAGAGCTACTGTCATGTCACTGAAAAATGTTAGTAGCATTGCTACTTTTAGCTAGTGACTCCTCAACACTGCAGTTCAGTATATGCGCTATGACAGAGGAGGTCTTGTCCTCTAATTAATCTGGCATGTCTTTAAGCTCCAACACTGGATCACTTTGCAGGCCTGTTGAATAATTCACATCTCCTCTACGAGCTACTGTATGTCATAGGAGAAAGCCTGCGGTCTGCAGCCACCTCACATCCACGGCAGGAAATGGGGAGAATACAAAAAAGGAGGAAGTGAGAGAGGTAGGGATGGGAGAAGGAGAGATTGAGTACAAAAATAGACATTACAGAGATGGAAAGACTTTGATAAGAACCACCAGACTGAGAAACCGACAGGAGGAAAGGATGGAAAAGCGGACAGACGATGGTCTAAAAGGGGTGAGAGAATCTAATGAATCAGCAGGGGCTGGGAGTCTATCCCAGAAGAGCAGATCTGGCTGACAAAGCCCAAGGATATGAAAATGTCAGTCAGGTCACAGTCTTTATGTTCAAGTTCCATTCAGGATGTGCCCAAGAACTATTTCAGCTCTCGTTTCTCTCCCAGACTGCAATATTATTTATTAATTATGGACTGAATGCCTGCCTGGTATTAGGTTTTCAACTGCACTCTGTACCCTGTTTCAAATGCCATGACTTCTTATAAACACTATCGGCCCAATTTTAACGATCTGAGCGCATGGCATGGTGCACTTAGGGCGTGTCCGAATCCACTTTTGCTAGTTAAACGACAGAAAAAACGGTTGGCGCGCCAGGCGCATGGTCTAAAATGACTGTACCCAGTCTCTTAATGAGTCATGGGTGTGTTTTGGGCGTAACATGCAATAAACCAATCAGAGACTCATCTCCCATTCCCTTTAAAAGCCATGGTGGATTCGCCATTTACATAGCAGAGTCTGTGAGCGGAAAGACTGAACACTTCTCCAGAGAAGAATCCTTTTATTTTTAATATTTAAAAAATGTTGTGTGCTGTTGCGCGTCCCTGTGTGTGTAATAAGCAGAGTGTATGTGTGTTGTGTACTGGCCTATAGGCGCATATTACTAACACGCCCATTAAATAACACAACAAATACTGCGCTATTGACTTTAGACCAGGTTTTTATTGGTCAATGGCACAGTCGTTTTCAGTTGCCTCAAAATAGCAACGCGCCTGAACACACCTCGTTTTCAGACCAGCACGCCCATGGGCGAACAGATGCATTTTGCTATTTAAACAACGTGGCACTGGACTTGAAAATGATAACTGCGATGGGCTGAAACTAGCAAAAAAATATGCATTGCGGCGGGTGTATGATAGGGCCCTTAAGCAAGGGATAATATACAGTCAGACGGTCAGTATCACAAATTAAACCCCGACAGGTTGACCAAACAAATAAATCAGTGAACATGAAACATTGAGTTTAAATTACTTTATAATCTTACCTGTATAGAACATTGCAATGTTCAAAACAATTGACCTAGCAAAACGATACATACTGCAAAAACAAAAATCCTCTGATGTCATTTTCACTACAATAGAGATGCAGTTGTGTTTGCTTAAATAACGACGCTGAGAGTGGTTTCAGTTACCTGAAACAGCAAGTTGAAAAAAGAACAAAAAAATAACTGAATTAAGGCTCATTTAATGAAGCTTTTGTTACAACCTGGCCCTGAAATATAGTTCTGTCATGACAATGATCTGAGAGTTTGGCACGGTAATGCGTATGACAATGTTAATGTGTTTGCTCTTGGTGGAATAGATCTGCTACACTGCTGCTGCTTTTATCGCTGATGTTGTTGATTTATAGCTGTTGCTGCAGAGCAAGTACAGAACTTGCCACTGCCAACACACTCGACATGGCTCTGCTGAACAAGATCTAAACAGGTGGAGCTGGGGAAGGTGGAGAGTTTCTGAAAGCACGCTGCAAACTGCTACAGCAAAGAATAGGCAAGAAATTGAATGTTGAGCAGCGAGCTCATTGGCTAACAATATAGCAGGAACCAATCAGCTGTGCCCTATAGAGAATGATGTTTGCATGCAGATTGGCTTAAAGACTTATGAGCCTGTGCAATCTAGAGTTTAATGACAAAACTTTGTATTGTTGGTCAACTGTGAGTACACTGTAACCCCGTTTAAATTGGCAAAACTAAAAACAAATGAGGTAATCATTTACATCAACATTTTTAAGTTAAGAAATTCAAAGTTTAAGTAAGCAGAACTGACAATTTAATTACTCTTAACTTCAAATATTTGAGTAAGATAATTCATACATTTAACTTAAAATTATCATGTAATCTCAACTAAAATATTTTAGTGGTGGAAACTTGGAAAGGTTTAACTAGCTAATTCAGTAAATGCTAACTTGCTAATTGGCAACTCAGTGCTTGGATAGCATTAGCATAGCAATTGCTGAATGAATATGACAATATAGAACATTTAACATACAGTTCAAACCAAGTTCATGCTCCACTCATGAACCCCCCAAAAAATCCAACATAATGTAAACTCTTCTAAATTAGCATAGCAAAACACTACTAAATCTCCCACTTAACTTTAATCTTGCACAAACACATGATATGACACTTAATTTTAGCATTTATTCTCTTTTCGAGTGTCATGGCAAAGCATGCTGGGAAATAGAGTTAAATTTAAGTTAGTCTAAATTAAATTAAACTAGTTCATAAAACTCAAAACAATAAAACAATTCAGATTACATAAAATGTGTCAGTTTTGTGAACTGAAAAGAAAAAGAAAGTTCTAAATGCTTTTAATTTGCATGTACTTTGTTTAATTTTAGTTTACCCTACTCAAATTAATTAATTATTTTAAGCATTAGGGTTGACAGAAATATCTGACTGCTGAATGCTGTGATTGACCAATCAGAATCGAGTATTCCATAATGCAATTTAATGACATCAAATTTTCTCAGAAATTTTTAAATCAAATTAGAACTTAATGTTTGGTTAACAACAGTTCAACAAGATTCACAGCATTTATTGATCTAGATTAGTATATAAATATAAGATTGTTCATTAATAACAGTACGTTAAATCATGTATTGTTAAAAATGTATATGCTTTAGTATTATTGTTCATTATTTCACGACTCCCAATGCATTTACTAATGTAAACAAATATATTTAGTGTTGCCTTGAAGCTACACAAATGAGGTTGAATAAATAAATGCTCCAATAAGACATTTACAGTCTTAGAACATTTTATTGTTGTTTGAACACCCTGTCCCACCCCAACCCTCAGTTCCCCATGAGATATATGCCTCCACGTCCTCTTCCTGTCCCACAAACACATGGTCAAAAACACAGTTCTTTTTCAATTCATTCAGTATCATACAGAAACATTTGGAAGGAAACAAATAAACAAACCAAACGCACAAAAAAAAAACCAAGGACCTGGCTCAACATTTGTCAAGAGTGGCTAAAGTCCTGTCCTTCCTCTCTCATAGTGAGACACAAGGGATAATTATGCGGTATTAGCATAGGTGACTACCAGAAAGTTGGCTAATGTCTTTGGAATGAGCATGGTAAAACAACAAAACAATCATTGGAGGGTTTTAAAGTGACTGAATGGGCCTTCTGAACGGGCGACTTTGGAATGGCTTTTAGAGATCATTCTCAGCTGACCGAGCGTGTCAGATCTTTTGGCGGCATATTCAGGAAATAAGTCTTATACAGAACAGTACATTCAACTCTTTCCGTTACTTTTAAATGGTTAAATCTGGCCAAACAAACTTTATTCACATACTATTCACAGAACACAAATATACATCTATATGTACACACACTTTCCACCAGGCACTTTCCATGAAAGTCCACAGAGGGGGTTCGGAGAAGAAAGTCACAACACTGTCTTTGTAGCCTCTTCAATCAATTCATATTTTCTCTGGTTCCCTGCTTAGAGGAACAGTTTACCCCAAAATGAAAATCCTATCATCATGTCTTCCCATACCCATACGATTTTAAATTCATCAAAATGTTGTATCGCATACAAAATAAAGTAATAAAGGTTTGGAACTAGTAACTCATTTTGGTTCGAGGATTAGTAAATAATGGCAGACTTCTCATTTTTGGGTGTCCCTTTAACTAGCTTGCTAATATAATCAGGAATCGTGTGCTGTTGTGAGCTGTCACTCAGGGCAGCCTGACATCTGAGACGCTTTATGCAGAGTAATGCAATCATTGGGAAAACGCCTGTGGTTTGCTAACTTGGCATCTTGCTGATACTGCAATTTCACAGTTGGGGTCATAATTTGAGAGAAGCGAGTATAATACTGATGTGGATACTCTGAGCATTGTAGTTAAAAATACCAAACTGTCTTTATCACCATTGAAATATAGTAGTTTAATCACTGAACGAACTTTTGGCTGTCAGTTCTACTTGCCTGCACTAAACTGTCTGGCACCACGAATAAGGTACAAAATACAGCCTGAAACTCTTAAAAAATAACGTTTTTTTTCCTTCTTCGGTGAAAGAAGGTTCTTCGACTTCAGAAAATGTTGATCTTCACCATCAGAAAGTCACATAGGTACAGTTTTATATGAGCAATTTTACATAACCCTGTTACCAAACATATCAAAGCAAGTTTAAAAGCCAGATTTGTATGATTTTACAATGTAGCAATAACAATGAAATGTCAAAATAAAATAAAAATGTATATAAAATATATATCATAAAATAACTTCTCGCTCAATAAGAGTGGAATAAAAGCTATATGTGGTTTAAAATTTCTGAGGTGTGAAATGCCAAAATCACCATTTTAAAAAGTGATACAGAAATATGATGTAGCTAACATGGGACGTGTACCTCTGATGGTTGAAAAAGCTTCATGAGACACAACAGGACTGTATTCATGGAACGCGCACTCGACGCTCAACCATCATGTGTCCAGCTATTAGCGGAAAACGGCAAATAAAACCCATCGAAAACTGCAATGGAACAGAAATGGACTGTGAACGTGCAACTTAAAGGGAAGCTTTGAAGAATCTCGAGCCCAGGATTCAGCTGTACACACAATTGTTAAACAAAATCCACTCAAAGAACACGAGTCAGTCCGATAAATAGTTACAAGTGAATAGAAGAAGATTGCCGGTGTTCCTTCTGGTCCCTTTCTCCTCACTTCTGACACAGTTTCGCAGCACCGTTGTAAAAAGTCTATTAACTGCGCTCTCTCAAAACCATTGAGCGAGAGGACAAAGGTCAGGGTGTAATCCACCGCAAGCTTTAGAATGCCATCACGTCTGCCCCTTGGTAATGTACTTCCTTTGCTTTAAGCACACAGGGCCTCTGTTAGCACTTGAGACTTGCACCTTAAGACGTAAGGGATTTCCAGCAAACGTTAAGTATATATACAAGTGAGAGGAAAAAAGACAACAGTCACAACAAGATAGGAAAGCCACAGCAGGGCAACGTGGCCGTCTGACTCTCCTGTCAATCTCCTCTTGAGACGTATGGCACCATACATAGTAATAAACTCCGCCTCCGATGATACAAGAACCAATCCTCAGAGACACGCAAAACGTTGGTGAAAAAGCGTGTCCTTTGCGTTGAAGAGGCATCGACGTCTTGATAGGCAGTTGATGGGAAGCTGTCTGCTGGTTGAATCGGTGTGTGTGTGGATGTCAGCGTTTGTGCATGCATGTGTGTTTTGGCGCTTTTAAGGGGCATGGCAGGTGCCCAACTCCTTTTTAAGAGCCACGGTACAGACGCCCGACTCATCTTCGCTGCACTGCACATGAAGAGATCTTCTCCAAATGTGATGTTTACTTCTGCTCTTCAGTCCAGCCAGCCAGAGAGAAACAGGCAGGTGTAAAATAAAGCCGCTGTTTTTAAAAATAGCCCACTATCTCTGCGAGCAGAGCTAAACCAAACACACCGCACCAAGCCAGGCTCTGGAATCGCTCACAGCTTTGAGGAAAATGTGCTGGAAAAAATCCTAAACCGAAAAAAAAAACAGGCATGGCACAAAGGGATGTAACATATTTAGATGTTTGGGGTAAAAAAGGTAGAGAACTCAATTTTTTTGTCCCGTTTTCTTCCTTCTGCTTTTTGCTCTGGGTAAGACGACAGAAAGACGGGAAGCCGAGGGGGTGTAGAGTGAGCCTGCCGGTGGTCCTGCTCCATGCAGTGAGGTCAGCATGGGGGGGTTGGGGGGGTGATTCCGCTATCTGACCTCCAAGCAGTCCAAATACTCCAGAACCAGCTCATAACAGAAACGATACTGCTCCTGCACCACACACACACACACACACACACACACACACACACACACACAGAGAAATAACAGAATTAGTGCAATAATTCAGTTCCATATCTATGTATACACACTACAGTTCAAACTTTTGGGGTCGGTAATATTTTTTTTCTTATCCTCAACAGGATTTCAAAATATTATTACAAATTGATGTTTTGGTGCTGTACTCATAATGTAAAAACTGCACATAATGTGATAAGTATAACATTATTATTATAATAAAATGTTCATAATGTAATCATTTTCTCAAAATGTAATAAAATCTTGAGCTCGTAATGTAATAGTTTTTACATTATGAGAAATGTATTAGATTAAAAACTCACCAAAAACATATTTTCATTATTGTAATGGCTTTTAAAACATAAACAAATATTAGTATTCCCTTAGTAAGCCAGTCTTAAACTACCTGCTAAATGCAACATTTAAATATTCATGCAATTTGTATTATGTTTATTAAACAAAGCATTGGTATTCTAATATTTTTTATGTTTTAAAAGCTATTACAATAATGAAAATATGACATGGTTTTTGGTGAGTTTATAATATAATACATTTCTCATAATGTAAAGATTATTACATTATGAGCTCAAGATTTTATTATGTTTTGAGAATTTCCTAATGAACATTTTATTACAATAATAATGTAATGTGTATTACATTATGTGCAGTTTTTACATTATGAGTTGCTCCAGGTGCTAAAGAAACATTTCCTCTCATTATCAATGTTGAAAACCATTGTGCTACTTAATATTTTTGTGGACACCGTGCTACCTTTTTCTTTGGGGCATAGAATGTTTTGTAACATTATAAACAATACTTATTGTCACTTTTGATCAATTTAATGCATTCATGCTGAATAAAAGAAAAAATCTTACTAACCTCAAACTTTTGAATGGTAGTGTACATATGACAAACATTTTAATGTATTTTTTAGAGCTGTCAGATTACATTTGAACTTAAGGTATTAATAAAATATTCTTAACAGTGATTTTTTAATATATTAACATTCAGCAAATTTGATAACATTTCATTCTGCTTTCTTATGTTTTCTTTTGGGAGATAATTTTTTTTTTGCTTTAGTACAATGACAAAAGCAAACTAATTTAATTTAGGGAAAAAATTGCAATGTAATATTGAATACGTTTTTATACATTAAACAATTAAGCTGCCTTGATATTTTAGTTATGGTTCCTCACAAGAGAATCCTCATATTTGGGGGTCTTTGTCATCTAAAAGTTTGAAAATCCCTGCTCTATACGTAGTAAAGCCTACTCAATGGGGATCAGGGAAAAGGGGGATCTCCAATAAAAAGTCTGTTCTGGGAGGCTTTATTTGGAAGGCAAAGACTTTCTGAACTTTTGTACCTACCAGTGTCTCCACCATGTTGGGCTTAGCGTTACGAAGGGTCTTGACAGCATAGAAGACGTCCACCATGTTCTGGTATTGGATCATCTCCATCAGGATGTTGCTGGCACAGTACATTCCGCTGCGGCCACCGCCGTTCCTAGACATACACGAATACAACAAAACCCGGCTGTCATCATGAGCAAAAGAAGAGACAGACAGTGAAGAAAAAGATCTGGCTTGTGCTGCATACTGATATTCAGTCTACAACAGAAATCCCACACATCCAGTTAATATGAAACCAGCCTTTCTGAAGATCCGCCGAGGTCTTCTGCTGTGTATGCGTACGGCACGACAGCGGCGGCTAGATGAGGCAATGCCGAGATAATCAATCGCAGTCAGTGCTTTGGCAGCTCTGGATTTAGCGCGGAGAAAGGCCTGCGCTGTTCTGTATTAAAGCATAATTGATTTCATCTCCATAATCTCTTCTCCCTGCCTGTGGTTGGTAACACTGTGTGACAGTTTTGAGTGATGTGCTTCTGGGCGGCGATGGGAAGGGAATTCGTGCCTGGGGTTCCAGATGAGACCGCTCGGTGGGCAAGAGGGGAGAGACAGACGTGGGTGGTTAACACCTAGGTTCTAAGATCATCGAGTCAGGCTACGAGTGAAGTCCTTGTTTAGAAAAACATTTGATTTCAGAACCATTTTGTGTGTTTAATTGTTCACATAAGGATATTGTCCATGACTTGTTTGAGAAGGTACACAGGAATTTGGTATTTTGCATATAATTAACTCTTATCTGACTCGCTGGCAAACAGAGATAACATTATGAAGACAAGGATTAAGTGTGCTGTTCAAGGGTACAACGGCCATAACCTGGGCTGCCGCGAGGAGACGATACTTCAACAATATGCGAGGCCAAAACGTGACCCTAATGAACAGTCCATGTGCTCTTATAAAATGCCCAGTACCATTTACGTGTCTGTGGGCAATCTGAGTTCAAATACAGTTTGTGTGAAATGTTCAGATCAGGTCAATTAAAATAAAACAATCTAAATGTTCTCTTATATTTAGTCCTTTATCTCTTAAGTTTGGTCAAAGTATGAGTGCTCTGATTGGTGCTCATTTATTTCTGCTTGATGTTATTTTATGGCACCATTCAAATTGAACTAAAATGCCTGTTATGACAAAGTTATTACTCCAGTCTTCAGTGTCACATGATCCTTCAGAAATTATTTAAAGGGTTAGTTCACCCAAAAATAACAATTCTGCCATAATTTACTCACCCTTGTGTTGTTCCAAACCAAACGGCAACCTCCCGCAGTTTCTCTTGAAGCCAATACGGAAGTGGCATATACTGCAATTCATCGACTGGCCACTAGGGACAGGCTCCAGAAGGGAGCAGAATCTCATTGAGCCCCATGTTAAAATGCCCAACTTTACAGCAGATTAAAACATGTTTACAGCCTGGTACAAATTGTGGTTTTGGTCTATACGGCTAATTTTGCCCTTCATGACAACTGTGAGGGGGGTGAATTTTTTTATAACTCATTCGTTTACATTATGTAAAGCATTAAAGTTCTTCATAATTATGGGCGTAGCCACTTTGAGTGAAAGGTGGATAGTCATTTATCTGTTGTCTGTTAGTTATCGCGTCACTTCAGCTCCACCCACGTCCCGCCTTTTTGCCCATTTTCTTTTATCCGGGAGTGACGCGCGATGACGCATATCGTCCATACTTTGCGCTTCAAAACTGCTCATCAGAATCCTATGGGTGACGTCACGGACACTACGTCCATATTTTTGTAAAGTCTATGTTCCAAACCACGTCTTCATCTTCGTAAAAACAAATAAAGATATTTTTTGATATTTCTGTTCCTCCATTCACTTTGATGCTTCAAAAAGTTAATAAAGAGATAGTAAAACGAATCCATATGAATTGAGTGCCTTAAGGCTTGTACACACCGGGACGAATATCGCGCGTGCTTATCGCCAGCGTTTTTCGGCGTGTGTTCACACCCAATCGATTTCCACTGGCGATGCGCAGAGTGAACGTGCACATTCAGTAGATAGCGCTTCCGGTACACAAGGTGGTGCTGCGGCACTTTGCGCTTCTGACACTCGCTTGTCACACAGAAAAAGAAGAAGAGAGACAGTATTTACGTGCTTGCCAAAACCATAGCTATATTATGTCTATGGCCAAAACCATTCACACACTTTTTGCTAACTGGCAAGCAGCATTAGCAGTTCATCTTCTTCTTTGTCTACTTACTACTTCTTTGTCGTATCAATGTGTGCTCGGCAAGACCGTTTTGTGCTTGAGCGCCACCAAGTCGTGTTTTACTGTCACTTCAGCAGCTCCAGGCACGTGAACAAAAGCTTTTTGGGTGAACTAACTCTTTAATTTAGGCTTTTATTCACATAAACATTGATCAGTGAACCTGAACTGAAGCTCAACCGTAAGTTTGCTTGACGCGTTCGAACAAACTTCTTGATTTGTTCAAACCCCTGGTTCTTGTGGAAGCTCGAACGTGCTGCGCAACACGAGAATGAACCTCATTAGGTGCGTTTACATGGAGCACTGTAATCGGTTTAAAAGTCCAATCCGATTAAAAATACTCCATATAAACACCTCAATCGGAATAAAAATGGCCAAACCGAATGAAATTGTAATCGGTTTGAGAGGGGTGGGATAAACCTTTTCATGAACCGATCAAACGAAAAATTCCACCATGTAAACGATCTGATCCGATTACTTTGAGTGCACGTCTTTCTGTGACGTGATATAGTACAGCGCGCGCCTCCTCAACTGAAGAGCGCGCGCCGCGCTCACACAAGGCTAATGTTGACAAGAGAGGAAAGTTCATTTTTCTGAGGTATTAAACTTTTTATTTCGTAACATGTTATGAACATGATGTTGGAATAATGACAGACATAGCCTGGCTACACCATCTTATCTTGACGGCGTTTGTATAGGCTTCAACTGCGCCTGACAGTAGTGACAGAATAATTTCTTTTTCTGAGGTGATTCTTACACTTTACGACAAATAATAAATAGCTTTTATAAAACTGTACAAGTCCTGGTGGCCGTTGAGAGCTGCCATTTCAACGGGGAACGGTTTCTCGTCAGTTAAGTTAGCTATAAAAAAAAATTCAACAACTGCTTCAAATTGGTTAAGTAACATTACCCACAGTCTACTTTAATTAATTTTGTTAATATTTATACCTTTGTGATTATGGTATCTTTCCTTAATCATCTGAAATATATATGTTTAGTACTAATGATGCTGAGCACGTCTTGAATGCTTCATTCATGTTTCACCGTATATCCTGTTTTAATAATAATTTGAGTGCATTTTATTGTTAATTTTGTGTTTTTCAAAATAAATGAATTGAATTCATTTTTGATTCCGCATTCATCATTCACAGCTGTTGAAATAGCCATTGTATAGGACATAAATTAGGTTAAACTACTGCATGTCCGCCCACAGAAAAATAAATAAATATAAAAATTACCAACACAGAACTTTTGATCCACGATACGTAACGAATCTGAGGCGGCAGACAAACTGTGTGCGCATGTCACAAAATGATTCCTACTGAAAGTCAGCACATGTAAACACCAGATCGGTTTAGATAACGTCTCATGTAAACAGTCCACCGAATCTTTCAATCGGAATGATTTTAATCGGAATGAAAAAAAAGTGCGCATGTAAACGTGGCTACTGGTTCATAAGCATCATAAGCGATCATGACTCTTCAGAAAAGTTGGACTAAACCGCTCAATTCATATGGATTAGTTTTACAATCTCTTTATGAACTTTTTGAAAAGTGGTAGTTGTGTGGACTATCAATGGAGGGACTTAAATCATCCCAAAATTGTTCCATTTTATTAAAATATCTTCATTTGTGTTCCGAAGATGAAAGAAAGTCATACGGGTTTGGAACGACATGAGGGTGAGTAATTAGGGTGACAGAATTAAAATTTTTGCGTGAACTAACCCTTAACAAATTAATATTTTTATCAATGTGGAAAAGAGTTGATATGCTTAATATTATTGTGGAAGTCAGTTTTGATCAATTTAATGTGTCCTTGCTAAATAAAAGTATTATTATAATTTTTTAACTTTTACTGACTCCAAACCTTTGATCTTCAGAATTCAGTGAATTCCACTTCTTGTAGTTCCAATTCCAAGTCGAATTTAACTTCCTGTGTGGTGCAGCCAATTCACTTTCACATCTAAAAAGCAATACTTCAATTCGGAATAACTTCAAAGAAAATACATTCTCAAATTGGCAAGTCCTTGAAACACACTGGCTCTTGGATATTCCACTACCTGTACTACTGATGAAGAGTGCCAGTGCACCTGCTAGACTAGACATACATCTCACTGTACAAGCAGAAAAAAAGATCTGTATGCATCACTGGCCTGAGGAACATCAATCAATGACATGCTGCCGAGGACAGGGTGGAAGTAAAAGATGCAGTTGAACACAGCAGGATCACATCATTAAGCTGATTTGATGTTTTTCGTTTGTTTGTTTGTTTGTTTTTCATTGTATCATTTGTCTGTATCTTATTAGCATCAATAGAGCTTATGACACCACAATATACACAGTAGCATTTGTGTATTACAGTTCTGCGGAAATCAATGGACAGAATGCCAAACAACAGTCAAACCAAAACAATATTTGAATACACTCAAAAGAGCATTTGTTTGTTCAGTTTAGCAAATTAAAATCAGCAAGTGCAACACAGTTCTGGAACACACTGTTACAATATAATTTAATTGCATGCACTTTAATGAGCAAAATGGAAGCTTGCTTAATCTATTAGCATTAAGACTATGAATAGAATTAATTGGCATTAACTGAATGTACATTAATCCAGACCAAAACAGACACAATAGAAGTTGATTCTTGTTGTCCACCAGAAAAAAAAAAAAGCAGAATTTTTTAGGCATAACTGAACTCATTTAACTTCGACTAAAAAAAGAACACAACATTTATATGCTGTAAATCAATAAAAACATAATTTACAGTATTGTTCCGAACATAAGACGACCCTGATTTTTCAAGATGTCCCTTTTGGAAAAAGGCTTTTTGAAGACCAAATCTTGCATTTTATAAAGAAAATGCTTTTATTTGAAAATAATTTCCTTTTTGTATTGAAAGTATGGTAAATACTGGTAAAATAATAAAAATAAACACTTTTTGGCATACCATAAAAATAACCTGTAGCCCATTTGAATTATATAACAATTAGGCTGAAAACCATGTAGCCTACCAAAATTTCATAAAAAAAAGTAGAAACATGGAAACATGACAGTCACGCAGCTCTTAGATGGTAAGCTTATAGGGTTATTATGTATGATTAATATAGCCTAGCTAAATGATAAATTAATAATAATTAATAACATTAATTAGGCTATAATCTATTAATTAACCTGTCTAAAAAATATATAATAATTCTGTCTGCCAAGCTCTGATAATGTATGGAATATTATATTAATATATTATCCATTAAAAAAACAAAACAATAGGAGGCCTATACCTTTCACCGCTGCTGCTTTAAGTCAGTCAGTCTGAGCAACTGAAATGCTTCTCTGTGTGTGTGCAGTTCGCCTGAGGTTCATCATGAGTTACTGGACAGACCCATTGATACCTTTTTTTCTATTCAGCCCTATATCTAGAGATCCTCTTGCCTTCAAACGGTGGACACGAGCTCGACATGTTTTTAAAAGTTTACAGAGGCAACAAAGCCACTAAAACGCATTCACACGCAAATGAGCTTCTCTACTACTTATTGTGAAATTGATTTCTTTATATTTGTTATCAGTATTCTCCACACCGCAAAATCCTTATGTGTTTATTGAACTATGTGTGGACCTATTTAAAATACAGGACAAATCAAACCAATACGGGACACGTCATTTTGCTTGTAAATACGGGACAATTCCGTATTTAATGGGACGGGTGACAACCCTATAAGCTTATCTTTAACTGTTAGCGTTTTTAATAAGATCGCCATCTTCTAACAGTACACTCTGACACACTGTAGTTCTTGGCACACTCATTTTATGCGTATTTGGTGCCACCTATTCTTGCCGGTGTATTATGTAAGGGATAATCCATGGCTAGCTGTGCATTAAACAAATTTAATGCACAATGTGGAGGCAAAAAGGCAAAGCGGAGGGTGGTTGCCTCCGCAAAGTGCATTAAAATTGTTTAATGCACAGCTAGCCGTGGATTATCCCGCTTATACCATGGTTATTTGCCAGCATTGACAACTTAAAGCTATTATTGGTGTTTGCAGCGCAATATTTGATGGAAGGGTAAAATTGATGGTTATTTTCGTCAGTTACGGCTCGTTAGATCTAGCATTCTGCCTGCATTTATTTTAAATAATTATCGAAAGAGTGAGAGAGAGAGACCGAGAGATGAGAAAAAGAGAGATGAGATGCGTACCTGTGTACCTGTGCACAACCAAGCTGTGAATTTAGTTACATCAGAATAATGACGTTACCTCGTTGCTGAGAAATATAATGTAGCGATTCAGTAACAAAGCCATTTTATTACTAAAAGTCGCTGGCAGCATTGATAAGCTTCTGTGATATGGAACTACCTGTGCTTTAAACGATTTTATTGCACACCTTCCAGCCAATCAGAATCGAGTATTCAGCCAGACCATGGTATAATGGCATGTAAAAGTCTAGACCGTAAATATAAGACAAATCAGTTCTAAGAAAAACATTGTCTTATATTCAGAACAATACGGTAGTTGAGTTGGGATTGTGTGGAACATGTTGGCATATTACTCACAGGCAGTGGACCACCGTACGACCTTCCCCACACTCCCTCTGCCACTTCTGCACACTAGCCAGCAGGTTGAGGAAGGCCTTTTTGGAGTCAGGCACGTCACGATACGCAGACCAGCGCAGGAACTGGAACTGGCACACGACCAGCTGACCCTCCTGCAGCTTCGTATGGATGAGATGGGGGAAAAGTAAAGGTCACGATCAGTAATGCATTGCCAGCTGTGCATTTGGGCTTGTTTATGGATGTACACAGTAGCGTAGGACAGTTCTCCATGCTGAGGTCTCAGCAGTGCCAAGTCAGCAGTGTTTAGGTTGTGATGAATGAGTCTGCTGGGAAAGAGTTTCACTTGGGTGGGGAAGAAACACTGTAAGGCTGGCCCTGATACATTCCTACTTTGGAGTAGTGGTGGAATTAATATAGAGCCCTGAGGCACACCCAAAACTGCCCTAAGGGTTTCTGGGAGAAAGTGAGTGCACTAGTCTGACATAATGATTTTTCAGTCCAAATCTTCTTCCAATTTGTAAAATTGGAGAAGAAGTTAAATTAGTATAAATTAAGATGTATTATTAAGTTTTGTTTGAATTAAAGGACATTTAAAGACAATTCAAGCCATTTTTACTGATAATAATCACCCTCATTGAATCTAATTTGTGTTCAATTAGACAGATTGTGGAATCGTTTGTTGCATGTATCATAACTGAATGAGCGTCAGTTTGATATAGAGTTGCATTGACATTTAAGACCTAAGTGGAATTTTTCCAGCAAAGAAATAATTAAATAATTAAAAAACAAAACAAACTATTTTTCTAAAAAAAATTCTAGAAACTTTACTTTTAGTTCCCAAAATGGACAATTTAACATTCAATGTTGATTACCCAGGGGGGAAAAAATTTACGCATCCTTTAGGTTTAGAAAACATTCCTTTACCTCTTTATTCCAATATCTTTTACCCCGATGTACAGTCAAACCAAAATGTATTCAGACATCTTCAATATTTTCACAGTTTATTCGCTATAGTTTAGAAAATGGTAATAAAATATGACATCAGAGTTAAACTGTGTCAGAACAAATTCATCCTGATAATGTCAGATAACTTTAATAGAAAGGTATGTAATGGATTACAATCAACCAATCAGCTGTTAAATTTACGTACACAATTAGATAATACCAATTTAGGTCAACCAATGACCAAGCTATGCTTCATTTTGTTCAGTCTGTGGTGTAAAAGGTCGCATTTGCAATTAAAGAAAAAACACTTAAAGGATTAGTTCACTTCAAAATGAAAATGTCCTTATATTTTAATCACCCCCATCTCATCCAAGATGTTGATGTCTTTCTTTCTTCAGTTGAAAAGAAATTACGTCTTTTGAGGAAAACATTCCAGGATTTTTCTTCACATAATGGTTTTCAATTGCAACCAAAATGTTGAAGGTCCAAATCGATGCATTTTCAATTATCAGGAAATGTTCATTTTAAAGTGAACTAATCCGAATTATTGGGTATAATATGTTACCGTTTACTTTATTTTGATATCCTCATTTACATCAATGAACTGTAGTGTCCTGTACCCACTAGTAAAAAAATAACATATCTGGTGTCTGAATAATTTTAACTGTACATCAGTCTACAAACCATGTCTTGTTTTTATTTATTGTTTAATCAATCAATAAAATAAGCCAAGCGCATCATGACACAATATGGATTTTTATTAATTAAATTAAAATGTAAGATTTAATTTGATCATTATTATGCAAGATTTCCTGGATAATCACAACCCGTGGCTGCCACTTCAAAACAACAAGTCTTATTATAAGTGAACATGGCAACACCACAGAAAGAGCAGACGTTTAAAGCAAAAGCAGTAACACTAAGATTCTCTACCACAAAATCTAAGTAATAGAGATGTCAAATATGAATAACACATGCACCCACAATCACAAGCATCCCTTCCACACACACCCATAATTCTCTCTGTAGTGCTGAAAATCCCCCCCCGACTCAATCGCCTTAGTTTCTAATGTTCCACAGACACGCTGCATGCCAACGCATTAAAGCACTGTCACATCTGTCAACAGAACATTGAGCAGTGAGAAAACTGCAGATGTCTATTAGGCAAAGAGCATTGCCATCAAACATCCGAAGAGAACAACAGAACAAAATTAGCCCTTACAATACTGACAAGCTGGGCCAAATTGAAAGTGGTAAAAATGACCTTCTGTGGCATGCTCATTAATGTATATTTCATATCTGCAGGCTTATGGAAACTTATTTCGGCATCTGTCCTTGCCTGCGAGAGTGGCGCCATATGAAGTGTCGTGTGCTGATGGTATGAAAATGGATATTTTGAAATAGCTTTTCCTCTGTTCTTTAATTGCTCTTGTAGCTTTGGCTGAAAAAAATATATTGGACTGACAAACCCTATTTATTATACCACTTTATCTCGTAGTCTATTAAACCGTGATCTGAATGTAACATGGCATAATGGCCAACAGCTTTTCAAAGATTACATAAAAATCTCAATTTCCGCACTTTTAAACTTAAGGAATTAAGCTGACAGTTAAATGGCACAACATAATGATCAACCTGTTCCAAGATATGAAAAATGTATTATCATAGAATATCATTAAAGCCCCTGTGGCGGTAATGCAAAGAATTCTCCCAGGAAATGCCCTGGAATCTACTATGTATTTTTAGAAAGAAAATTAAGAGGCTCATTTGCACAGCTGGATGACTTTTTACCTTATATGTACCTTTAGAGGCCCAAAAGGATCAAGTCAGTAAACTCCGTTTGTATATGTTTCTGTATAGTGCAATTTTACATAATTGCTCAATTAAAGCAATTTTCTGAAGTGAGTAAAATGATGATTAAGTGATTAACTTTCGATTAACTTAAGGGTATATTAAGGGTCTGCCAAGGTTGCAATTTGAGAAAATTGGAAATTTGAGAAACATTTGATGGAACTCACTCTCGTCACATTTTTGACCCGGAAAAGGCGGGTGATGATGTCCTCATCTGCAGACATCGACAGAAACTCCACTTGCATAGGACCATACTGTTGAAGACCTGGTTCAGGCCAGTACTGCACACAAGGCTGGAGAGAGAAAGAGAGAGAGAGAGAATGAATGAATGAATGAATAAGGAAGAAAAAAGGTGTTTAGAAGCCCTAATTTTAAATGACAAGTTCTTGTTTATTTCTGGATGGATTTTTTCAAGGTCAAGTTTCTTTCACAAAGGTGTTTGAATCCCATTCATGCTTTATGGATGGTTAAAGTAAAAAGAGAGAATGATGAGAAAGAAAAGAAAATGGGTTCTGGAGGGAAAGGGATTCTAGGGAGAAACAGTTGCTAGATTGAGCAGGATTCTAAAGGAAACGTGGGAAAAGGAGTTCTAGGTGGAATGTTGATTTAGATTAAGTTAGAAGGAATGAGGTTGAGGAAGAAAAGGGTTCTGGAGGGAAAGAGGTTTACGCAAAAGTGGGATTCTGATGGAATCTAGTAGTGAAATCTTGGGATCTTAGAGCCATAGGGGTTCTGGAGGGTTCTAAGGAAAAGAAGTAAGAGAGGGTACTGAATATGTAAAATGTCTAGAGTGAAAAAGGTTTTAGAGGGAAAGAGGTTCTGGTGTTGAACTTATTATGATCATGCAGGACAGTCAGAGGCCAACCCCCAAAATATTTTTTTTATTTAGACCTAAAGCCCAAAATATACTTGGTTTTTTAATGCGACCAATTTTTTTAAATAAAGCCTATAGAAACAGAAAAGTCAAGGAATTATCTGTTGGAATTCGCGCTCTGTCTACTTTGATTGGCCATCTCAATCAGTTTGGAATGTCTAATTATTGGAATGTCTATGGTGGTTACGGCCCTGGTACAGTCATGCAACCTTTCAAAGTATTCTCCATTTGATAGAGGCGGTTGACACATGCACTCTAGAAAATTTCATCTTTGTCCAGTGTCTGCGCAATTTCTCTCCAGAAGTTATGACCGATAAAAATGTCTTCATACTCTTCTAAACTAAAGTTGTGTAGCAACAATTGTGCTCGGGCAGTTCGGTCTGGACTTTCTCCATAGAGAAGTAATTATGCCCGAACAGAAACTGTTTGGACCAATGAAATCGTTAGGGCGGGCTTTAGACGATGATGGACAGATGATAAACAGTAACGTGATCATCCACGTCATCAAAGGCGCTTGGGTTGATTTTTTTCTAATCCTAAACGGAGAACTTTTTCGTATATGCATTCACCTTCACTATTTCTCTCAGAAATGATGATCATGTTGGTAAGTAGGCCTACTCTGTGTATCCTTAAATTCTTTTTTTACAACACTGGCGAAGATCGTTTACACTCATCTTTTTCTTCTAACGTAACTTATTCCAGCGTGCGTGCAGACAGGGTTGCCAAGTTTTTACAACAAAACCCGCCCAATTGGCAATTGCTACTCAAAACTAGCCAAAAACAAGCCCAATAGCTTTCCGGGGGGGTTCTCCGGGAAACAAATGGCATTTGGGGGGTAACATATGTGTTATTTTGGCAGGGCTGCCTGCTAAAATTCACATTCCTGGGTCTGTATATCACATAATTGGGGTCGCTTCAAACCGCGGACATGGCAACACAGTGCACAGTGCAGTTGAGTTCTGTTGACATTTGACAACTAACGTTATGCGTCGCTCCGTTGCTCTGATTGGTTGTAGGTCTATCCAATTGAGGTTTTTCCTGGCTCGGTTGAAACACGCCCCATAATCACAGCCCAACGGAGCAGTATCAGACTCAAATTCTGACGAGTATTGAGTATGACGACATCAGGCTAAAAGTTGTGGGTATCTCATAAAAAAACCCTCACACAAGCACTTGTCAATGCGGGCG
Source organism: Gobio gobio (assembly GCF_949357685.1). Classification (NCBI taxonomy): domain Eukaryota; kingdom Metazoa; phylum Chordata; class Actinopteri; order Cypriniformes; family Gobionidae; genus Gobio; species Gobio gobio. Next base: position 39,069,901 of record NC_137108.1, on the reverse strand, counting down.
CTGTTGTTGCAGTCTCCGGTATTGTTCTTCTTGTTGTGGTTCCATCTCTTTTGTTTTATTTTCTACTGTGAAACAACTTATTAGTGCAAAACAAATTCAATGCGCATGCGAGACCGGCGCAAACTATTCTGGTAGCGAAATATGCGAAATAAGCCTACATGTCCTAAAAACAAAGTATAGTTTGGGCCTAACAATGTGATACATGAAATCATTCAATTTTTTATCATTCAAATATCATCAATATTTTGACTCCACTGTATTTGGAATATATTGTAGCCTTAGAATTCAACATCCAAACTCTGTAGCCTTACTGAACTGAACTGAGCTGAGCTGAAATTAAACAGGCGGAGCTGGTGAGAACAGGCGAGAAAGAGGAAGAACATTAATGACAGCGAGGCAAGTGAGGTGATAAATATTAATACTTATGGACTGCAGAGAGCAATCATGCGAATGAAGAAGAGGGAGAGACGTTAATCCACCACAGAGAGAAAAACGAACAGATCGACTGCGAGAGTGACACTGAGTAACTGCCGGCATGTTAGCGCACGTCAGGGTTTTCAGAGAGACGTGATCAAGAAGAGCACCGGAACGCCACTCCACAAACTCAAAGGGAAGCTGTATGTAAATGAGACTTGACTATAGGCTTATGAATATATAACATTTCACAGGGAGATTAAGAGAAGCTGGGGACAAAATAGCTTAAGCGACTTCAAAGGACGTGCGATGATTCGAATGCAAAAAGGCAACCGATAAAGACGTATTTTGAAGAAAACCCCCCAAAGTCTTCTTGGGTGCTGTAGTGGAACTTCTGGTGGCTGTGCGGATGCTTTCGCTTACCCAGGCAGAGTTCGATTGGTTCAGCTGATTCAGCATGACTACGGAGGTGCATCCGTAGTCAAACACCAGCCTCCAGAAGTCAGAGGTCGTGCCGGGCAGCGGGTGGGGGGTTACGATGAAAGCAGCAGGCCGGTGGAAGCTATCCATCAGTGCTGCGTTAATGTAGTTGTTACTCTCGCCCTCAGTGGTCACCAGAAAGGCGAGGGCCCTGTCAGGAGGGAGAACGTCCATGCTGCGGTTCTTCTCGCGGTTTCGTGGTAACAAAGCGATGCTGCACTCCTCAACGTCCAGATGAGGTGTCACAGAGTTTAGCGTCTGAGGGAAAAAGAAATGGAATAATGACGTTGAGGATGAATTAATTATTTCTGTGCTTGAGACATTATTAACAATTTGTGATTGATGGGTTAATTATTGTGATGCTGCGTCTATGACATCAAAAAGTTTAGAATGAGACATTTTAAATCAGTGTTGTTATTGCTAAAACATGTTATTGAAATAAAGCTGCATAAAATGAAATATAAATATTAGAGGAAAAACTTAAAGGGGACCTATTATGCAAAATTATTTGTAGGTGTTTGAACACTGATGTGTGTCCGCAGTGTGCGAACAACCAGCCTATAATGGTAAAAATCCACTCACTATTTTTTTTAAATAATTCCCATAAATCAAAAGCAGTCAAAAGCATATCCCCCTGTCTGCGTAATTCATAAATGTACATTTATTATGCACAGTACAGTCAAATGACAGATGGTTGAACATATAAGGCTGCACACTGTTACTGACAGTTTCTGACATTTTCAGTGCTTGAGATTGTCCAGTTTTGTGTTTGCCGTTATGCCAAAGCATGAGCTCTTGAAGCTCCGCCCTCTTCTTGAAAGAGGCCGGGAGCAGCAGCTCATTTGCATTTAAAGGGACACACATAAAAACGGAGCGTTTTTGCTCACTCCCAAAAGGTGGCAATTTTAATATGCTATAAAAATGATCAGTAGGGTATTTTGAGCTAGAACTTCACATGCACACTCTGGGGACATCGGAGACGTATTTTACATTTTAAAGGGCAGAGAAAAAAACTTTACGAAAATGAAAAATTTTGCTGTTGGCAACTAATTTAAATAAAATAGGTTGAAGTACTAAAATTGCAACAAAAAAAATTTATTAAAAAAAATATCACAACAAAATTCCTAAAACTAAAAATTTAAATAAAAGCAGATTCAAAATATAATAATAAATAGTATATTACTGTATAAATAACACTAAAATAGCATAGTTTCAAATGCTCTTTTTGGACCGGGGAAGACATTTACAGTTCTGGAAACACTTCAAGCCCCTTTATCTCAAAATACTAAATTTGATTCTTCAGGATATAATAGGAGAAAAGAAAACCAGCATAAAAAAGCCACTCAATCAAGAGGAGAGCAGAAAAACTATGAAAGCCAGCTTCTTCCTCAGAGTAAATCAATAATTAAAAAAATAATTGCAATCACATGTCACAATGAGAGAGAAAAAAAAAGAGAGAAAAAAAAAAAAAAAACATTGTGAGAGTAAAACTGGGAGAAATTAAGCTGCAATTTTTTCGATAAATTAGCATTTTTAAGATATAATAATCTTTTTTCACGATTAATCTTTGAGAGAAAGGAAGGACGGAAGAAAGAAAGAAAGAAAGAAAGAAAGAAAGAAAGAAAGAAAGAAAGAAAGAAGTGATTCCAGCAGGGACATTGGTGATTATGAAGATTTCCATTATGCACTAATAGTATTGTGCATCTGGTGACCGCAGAAGTGCCCTCAACTCCAACAACAGTTTTTGAATCTAGCTTTAAAAAGCATTAAATCTGACTCATCCACACTGTTACTGCTATTACCAAACTAAATTGCAAAAATTGCAACCTCATACATAATAAACACTGCTTCTATGAGCGCATCAAAATCAGGGAAAAAAATTGTGCAATTCAAACAGACACATACACTGTTCTCCTTGCAAACCAAAAGATAAAGAAATTTGCTGTTCTTTACTACAACCAAGGAACATATAACCACAATTCATGAGAAAAGATATATTTGTGATACATATATCTACAAAACCCATTATAATATCCTGCATCAACACCTAATCCAACACCCTGTAATCCAAATCTGCCTTCCTGTACCTTCCTTTTTGAAAGCCTCAGCAAGAAATCGCTTATAATGAATGCATTATCATTTACCTGGAAGTCAGAAAAATGCAATGTAGAGGTAAGTGCAGGAAAGCAAGGATAGTTCAGCCTGCCTCCCTCTGAGAATCAATAAAAGTATTCTCAGCAACGCATTTGGAATGGTACATCTTTTATTAAATAACCTTCACCGGCCTTTCGCTCCCTGAGGATCTGTCGCAAAGTGAAACACGACTGACTACTGCTCCCAATGGACAAGGAATGCAAGGCATTTCTTCTATTATTATACGTTTTGCATGACTACCTTTATTATTTATGTCCGGTGGTCTAGTAAAAAAAATATTGATCAAACCTCTGTAATCAATAGCTTCCTACCGAAGAACCTTCAGCTAAGATGCCAGCCTATACAAATGAAAGGTTCTGAGAAGTTTTGAAAGTGTTTCCAACATTCTGTCATTTATTATGTTACTGCATGTGTGTAGGTGTACAAGCGCTACAGAATGTCAGCGCATCTATCGTTGGTGAGTTCCACAGTCTGGCCTTCATTTAATGTTGAAACGTTTATTTAAATATCCCCTGAATGTCTAGCCACACTCAAATACATTTATTCAACAGTACTGATCATTAATCTATGGGGCAGCGCATTTTACACTGTGTAGCTCAGCGTCTTGTTTGACTGCTGCAACCTTGCTTTGCTATATTGAGCAAATTTACATTTACAGAACTTTATAGGAAGTTATTTACTTATAGGCCAGGTTTCACAGACAGGCCTTAGATTAAGCCAGGATTAGGCACGTTTATAAAAGATACTTAAATGTCCTAATTGAACTGAGGCCTAAGAAAAAAAAACAATACTGGTGTGCATCTTGAGACAAAACAATGACATATTTTAAGATCTGTAAATGCAAGTTGCTTTCAGTTAAACAGCTCAAACATGCATTTTAGTCTATCTTAAAGGGATAGTTCACCCAAAAATGAAAATCCCATGATTTATTCACCCTCAAAACAGCTTCTTTCAGACTAACACAATCTGAGATATATATATATAAAAAAAAAGCTTTATAATGGTAGTGAAGCCACACTCAAAAGGGGGGCTTCAAAATCGCGACCCTCATTCACTACCATTATAAAGCTTGGAAGAGCCAGGATGTTATTAAAAACATCTCAGATTGTGTACGTCTGATAGAAGATAATAATATACACCTAAGGATGGCTTGAGGGTGAGTAAATCATGGGGTAATTTCATTTTTGGGCAAACTATCCCTTTAAAAGCCTTGTCTGTGGAGCCGGGGGATAGAGAAATTAGAAAAATTTAATTTCCCTAGATTTCTTGAAATAACGGTCCAATTTATGGTGTAAATAATAGTAACTTTCAGAGCTCAAACGTCATGCCCTGTTCGGGTCTTTTATTGAAACTAAGCTACAAAAAACGGCCCCCGAGAGCCTCATAATTATGCTTAGTCTCTGTTTGAAATATAACTTAAAGCTGCAGTCCGTAACTTTTAGCGCTCTAGCGGTTAATAAACAGAACTGCATGCATCTTGCGTAAGAACATTGCAGCCGGAGCTACTTCTCTCTGTTTATGTCTATGGCGAGTCACGCAGGGACTGGACTGTGCTTCTCCTACCAGTCTGGTCTGAAATAGTCCCAATATAAACACTTATTATAAGTGTACCATAATGATTCCGGGTAAGACAAAAACACGGTTCGGAAAATGGATTCATGTTGTACATTCTCATTATATAATTTTTGTAAGTCTTGAACACAAAAAAAGTTACGGACAGCAGCTTTAAGCATTATATAAGATATGAGGGCAAAAACATGCCATCAAAAATTTTCTGAAGTTCCCTTCAGAGATACATTGATATATTCAATATTTATATTTTTCTACCAATATTTTGAGCATTGCGAACAGTTCTGTATTTCCCTCATAATATTTCCACTCATATTACAAAGCATTATTTACAAAACTGCAGGGCAGTTCTGTGAGCAACTTCGGAACAGTTTTGCGTTTTTTTTTTTTTAGCAAAAACTGTCAGTTCCGATTGATGGTCGACCAGTGCATCTCTATCTGCTGTCACTGAATGTGAAATTGCTTTGTAATATGACACAATCATAGCCGATTGGAAGATACAAAATGTTTTAAAATGTACAGTCATGTGGGATTTTGCACCAATGAGATCTCACGGTCATGACGTCGGGAGAAATTATGAAGAAATAAATTTAAGCAAGGAGAGACAAAGACCTGGAACTCCTCTCGAAGCTGTGAAGAGTTGCTCTGAGAATCCACCCGCAGCATCTCTTTGTAAGCCAGGGCGAACTCGTTCACAGGGATGGCCGTCTCCCCACACAGACACGCCTCCAGGATGGCATCATGAATGAATATGTACTGCTCCTTTAGAGAGAGAGATAAAGACATAACTACAAACATCCAGTAGTAGACTAAATTTTGATTCAGACTTGACTGAAAGCGATGATGTCCGAGTGAGTGAGCCAGGATTACAGGATTTGCTGTTGTGTGCATGATTGGCGAGACATTGATGTATTAACATGCATATAATCAGCCAGTCACAGTGACATGGAGGCTCTGCTTCCTGTGATTTTTCACCTTTGTTTTGAAATTGGACAGTGTACTTTAGATTTTTTTTTTTTACAGCCAATTTAATCGAATATTTGGTCATATTTGCTTTGTTTCGGTTTTGTTCTGTCGATTATTTTCTCATCTGGAATTTTGCAGGAGGCTTTCACTTTTCACCTCCCTTGTCTCTTCTGAGAAAACGCCCTTGATAGATGAAGTGAGAAAAGATCAGAACGGGAAAGAGGAGAATAGAAAAGAGTGGACTAGAGGAGAAAGAATGCAAGATTAAGGACGATACAGAGTTAATAGATGCCAACAGCAGAATTTGTTTAACCTCCATGTTTGAATGCAAACAAAATTTGTGGCGTGTTTCAAAGTGCACTGCGAGTGTATACATCGCTCTACATAAACAAACACTTGCAGATGGATTTAATTAAAGCATCCGGTAAATAATTACTAATGTTTTAAACAGTCAAATGACTGTGGGATTTACATAATAAAGTTTGGATATGTAAATTTCGGAACATCTAAGCAAAGGCACATGCCTCCGCAAAGCGGACAGATGCAAGAGAGATTTTTTGGTTGTTGCATTTCCCACCTATTAATACTTAATTTTCACTGCATTCCAAAGCTAAACATTCTGAATATTCATAGCAACACCTACAGAGCTTATGACTATGCAAATACAAGAGGTGTCATTTGCTAAGTCTCCTGCCATATCTGGTTATGGGTAAACATGTGAGCGTCTGCACCTCTGTCTGGATCATGTTGATACGACGAGAGCAGAGGGTCTTTACACAGTTGTAGATGTCCACCACTCCTTCACACTCTGCCATGTCCAGCATCACGTCCAGCACGATATAGCAGCCTGTCCTGCCCGCCCCCACACTGAAGAGGAAGAATGAACGAGGGATAGTAAGATGTTTGACAAATATGATGACGTTGGACAGTGTTTTTTCTTTGATGGACATGAACTAAAGATCAAGTTGGTGAAGTTGAGGCAGCCGCCACAGTCCGGTTGGTCACCGTCAATGTTCCATGTAGCAACAATTGACAGCAAACACTAACAAAAAAGGGTTACACTTTATTTTAAGGTGTCGTTGTTACAGTGTAATTATACATTTACGTACTGAGTAATATTAATTAACTACATGTACTTACTATAGGGTTTGGGTTTGGATTAGGATTGGGGTTTGGTTTAAGGTTAGTTGCATGTAATTATGCATAATTTATAGTTAATACTACAGTATCTACATGTAACATGTAACAAGGACACCGTAAAATAAAGTGTTACCCAAAAAAGTACCAAAAAATATCAAACTAGATTTTTAGACATGTATCATGTTCATATCATGTTTTTATCATCATGTAACATGATATTACCAAGGTATTCTTTGAGGTTCCTTGGAGTATTTGAAATAGAAATTTCACAAATATATATATATATATTAGTACTTTTATTCAGAAAATAAAATACACAGAATATTGATCAAAAGTCTGTAAAGACCTTGTAATGTTACAAAAGAGTTATATTTCAAATAAATGCTGCTCTTTTTTAACTTTCTATTCAACAAAGAATCCTGAAAAAAGGCAATTTTTTCACAAAAATATTAAGCAGCCAGTACAACTGTTTTCAGCATTGATGATAATAAAAAAATCGAGTAATGATGCTGAAAATCCAGCTTTGCCATCACAGGGATATATTACATTTTAAAATATACTCAAATAGAAAATAGTTTTTACTGTATTTTTGATTAAATAAATGCAGCCTTGGTGATATTTTAAAGGGTAGTGTATATTGCTCAAAACAAAGGCATTTATTAGCATTTATTAAATTAGCAGTTAATGTGATGAAATAAGGAGCTCTATACCTGCAGTGGACCACCACAGGCCCTGCGTCGAGTGGCGTGGAGGTTTTGACCCGGCGAATGAAGGCTAGTAGACCTGTGGCGTGGTATGGGACTCCATGCTCAGGCCACGATGTAAAGTGAAACTGACACACTTCGTGTTTGGCAGAGTATCCCCTCTGAAAGACAAACATGCTCCACACTTTTAATTCATCTGTATAAAATTAATTTCACTTTTTGACATTTGCCAGAAACCTGAACCCGAATTGCCCATATAAGCATCTTGGCTTAATGTGTCAGGGCATGTGCGCTAACCACCAAGCCACGGCTCTAACATATGGTTGTATGGTTTGTAGCTTTAGGTTACAAGTAGCGGAGAATACGATCAGGAACCTTTTCATTTTATGGTTCAAAAATCTGAGGGGACTCGCTTCTGGAGTTTGTATTCCTCATGGCTCAAAGACACCCAAGAGAAACCCAGATGAATTAGCAAAAGCGACAGTAAAATAAACCCACAGCTCTGTGGTTCCACTAAAGGGAGGTTCGTATGTCTACTTGACAGGCCACAAAGAGACTTCCTATTACTGCATCCCAATTGCTCGTCTGTTTGAATACACACAAGGAGAGCTTCAGACAAAAGCCTGTCTGATGGTTACGTGGAGAAGCTTTCCCCACCGTTCGACAAACACACAGAAGCACATCGTTCCACCCACAGCCCGTGTTTGATTGACAGGGCCGCGGCAAGCACAAAACTCGCATCAAAGGCTGTCGACGGAACTGCGCCTCCACAGGGCAGCGAAGAGGACGATAAGAGAAGACAGGGGGGTGAGGAGAAGGAGGTTAAATTGAGCTAATTTCAGTAAACGCACCCACATTTAGCCCATTGTATCAGAGAGAGAGAGAGAGGGATAATGAGAGAGAGATGCTTTAGTTAATGTGCCTGCCATAAAAGCGTTCTGAGATGAGGCAGCTCTAATCCTGGAACAGACAGCTCGGTGGGCCTCTGCTGGGTATCAGGCGCTTCTCACCATTTCATTTAAAGGGCTGTCACTCCAAATTCTCACACACACAAAAAGAGTGCACACACATACACACACACAATTCAGAATCCTAGAGAAGTGTCAACGCATATCAGCATAGCAACACATATTATTACACGGCCAGGAAAACTTGATTCTGATTAGTCAATTGTGGCATTCTCACCAAGGATGATAACTGTAAAGATAATAATAATGATAAATATAAATATAGCTGCAAGCAGCAATTATTGGGCCAAGCACAAAAAGGAACAATGTGACATGCAAACATGGCCGGTAGCTTCAGAAAAATGTCAACAATTTTAGATTATTTTAGTCAAAATGGCTGAAAAATCACAAATACAAACACTACAGGGAGTGCAGAATTATTAGGCACGTTGATTTTCTGATCATATTTTTTTCCCAGGCACATTTGACCAATTCCAAACCACAGTAATCCTAATAACTACTATTGATTTAGTATTTAATAATGTATAAGTGATATATAATTGTTCATGAAGGCTGGAAATGAAAATCACCTTATATTCAGGTGTGCAGAATTATTAGGCATGTTTTCTTTTACAGATAAATTGAGCCAAAAAAGAGATTTAACTCAGACTGAAAAGTCAAAAAGTATTAAATGCCCATGAGAAGGATGCAATACTAATGCAATACTAGACATTGCAGTTAAGGCATGACCATTGGACAGTGAAATGCTCGTTGGGTCAGCAGGGTCAGACAAAAACATGTGGCGGAGAAAAGACACCTATTAACCGCAAAAGAATTAAGAATTAAGGTGAAGAATTAAGGGTGAAACCATCAGGAACCCTTTAGTCTCCAACGCCACCATTTTCCAGAGCTGCAACCTACCTGGAGTCTCCAGAAGTGCAAGGTGTCAGGATCTCAGAGACTTCAGTTAGGTAAAGAATCCTAAAAAATGACCCCCACTAGATAAGAATCACAAGCTGAAGTGTTGTAAAATACACGAAGAAGGTTTTTTTATAGGCTTTATGGACAGATAGGTTGAGAATGACTCTTGAAGGACCAGCACCACATCCTCTAGTACCACTGTTTGAAGAATTCATCTTCCAGAATCTGGCAGTACGTTTTGGGAGTTCATTTTAGTCCATCCTGAAGTCCGTTTTGCAGAGATGGACTAAAAATGAACTCCCAAAACGTACTGCCAGATTCTGGAAGATGAATTCTTCAAACAGTGGTACTAGAGGATGTGGTGCTGGTCCTTCAAGAGTCACTCTCAACCTATCTGTCCATAAAGCCTATAAAAAAACCTTCATGTATTTTACAACACTTCAGCTTGTGATTCTTATCTAGTGGGGGTCATTTTTTAGGATTCTTTACCTAACTGAAGTCTCTGAGATCCTGACACCTTGCACTTCTGGAGACTCCAGGTAGGTTGCAGCTCTGGAAAATGGTGGCGTTGGAGACTAAAGGGTTCCTGATGATTTCACCCTTAATTCTTCACCTTAATTCTTAATTCTTTTGCGGTTAATAGGTGTCTTTTCTTCACCACCTGTTTTTGTCAGATCCTGCTGACCCAACGAGCATTTCACTGTCCAATGGTCATGCCTTAACTGAAATGTCTAGTATTGCATTAGTATTGCATCCTTCTCATGGGCATTTAATACTTTTTGACTTTTCAGTCTGAGTTAAATCTCTTTTTTGGCTCAATTTATCTGTAAAAGGAAACATGCCTAATAATTCTGCACACCTGAATATAAGGTGATTTTCATTTCCAGCCTTCATGAACAATTATATATCACTTATACATTATTAAATACTAAATCAATAGTAGTTATTAGGATTACTGTGGTTTGGAATTGGTCAAATGTGCCTGGAAAAAAAATATGATCAGAAAATCAACGTGCCTAATAATTCTGCACTCCCTGTATAATATATAACTTACTTATCACTTTTGACCGGCGCTGTTATTAAATTATTATGGTGTGGTCACTGTGAGGTGATGATACAAAAAGTTGGGTGTCAATATGCCAAAGCGTTGCAGAGTTACAGCCTCAGAATCAGCTTGGCTTCATGCCAACAAATTTGTTGATGCGTTACTCGAGAACGGTTTGGTCTATCAAAAACTTTTTACCGGCAAGGTCTGAAGATGAGCCGAGTCAATTTTGATGAAAATCAGACCAGCGGTCTAGGAGGAGTTCGAAAAAGTAGGTTTTCAAAGAAATTCAAAATGGCGGACAGCAAGTTAGAGCACGTGGCACAATTGGTATCTTTGTTCTCAGCCTGACCCAAGGAGTCTATCAAGATCAGTATTCATTAAAATAGGCAAAATTAATAAAAAGTGATTAGCATTTTTGGAAAATTTCCTTATAACTTTTGACCACAAGGTGCCGCTGTCTCAAAACATTTTGAGTACCTTCAGGGCATGGTCCCAATGTCACATTCTGAGTTTCGTAATAATATGCTAATGCATTCTTAAAATAGAGCATTTTAGGACTATTTGAAAATTAAGGAGTTGTAAATTTTTTATATCTCATGACCAGTAGGTGGTGCTGAAACAATGCATGTATCCTCAGGTCATGCTTGTGATGACATGTTCCAAGTTTGGTCTGAATACGCAAAAGCGATGCAGAGTTATAGCCTTGTGTCCAATTTGGCGTGATCTTTGTCGAATTTGTTTGTGCGGTTGGGTTTGTCAAAAAGCTTTTGCTAACTTCTTGCCAACATGGTCATAAATGAGGTCATAGGGTGCAACTGAATCATCCTGAGCCAAGGAATCAGAGGACAAATATGAAAATTTGGTTTCTAGCACCTATGGTTCAAAAGTTATAAGCATAAATGTAAGTGAAACTTTGGAGAGTTGGTGGCGCTAGAAGGATTTAGTTAGGGACTCCAAATTTGCTGTGGTGAATGTTTGGATTGCCCGCTATCAGTGTGCCAAATTTCACAACTTTTTACCATATATTTCTATGGGCTGCCATAGACTCCCATGGCGGAAGAAGAAACAGATACAATAGGTGCCATCACACTATTCTTGGCCCTTAACTATGTTAGCATCCACACCACCAATGGACGATATTGTTCTGTTTATTATAAGTGCACTGGAATTTTGTCGTCTGCCACTTTAAATGCTCAAGCTCTTTAAATTTGATTGGCTGTCAATTATTGTTCATCAGCTGGAAAAAATTGTTTCCAAGAATATAATTCCTTGGTGCCATTATCGTTACAGTTGTGGTGTGGATTCTGCAATTTTTATAAAGATTTTTAGAATGATAGCTATCCTTGGTGTGAACAGGCCTTTAGGTCAATTAGTTTTGTATAATGATGTTAAACTATACATATGATAAAATAAAACTGATTTCTTACATAGCTTTGCTAATTTCATGTCTCATTTTATACGTCTCTTCTCATACAACAAAATTAATTCAAGATCAATAATTCATGTGCATTTATTTATTATTTGGTGTGCATTTGAGAGTGTAATAAGCAGGGTAATGTGGAGTAACGTGATATAAGATATGTAATACAAGACCTGATCATCACCCTTGTCTGTTTATTTTGCGATAATGGCCTGCTGACTGTACATTAACCCGTGCATAACAGTTTGCATCCTATCAAATGGCAAAGCAAATCACACAGAAGCTGCTCTGAAAAAAGTTGGAGCCGTGGCTTAGAGGCTCTGACACACTAAGCTGTGGCGCTCATGCGGGAGATGCAACCCTTCTTTTCCCCATCATTTCCTGTCCTGTCTCTAGAGGGAAAAAAAGTCATCTCGTACCCGCTCCAGGGCAAAAGTTCGCACTGTGTACTCCGCCAGAGTTTCCGTCTTCAGCAGCGTGATCTTAATGTCACCGTACATCTCTGACTCATCTGGCCAATACTTACAGCATTTCACCTGAAACACAAACCAACAAACTCAGGTTAGAAAACACTGGAGGTGCACAGCAGCATAATATATGATATTTTTGATGATTTTGCTGGCAATAAAATTAAACAAAATCATGAATATTAAGATTGTAGCGCACAATTAAGTTTCCTAAAAAGCATGCCATTACATTCGTTTTATTGTTCTTCCTTGTATGAGTACGAAAGTGTTTAAGACAGCTTCTCAATTAAAACTTAAGTAGCAAAAATGGTATTAAAGTCAGAAAATTTGATTCATTTTCTTGTATCAGTTCAAACTGTCTATGCACCATTGACCAAAAATGTAAAAAAAATATATCTATATATGCGCATAGGCTTTTTTCAAATGTTACATAAAAGGTAACTATTGGTGCATATAAAGGAAAATTATCAAACCTAATTATTTGAATTCATTTAATGACATACTAAATAAAAAAAACAAGCCTTGATTATTTTTAAACTAGATTTGTAATACTGTTTACTTATTGAATGTATTTTAACACTTTGAATGCACTTGGATAAAATGGATTTTTGTTAAAATTATATTAAACAAATATTGAAAAAACAAATTATATAAAAAAATCTAAGAATTTTTTTGTGATATTATATATTAAACTTTTTTTTCTAAAGAGTCTCTCAGCAACATCAATCAAACTGTTGAAGTGAAAGAACTCCCTTCTTGTACAGTAAATCGGGGTTATTTCTACACTCTTATTATCGTTACACAAACTGTAAGATTTGCTGCCGGACCTAAGCCATCATCTATTTATCTCTGCTGTTCACAGCTTTTATCGTAACATGGGAAAGCGTATTTTTCATAATAGAGCCCCAATTTCATAAGAGGGCAGGGACGGGCCGTTAAGAGGACTGTTGGCAGCACACGCTGTCTCCGAAGCACTGAAGGGGTGATGCGGGTGTGGAGAGGAAAATGAAAGAGGAAATTATGTCGGAGGAAGAAATAGAGGTGGTTTAAAAAGGCTGGAACGAGTGGGCCACAAAGCAAGGGAGCAGAACGCATTACATGAGTGTGGGAATCATGATGGAACGAAATATACTTCAAATCTTATTTTTAGTTGACAGCAATACAGATGTATTATATAACAAGAGCATGTGATAACGCACTGTACTCTGGTGGTACCACGGTACAGTGAAGGTATCCCAGTACTTTGATACCATATTGCTTGCACTAACAAAAAGTATCATGATGAACCTTGGATTTTCGGACCTGTATGATTATTTTCAGGCCGTAACAGATAGTATAATTAATACACCATTTAAAAAAAAAAAAGAGAAATAAAACAAATTAGAAATAAAACACTACAAATGTAAAATAAATCATTTTAAATGCTACGAATTTAGGCATCAAATTATATTTATCTCATTAAATGATCAAGTTTACATTAAGTGAGTGCATGTTCTAAATGTAAAAATAGTGAACATAAGCATGCACAATGTAATATCAATTCAATAAAATAAATAAACAAAACTCAGAGGATTATCATATTCATATAGCATGGTGTTTACATGATACTCCAAGGGACTTCAAAAATGTCCAAAAAACACTATGGGATACAGTGTTAAATAGTTATTCTTGTGCATGCAGTAATAATCAAATATAAAACAATATTTCCAAACATAGTTTTATCAAGCAGAAAAAAAAATCCATTGATGGCTGATGAATGGGAATGATGTCATTAAAATCAATTTACATATAATTTCCACACATAAAAGTCACAGACCCACAAATACACAAACATTTAGAAGTGATGGCTAAATGAAATGTGTATGGTTGTTGTGAATGGGGAGTGTCTTTAGTTCATGGGTTAGTGTGCAGATGAGGAAGGATCTAGAACATACCCTGCCCACCTCCACTAGCTTTGTGATCATGACGATACTGAAGCAGTTCTCTTGCCAAACCATCCTCCAAAAATCATACACTGTTTCCTGCTTCGGCCCTGCAAACAAACAGACAAACACACACACACACACACACACACACACACACACACACACACACACACACACACACACACACACACACACACACACACACACACACACACACACACACACACACACACACACACACACACACACACACACACACACACACACACACACACACACACACATTCAATAAATGGCAGCCAATGCTCCAGATGGCGGGTTTAATTTACCAAGTGTCATTGCATGTTATAAGGCAGTTCAGTAATCCAGAGCCTCATAGAGAGTAATTCAATAGCAGACATTTCTGGTGAATAGAACAGTTTTTAACCCCAGCAGGAAGTGGCTCTCCGATAGAAAAAGCTAATTTCTCTCATCAATTGAGTCTGCCTCGAAATTCAATAAGGAGGGGAAGACAGACAAACCACAAATATGTATAATGATTTATTTATGGGAGATCTAAAGCGATGAGAGAAGAGGGGTGACCTTGTTTTAGTAGAGCTAAGAAAGACATAGGGGACGGTTTATGTGTGATATTTCTCTCACATGCACACACATTGTTTTTTCTGTCATGGTGGGGACTTTTCATTCACTTCTATTGTTTTTAAACTGAGCTACAGAACGTTTATTTATTTTTATTTTTTTTTCGAATAATATAGCTGTTTGTGAATGTAAAAGGTCTGCTAAGTTTTAAAGATCAAAGCGCATGTCAAATAAAATGATTGCCTCCTAAAAGTATAAAGCCAGCTTATGGTCTTTATTGGCTGCCTGTTAACAACGTATACTTGGTACTTTGACCCGCCCTCAAACACTATAATTGTAGAAACATGTTGTATTGTCGACATGTCAGGAGGAAGCCGTTTTCAGCACTGCCAATCCACTTTGCATGCACTTCCAGAGAATGAGGGCTCGCGATGGAATTGATGCGGTAAAACCAACGGCATTGTAACTGTTCGTATCACTGTGTATACAAGCACTGAGAAAGCATCCGGAGCTGTAATTCAGATATGGTAATGGCAGTTTCATTTCTGGCATGCACTGTAATCATTAGACCAATCACAACAGACTGGGCTGTGTGACCAATCAGAGCAAAGGAAGCTCTCTGAAAGGAGGGAATTCACAATGTATATTATGAGAACACTTGGATGCATGTAAACCTATTGTAGGAAACCCCCAAAACAAAATTATGAATATTTAAAATAGCATAATAGGGGCATTTTTGGTAATACACTGTTTAGTATGTTAATGAAGCCCAATTTCCTACCGATTTCATCTGTGTGGGGACATTTGTTCGCCACAGTGTAGGCAAGACTTGATGAAGACATTTAAACCGTTACATACCACACTTCTATTGTTTTATATAAAGTAAGAAATAATGTACAATCAGCCAGTTACAGGACCCTCAGCGAAGCAAAGGGGTCTTGCATCTCTCTGAAGGGGTTTATTTTGAAATAATGTCCAGGGTGACAGTACATTATCCTACTAATTAGACAGCTATTTAAGAAATATTTAAACACATTAACATAAAATATTGATGTTATCAATTCGAGGATGTCCCTAAATGTCCTCACTGTGAAAATTAATACATTTGTTTTCCAGTAAATATATCCTTAAGCTTCCTTAAAATGAGAAGCAAAATTTCCATAAGAAATTAAGACTTTGTTTCATATTACTCAATTAATTGTATTTTTCTTACCACTAAGGCAAACTGCTTTTTCTTGTATTAAATATAAATACAACAGAATTGAGAGATGTTTATGGTTAAAGCAAGAGAGAATTAAAGGGATAGTTCACCCAAAAATGAAAATTAGCCCATAATTTACTCACCCTCAAGTCATCCTAGGTGTATATGAAATTCTTCTTTCAGACGAATAAAAGTTATATTACAAAAGTCCAGGCTAATCCAAGCATTAGAATTTGTAGTATTTGTAGTATGAATTCATAGTCGCTCTGTTTTTGAAGTCCATAAAAAGTGCATCTGTCCGTCAAATAACGTGCTCCATGCGGCTCCGGGGTGTTAATAAAGACCTTCTGAAGCGAATCGACGCGTTTGTGTAAGAAAAATATTCATATTTAAAAATTTATCAAGTAAACTTTCGGCCCACCGCCTTCCGTGGAAAAGTGTTGAATGTTGAAAGTGAAACTCAAGATGCGTGCGTGACGTCATGACGTGCGTACCTGGTCGCGTTAGTCTTTCGATCGGCAGGGGAACTTTCAACAATTTTTCCATAAATTGAACAGGGAAGGCGGTCGGCCGAAAGTTTACTTGATAAAGTTTTCAATATGGATATTTTTCTTACACAAATGCATCGATTCGCTTCAGAAGGCCTTTATTAACACCCCAGAGCCACGTGGAGCACGTTATTCGACGGAGAGATGCATTTTTTTATGGACTTCAAAAAGAGAGCAACTATGAATCCAATTCTAATGCTTGGATTAGCCTGGACTTTTGTAATATAACTCAGATTTTATTCGTCTGAAAGAAGAATGTCATATACACCTAGGATGACTTGAGGGTGGGTAAATCATGGGCTAATTTTCATTTTTGGGTGAACTATCCCTTTAAGGATTTTACCCAGATGTTTAAATATTATTATTCAACAAGACCAAAATATTTTACGAAAATTACTGCAGTGAACACAATCTGAGACTCTTCTCCACCCAAGGTCCTGTAGTCTTTGTGCTAGCTGGTTTTGAAGACAGGTAAGAAGACAGCAAGTGTTAATCCCGTCTCTGCTGCAGCATCTCTATTCACACACCTCTAGAATTTCCTGGATCAGAACTCATTAGATTTCAACCAGAAGATCTCTGTGTTCTCAAGGTTTCAGTCTCACACACACAAACCCAAAGGCTCAGACTGAAGAGATAAAAGAGGCTCTCTCTTGGGAATGGACACTTCCAGACAGAACCAAATCAACACACACACACACACACACACACACACACACACACACACACACACACACACACACACACACACACACACACACACACACACACACACACACACACACACACACACACACACACACACACACACACACACACACACACACACACACACACACACACACACACACACACACACACACACACACACACACACACACACACACACACACACACACACATCCATCCATCCACAAGTTCTGTCCAGACAAAGATACTCACCCTGAGTGGCGATGAAGTGGTTGGATCGATGGTAACCCTAAAAGAAAGAGAGAGAGGTGATGTGCTGTGTAAGCCATTTGTGTCCTAGAAACATCACTTGTGTGTATCTCACTCCTCTTAGAGAACAAATGTTCGTCAGAGGTCCAAGGTCTTTAGTTCTAGCTGTCCAGTTCAAATGTCTGCTTTGAAAGCTACTATCAACCATGATTAATTTAGTCTGTAAGCAGAACTGTTTGATAATCAGGGGGGTTACTGAGATAAAATGATCCCAACATGGCGACCTCCATGAGTAGATCTACACTATGCAAAATAAATGTTACATTACGCTACTAACGACAATGACTGTAATCTTCATCTTATATATATGTGTGCTAAATTAGGATAGGACAGCAACACATGCATCTAAACTACAACTGAACAAAAAACTAAACAAATCAACCACTGAAATTAACTAATCCACAAAAAATGAATCTGACCTCCCAACACTACTCGAGAAATTCTAAGGAGAGTGTGTTTCAATTTTAACAACATAACTCACTGCCATGTCCATTTTGAGGGGGAAATAGCTTAAGGGAAAAGCTACTTTATTCTGAAAACTGAAAACAAACAGACAAATGTAGTCAAGTGAGAAGTGTAGCTAGTGTGTTTGTAGACTTAGTTGCATTAATAGTGTTGGAGAGTAACAAAGAACAAACAAACAAAAAGGCTTCTGCTTCAAAAGTTAATACTCATTTGCCCAAACATAAAACACATAATGGAGGGCATCAGCTCCCAACAACAATTGCTCCATCAGCTCATGCTTGGAATGTACAGGGAGAAAAAAAAACCTCTAGGAACATCTCAAAACATGCAATTTATTAATCAAAGCTAAGCCTGTTCAAAGTACTACCTGGGGATGCTCCCAAAAAGTGGATCTGTTTTCATTAAACAGACGTTAGCGGAATAATAGAGACATGTTCTTTATTGTTGCTGAGCATTTGCTGCTCCATTTAGAACACTGCAGACGCCCACTACTTTTTAGATTGGGCCAAGCTATTTCCTGAACACTGTACAAACAAACATAGAAACAGACATACTGTAGATGGAAAAAGAAATTGCGGGGGATGTTTGTTCCACATAGAAAGGATTCAAGTCGATGGGGTTTACAGGGGATGCAAGGAAAATGTTTGGAAGATAACTTTGGTCCAAAAGAGCTTGGTCCTGCTGATTCATAAAGTAGTAGCATGATTTTCTATTACTTACACATAAAAATTAATGCCAGGGACCGCAAATATAAATGACACCCTTGTCAAAGACTCCCTATAAAGACAGCTACACTATATTGCCAAAAGTTTTGGGACGTCTGCCTTTACATGCACATGAATTTGAATGACATCCCATTCTTAATAAGTAGGGTTTAATATGGAGTTGGCCCACCCTTTGCAGCTATAACAGCTTCAACTCTTCTGGGAAGGCTTTCCGCAAGGTTTAGGAGTGTGTTTGTGGGAATTTTTGACCATTCTTCTAGAAGTGCATTTGTGAGGTCAGTTCCTCCACACCAAACTTGCACATCCTTGTCTTTATGGACCTTGCTTTGTGCACTGGTGCACAGTCATGTTGGAACAGGAAGGGGCCACCCCCAAACTGTTCCCACAAAGTTCGGAGCATTAAATTGTCCAAAATGTCTTGGTATGCTGAAACATTAAGAGTTCCTTTCACTGGAACTAAAACAACCCCACACCACAATCCCCCCTCCACTAAACTTTACACTTGGCACAATGCAGTCAGGCAAGTACCATTCTCCTGAGAACTCCAAATACCACTCCAGAGAACATTTCTCCACTGCTCTAGAGTCCAGTGGTCGCGTGCTTTACACCACTGCATCCGACGCTTTGCATTGCACTTGGTGATGTAAGGCTTGGATGCAGCTGCTAGGCCATGGAAACCCATTCTATGGAGCTCTCTATGCACTGTTCTTGACCAATCTGAAGGCCACACGAAGTTTGGAGGTCTGTAGCTATTGACTCTGCAGAAAGTCAGCGACTTCTGTGCACTGTGCGCCTTAGCATGCGATGACCCCTCTCTGTTATTTTACGTGGCCTACCACTTAGTGGCTGAGTTGCTGTTGTTCCCAATTGCTTCCACTTTGTTAGAATAACACTAACAGTTGACCGTGAAATATTTAGTAGTGAGGAAATTTCACAATTGGATCACGTCCAATCCTATCCTATCACGGTCCCATGCTTGAGTTCACTAGCTCCTGAGAGCGACCCAATCTTTTACAAATGTTTGTAGAAGCATCTGCATGCCTAAGTGCTTGATTTTATACAACCTGTGGCCATGCATGGATGTGATTAGAGCACCTGATTTCAATGATTTGGAGGGGTGTCTCAATACTTTTGGCAATGTAGTGTCTCTATAAAGACTCATTTATACTGTGTGAGCCAACAGTTTTTAGAACGTAGAATGAAATATTACAAACATTTAGCAAATGCGTTAAAAAGGCATAATTAACAAGTCCATATGTTAACCAATCCTAAAACTTTCCGTCAGAGCCTCAATTTATTCACAAAAAAATTAAACACAGCATATACTATAGTCTTATTTATGTCTCAATATAAATCTCCAAATATAAGACAACCATTGCCTAAAAGCACAGGGCAGCCATATAGGTCTTAAAAATAAATAAATGAAGGTGCAGTACATTCCGCAGCAGTGCAACCGGATTTATGGCACACTAACAATGACCGTCCCGCTGGAGAAAATGTGAGGTACGTGTCTTGCTCAAGGGCACGATAGCGATAGGGGATCTTAGTAATGATTCAGTTCACAGGTCGCCCTATCTGCCATCAAATTCGTGATGATCATATCACAATCCCAAAGCTGCAACTGCAACTGTAGCTGGAATGCAGCTTTAATACAATTTATCAAGATGATGATACATCATGCTTAAAGTTATATATTTAATGGCTGATTTGAAAATAGGAGGAAAGTTCACAGGACACAGAAGCTCATTAAAGGGAGAAAAACAAAACAAAAATAATTAAAAAAAAAGGCTTGGCACAACACTTTACAACATTTAAAACTCTGAAACAACGCACTGCATAAATGCACTGCACTTTGTGTCTGTTTATATGACTCAAGAGATCAAATGTTTTCACCAAAGGTCTCTGCTACTGATAACATTTTATAATAACTTTCAAATAAACGAATTATCTTTTAAGTGTTACATATCATGTATGATAAAAGATGATTTATATTCTCATATATTCCTATTTAAAAATGCACAGCTACTCATCTGTTGTATAATGATTATATAATTTTATTCATGAAAGTTATGAAGTGTCACCCTGCACTTTTTCATACATTCATCATCAGTAATAAGAGCTCTGCTGAAAATAATAACTATAAAACACTGGCTTAAACCAGCCTCAGGTGGTTTGCTGGTCTTAGCTGGTTTGATCTGGTCTAGTTGGTCACCCTGCTTGCCAAGTTGGTGTTTAGCTGGTTGGTCAGATGGTCCAATCGACAAGTGCCCCAAACCCTTCTAAATCCAGCAATCCTGTTTTTTGAAAGGTGAAATCTATTGGAATATGGGCTGTCTGTCTATTCTTCTCAAATTTTGACCATTGGGTGAACGTCTGATGCATATGGCACACTTAACTGGAAACACTTCAGGATTTTCAAAGTCGTCACCTAATTGGTTGAATTCTACAGTATATCTGGGAGACATACGTGTCGCTTTCTTTAACGGTCCACCTGGAAACGAAGCCGTCGTGATGACAAACCCCCTCGTGGAAGAAGATAGCCGTCGTGTTTACAACTGTGACAATGAGCGCTTACCAGAATCAACAAAACAATGGGTTTTCAAAAGTATGTGAAGTGCATGGCTCTATTGTTGCAGTAAACGTTCTTGAATGAATAATCTATTAGATGCATGTCGGTCTGTTATTGTAGGGAAATCGGCTTTACATTTTCACCCGACTAAACATGACGCAGAACAAAATGAACGGTGATCGGTTGTGCTACATGTCAGTTAAATGTCCTCTTGGGTGGTCCTTGGCCAATGAAAGCCGAGATGGAGTCCAGAATTTCTGCCATCAGTCTGAAGGTCTGGCTACAAAAGACTAGTCAGTAACTAACTATTTTGTCTGAACTTTAGTAAATTGATGTTAAAGAAAAAGTTTGAGTGTGCTGAACTTCAGGTGGAGTTCAGTTGTATAAAATTCATGGATTGCTAAATTTAAAGGTTAAGGGTTTAGTTTAATCTCATAGATTGATGAGGAAAGCTTTCATGACAAAAACAAATCTTGTTTTAAAGGGGTTTTGGGCACTTTTCAAAAGGTCAGGCTGGGAGGTCAGGCTCTCACCTGAGCACCAGCTTGACCAAAATAAGAGACAAACTTAAACCAGCTAAGACCAGCAACCCCTTAGGCTGGTTTAGGATTTTTTTTTCTGCAACTATCCTACAACAAGACTAACACCCTAGGTACCCATAGGAAATAAATCAAAGAAACCTAACAGATGGAACCTAAAAGTTTTATGCGTTGACTTTTATGGACAAATGGAGATCTGTGTATCACAGAGCCATTCTTCCTCATGTTTAAGTAATCCAAACACAGCAATGCCATGACACAAAAAGGGGGAAAAAGAGATCTATAGGGGGAACAGATGGAAAGAAAGCAGAGAGAAAGAAAAGAAAGAGCAGCGAAGTACTTACTTCCCTGTTTATCCGAATCTACAGGGTCCAAAGTCGAAGAGGTGGGGAAGGGGGGTAGAAAAAGACAAGACAGACTCTAGTTAATGAGAGGCTGAAAAGAGCTAGAGGATTAACAGATCACAGACAGAAAGAGAGAGAATTAGAAGGAAGAAAGAAAGAGAGACTTGTGTTAGCTGGCTAAGCTTAACGCCAGGGGAAAGACACTTAAAATGGAGGCATACATTTTGGATGTGAAGGTGGGTAAATCTTTGCAGACTAACCTTAAAGTGTGAAGTGTGTAATTTCTGTGCCTCTAGTGCCATCAAACAGAATTTAAAAAAAATGCACTCCCTCTCTCTGCCATTGGTTGGACAAACTGATAGCCCCGCCCCCAAACTCACTCCATTGGTTGAATCAGTGTTGCTATGTGGGGCTGGTTGAAATGTTCAAACAACAGCATGTTTTGAAATTGGCTTTACAAATGGCAAGGCTTTTAGGCTAGGAAAGTATTTTATAATCAAAAAAATTACACACTTCTCCTTTAAATTGCTAATTTATTCTTGTTTAAGCTAGTTCCTTGCAAGTTCATTTATTGGGCTGATTCAAGAGATATTCAAAAGGAAAGGACAGCAATGAAAAGAAGCAAACACATTTAACAACAGGGCTGCACTTACTTTAATATGTTCCCTAATAGCCTCTACTTACTGCCAGGTTTACCAAAAACACTAAAGAGAAGCATCTTTTCATTATTGGTCCTTTCTTGACTTTTTGTGCTTTTCTACTCAAGGCCAAAATAAATAAAAAAATAAATAAAAATCCATTCTTATTAAATTGGCCTATGCTCTGTTTTGCTCCTGTATATTGGTTTATACCAAAAACACTGGAATTCCAAGGTATTTCAAGATAAATTGATATTATGGCCAATTATGAAAGATTTGGAGGAGAAAAATAACAAAATACCCCAATATAATTACATCTATTTGTCTTGACTCATGACTATTCATTCTCTTTCAAATCACTCAATACTACACATACTTACAGCATTTCTTTTGGAATAAACATAATTCAGCAAATCCCTTTCTGTATCTAAGGTCCACACAGTCAAGGTTAGGAAAACAAAAGGTTTTGGAGTGAGTTTTGATTTTTAAATCTCTTTAAAGCGTAAGTTCACCCCAAAACTCTCAAAATTAAAAAAACATTTTCTCATTCTCAATTTCAAAATTTGAGAGGGTGGTCAATTCACAACCTGGTGCACTCTAGGCCAGCTCTGAAAAGCAGTTATAGAGAGGGAAAGGTTTATTGCCTCTTTATTAAAGGGGAAGGCATAAAGTGACCCTAAACACTTTATTAAACATGTCAGTAGGCTACGCTTCATATCTGACCAAATTCTCTCCAAAATCTTTTGGGAGGTCAGATACACCAGGACAAAAATAAGCTACCAAGTCTCACCCACCACAAAAAGGACAGTTAGAGGCCTAAAAAGTTTCCTATCAAAACTTATATGATGACATGCCACATATGGCAAGGCTAAGCGAGAGTGTCGACAGATATCGAATAAACTCCAGGGGAGCTACATAATAACAGCAACAGTGTGAATGTTTGTGAGTCTGGCTGAAGAGAATATGTGACCGCTGACTTACATCGATGTAATTGGCGTTGATATAGTCGGAGTTGGGATCACCGAGCAGCGGGTGCAATTTCACCCTGTGACGGTCATCTGAAACACAAACACAATCGCATGAGCACACTTTGGGGTGAAGTCCCTAAACAGCAGCATTACTTTTGTGCAGTAAACAAGTCTCCTTTCTATGCAAATTAGTTTTACTATAGGAAATGTGTTGGCATGTTGAAGCTGTTATCTGATTTGCAAAGTTCCTTTAGTAAACTGGGTCCTAAAACATCACAAACAGTATATTTAAATAAACAATGCTATCAGCTGGTGCAATTTATTCTTAGTGAATTTTCCCCTTCTACTTTTAGGCACATAAAAGCTTTACATTATCAGACATTCTGAAACCAAAGTGAGTTTTAAAGCTGCACTATGTAACTTTCTTGTGCTCAAAATGTATATAATGAGTGAGAATTTATATAATGAGCGAGTCCAAACCGTGTTTTTGTCTTATACTGAATCAATATAAGTGATTATATTCAGACTATTTATATTCATTATATTATTTTCTGTCGGGTCGCCACCACTGCGGAGTATCACAGCACCTGTGTGACTCGTCATAGACACAGAGAGAAGTAGCTCCAGCTACAATGTTTTTCCGCAAGACGCATGCAGTTTTGTTTATAAACCACTAGAGCGCCAAAAGTTACATAGTGTTGCTTTAACAGCCATACAAAATGGAACAATTATAAAGGCATTACTCTTCAATTCATGATATTTTTAAAAGCATGCAAAGACTGAAAAAATAAATGGACTCACAACCCATCAGGGTATCGTTTCTTCCCTTAGTTTTATCCTTCTTCTTATTGATATCCCAGCCATCAAAGAAGCTCTACAAATATACAATAAAAAGAAAGAGAGAGAGAGAGAGAGAGAGAGAGAGAGAGAGAGAGAGCATTTATGTTAGTTGTGAGAGATAATCACAGTATCCTTAGATATTGTTTGAAATGCATTTTATTAAAAGACAAATTTTGACATAAATAGCATTTAGACCAGAGAGACTGGATTGCTTTGCAACCCCCCGAAAATTGTATTTTATGATATTACATTAAGCTAAAGTAAATACAATTCCACTTTCACGAAGGATAAATATGATTTCATGGTTCTGTTGAACATAAAAGTTTTATGTTTAACACTTGATTTGTTATGTGCAACTGCATAAAATTACTGAAAAGTGATGAAAGGATTAAATTACACAATGGACAGCAGGAAAGGAAAACAAAATGTTAAATATCACAGGATCAGCACCATGTAGACCAAAACATTTTCTAAATGAACTGATTTGCATCCTTATCTTATTTCAGATTCTCAGATGCTACCTAACCCTGACCATCAAATCTGGTATGCAATGAAATATAAATGTGAATAGAGGCAAAATTTTGACATGAAACTAGGTTTATTAGATGTAAGCACTTTACTGCCAATTCTAGTGAACTCAAATGGGACAGAAATGTTTTCCTTTTTTTTTGTATTACAAAATTATACACACACAGAGTGTTGGGGCAAGTTACTTTTAAAAGTAATGCATTACAATATTGTGTTACTCCCTAAAAAAGTAACTAATTGCATTGCTTAGTTACTTTTTATGGAAAGTAATGCGTTACATTACTTTGTGTCACTTTTTCGTACTTTTTTTCTTTTTTATGTATAAAAGGCCGTTTCACATCAGAAATTAAATGATTAAGCATCAGGCTGAAAGAATGTGACATTTATAAAGTAATTTTTGCTTATTAGTATGGTTGAATTGATTCATCAAAGGTCAACAGTAAAGACATTGCTTAATAAAGTGAGATTAAATACAGAAAGTATATTTGTGTAATTTAACATATTTAATTATTGCAGGTTTGCATAATATTTTGAGTTTGCAGTTCACTGTTTTTATTCATTTTGAGGAATACTGAATCTGTTTATGTGGAAGTGAGATATGTAAATGCCTGCCCACATTTAGTCTAGAACTACAATAATCAAGTTTACACAGCGCACACAACACCACTGCACTCCAATTTCTCTCAACACAGGGACAGGAGAGCTGGCAGTCAATAAATAATACTTATTTGAAAAAGTAACTCAAATGTTTGTTTGTAAATTTAAATGTAATGCGTTACTTTACTAGATACTTGAAAAAAGTAATCTGACTACATACAGTAACTGGCATTATTTGTAATGCGTTACCTCATACACTGCACACACGTGTGTTTGTGTGTGTGTGTGTTTCTTATACAGTAACCTCAAAAAGTACATGGAGAACATCTTTGCATTACAAAGATGCCACTTAATTTAATACTTTAAGGAAATAGAGCAGAAACTCAATGTTCAAGCAAACCATCTCTCAAAGAAGATATTTTTATAAACAACATATACTTTGTTGAGAATCAAGCCAAAAAGTTATTTAAATATTCTTATATAGTCCTCAAACACACCCCAAAACCCCTTATTTTTGCACCTTGCTTGAAGGACAGACCTCTACACTCTCTTTTCCACTCTATCTAAAATAAAGATCATGTCAATAAGTACTGATCAATGGACTGTACTTGTGGTCCGCGGGGAAATAAAGCTTATGAATCCCTGTCGTTACATTCGTGTTCTCTCTCAAACTCTGTGTTTCTTCTTTTCCGCTTATGAAGCACAAAGACACTGACCTCAAACACACACACACACACACACACACGCACGCACACACACACACACACACACACACACAGTGTCACTATGTCCAGAGTGCGTATTGATTTTTGAGCTGAATCTGTTTCACACTGAGGGGAGAGTTTAATGAGTCCACAAGCGGAGCTCCAGAGAGTCAGGCCCGTGGCAGAGCTCTGATTGCGTGGAGGATGTTTTGTCTCGTAGCTCTGGGACAACAACAGATAGAGGAGAGTCAACAGTCCACACGAGTGTGACGCAAAGAGAAGACGTTCAAGCCACATTCTGAGGAGAAACAATTAGCTACAGAGGAAGAGAGGGAGGGATAGAGGGAGGAAAAGAGATAGCAGTGTAGTGCACTCTTTGTGCAGTACTGCTGAGGGGGTATATGACCTCTACTTTCATCTCAATAACTGCTGCTCTATAGTCCATGGGGGAGTGATGCAAACCTGTCCGTGAAGAATGACTCAACTAACTTTCAGAACAGTGTATAAAAGCAAGTTTAAGACACAGTCGTGCTACGTAATGTATAATGCATTAAGGTTCATTATGAACTGCTCATTTATAACATACTTGTCACTTTATGTCAGTTTTGTTATTAAATAAAATTTTAACTGTTAAAGATTGTATTCAGTAAAATAAAATAGAAATATTACATGAAAAACAAAAAAAAAGTTAGAAATGATGCCTGAACATATAAAAATAAAAGCTAATTCAAATTATTAAGGGGGGGGGGGGGGGGGGGGGGTGATGGTCAGAGTTTGATTCTCATGTTAAACATGGCCAAAATAAATAAAAAAAACAAGCTGGACGTTTGACATTGTATTTTCTGAGCCAAATACACTCCTTCAGGATTCGAACAAGTTTCAGAAAGTTTTTTTTCCGAGTATGGCCCTGTGTGACGTCATAAAGGGCTAAAGGGATGAGCGTGTACACACATCAACTGGAACGTGCGCAAGAGCACGCCCATCAACAAGCTTTGTTCGGGTTACAAAAACAGTCGGCAGTGCTGTCATTTTGTTTTTAGACCACGAAATCAACAATGTCACTAAAGAAGTGTGTTTTTGGTTGTGAGGGAAAGATAACCTTGTTCAGCTTCCCAAATAACCCAGCGTTAAGGAAACAGTGGATGCAGTTTGTTTTCCAGGAGCAGCAACGGAGTTCTGCAAGTGTGTTTGTTTGTTCTCGGTTCTTGAGTCGAAACCGCAGGCGATGATTGAAACTGCATCAAATGACTGTGTTTTGTTGGCAATCGGCGTGCAAGTGCATATAATGTCAACAAAACGAAAACTATCCAAGGATAACACCATGATGTATTGTGTGGGTGTGTGTCATAGGTGTACGTGTACGCGTGACTCTTTAGCTCCGCCCACTGCACGCCTCCACGAGTTCAGTACAGCATTGGTCCAGGATTGGTACAGCGTATCTGTCTTTCATAAATATGATAAAACTAAAGACGCTTCGGAGATATGAAGGATGCAATACTACTCTATAGGTACTCAAGGTTAATATGAGATTGGCAAGTGTGTGTGTGTGTTATGTACCCTTTAATACATACTATAATAGTATATAACTGATACTAAATTAACACAGCATTACATTTTATTCCATTCCAGGACATTGTGATGAGCCAAATCGTTTTCTTCTAAGAAATCTTAGAAAAATTAGCAAAATTTGTCTTGGATTTGATCTGAATACTCTTAGTGAGTTTACATCTATTTCGAAATCCAAATAAATGGAAACATTTGAATGTTATTGCTTATAAATTATTATTAATATGTTGTTTGTTTGATGCCATCTGGATCTGGTTAGTGGTTTTCTTGGCCTGATCGCTCTTGTAAAATTTATTTAAATCTCAAATGGAACAACCTGGTTAAAAACAGGTTCAATTATGATAATGAAATGCAACAGTAGAAGCTTTACTGCAGTGTTTTCATATTTGGAAATTTTGCCAAAACACATTTTCCGATGGTGAATTTACATGTTTTTAGCTGGTTTAGATGGTTGATCAGCTTGACTATACCAGCTGTTGAGGCTGAGGTTAGTCTCAGACTGCTGCTGACTGTCTGTTCATATTGCACACAAAACTGGAAAGTGCTTTCTTGATCTAACAAGCTATAATGTGTCAGGTTTGTCAGGTTAGTTGCATCAAATCTTTTAAATTGATACAATTGATTGAGCCTGGTTTGGGCTGGTAGATGAGCAGCAAACAAGCTGCCATGATCCAAAAAAAAAACCTTGAGAATTGATAAGTTTGGAGTGTGTTTTTGCATCTTTGCATTAATGTGTTTGCAGAGAAATGCAGAGGTTTGTTTTGACAAGGCCTGCAGACGGTGAGTTCTGGAGGCTGGAAATCTCCCAGCCAGACTTCTGTTTGCACCGACAGGTCCCTCTACAAAGAAAACAGCAGCGCCGATAGACCACATTGGAAGCAACACTAAAGCCCAAGCATATACTGACTTCTTTAAATAAAGAAAACCTGTAGTGGCAGCTGTGAAAGATTTATATTATTATGACAGAAACCTCTTGCTCAACCATTTTCAAAGATATGCTATCAAAGCCCAACTAGCACGATAGATGTGGTTGCTCTGAAATAAAAACTCAAAACCAGCGTTGTCAAACAGCTATTTAAACATTAAAAATAAAAAAACAGGTGCTCTACAAGGAACAGTTACTTCATTAACTCTATATTGTAACTCAATGATTGTTGAGACTACTGGAAAGGTATATATATATACACACACACACACACACATATACATACATACATATATATACAGTGAGGAAAATAAGTATTTGAACACCCTGCTATTTTGCAAGTTCTCCCACTTAGAAATCATGGAGGGGTCTGAAATTGTCATCGTAGGTGCATGTCCACTGACAGACATAATCTAAAAAAAAAATCCAGAAATCACAATGTATGATTTTTTAACTATTTATTTGTATGATACAGCTGCAAATAAGTATTTGAACACCTGTCTATCAGCTAGAATTCTGACCCTCAAAGACCTGTTAGTCTGCCTTTAAAATGTCCACCTCTACTCCATTTATTATCCTAAATTAGATGCACCTGTTTGAGGTCGTTAGCTGCATAAAGACACCTGTCCACCCCATACAATCAGTAAGAATCCAACTACTAACATGGCCAAGACCAAAGAGCTGTCCAAAGACACTAGAGACATAATTGTACACCTCCACAAGGCTGGAAAGGGCTACGGGGAAATTGCCAAGTAGCTTGGTGAAAAAAGGTTCACTGTTGGAACAATCATTAGAAAATGGAAGAAGCTAAACATGACTGTCAATCTCCCTCGGACTGGGGCTCCATGCAAGATCTCACCTCGTGGGGTCTCAATGATCCTAAGAAAGGTGAGAAATCAGCCCAGAACTACACGGGAGGAGCTGGTCAATGACCTGAAAAGAGCTGGTACCACCGTTTCCATGGTTACTGTTGGTAATACACAAAGACTTCATGGTTTGAAATCATGCATGGCACAGAAGGTTCCCCTGCTTAAACCAGCACATGTCCAGGCCCGTCTTAAGTTTGCCAATGACCATTTGGATGATCCAGAGGAGTCATGGGAGAAATTCATGTGGTCAGATGAGGCCAAAATATAACTTTTTGGTCATAATTCCACTAAACGTGTTTGGAGGAAGAAGAATGATGAGTACCATCCCAAGAACACCATCCCTACTGTGAAGCACGGGGGTGCTAGCATCATGCTTTGGAGCTGTTTTTCTGCACATGGGACAGGGCGACTGCACTGTATTAAGGAGAGGATGACCGGGGCCATGTATTGCGAGATTTTGGGGAACAACCTTCTTCCCTCAGTTAGAGCATTGAAGATGGGTCGAGGCTGGGTCTTCCAACATGACAATGACCCGAAGCACACAGCCAGGATAACCAAGGAGTGGCTTTGTAAGAAGCATATCAAGGTTCTGGCGTGGCCTAGCCAGTCTCCAGACCTAAACCCAATAGAGAATCTTTGGAGGGAGCTCAAACTCTGTGTTTCTCAGCGACAGGCCAGAAACCTGACTGATCTAGAGAAGATCTGTGTAGAGGAGTGGGCCAGAATCCCTCCTGCAGTGTGTGCAAACCTGGTGAAAAACTATAGGAAACGTTTGACCTCTGTAATTGCAAACAAAGGCTACTGTACCAAATATTAACATTGATTTACTCAGGTGTTCAAATACTTATTTGCAGCTGTATCATACAAATAAATAGTAAAAAAATCATACATTGTGATTTCTGTTTTTTTTTTTTTAGATTATGTCTCTCACAGTGGACATGCACCTACGATGACAATTTCAGACCCCTCCATAATTTCTAAGTGGGAGAACTTGCAAAATAGCAGGGTTTCCAAATACTTATTTTCCTCACTGTATATATATATATATATATATATATATATATATATATATATATATATATATATATATATATATATATATATATATATATATATATATATATATATATATATATATATATATATATATATATATATATATATATATATACACACACACACACACACACAAAGTATGCCAACGAGTACCAACTAAAAAAGACATCCTTAAGCACAACTTATATTCCACTTTGTTCTTAAAATGTCCAGCTGTTTTATGATATACCTAGCCTGGCTCCGCCCTCCTACGTTTAATTAAATATAAAACAAAACAAAATCTACCTCATACTCCTGTTTAAAGCCGTAACCTTCTGCAGTTTTCATCTGGTTGATGTGTTGTAGGAGGTCAGCAACACGCACTGCCGGGTGAAGCTGACCCGTGTGATAGGGCGATCCTTTACGGCCACACTGACGCCTAGGCGATCCCCCGAGCAGACTGCTGGACTCATTCATGGAGCTCCGTGGATCACCTTGTGAAAATGAACAAGCACAAACCAAACGTTTGCACATCATACAGTAGAAACATAATTCCAGTATCTTGGAAAAGTTTCATAAAATAACCAATAGCATACCAACATTTTATTAAAAAAAATAACAAAACTCCAAACAAGTACAGTATAATAGGGTTAACCTGAGAATTATCATCCCCTTATGGCACTTCATCTTCTGTGTTTATAATTGGTATTCATAAATATGATCAGGGAGCAATTATGAATTCATGACTAGGGCTGTGTATTCAAATAAATTAGAAGTCTGCTACTCATTTCTCAACGGAAATAGGAGAGAAGAAACCCAGACAGTATATTCCACCCAGTAGACACTTTAAATGTGGCAAGACAGCTCTGAGACGTGCCATTAAAACTTCATTTTGATCAAGAGATCTCTCTCTTTGAGACATCAACTATTCAATGCCTGCAAAGTCAGACACGTTTGAATTGGATATTATTAGCATTTTTTTTTTGCCTGCTCTAATTTCTTCCATATTGAAATCCTCGACCATAACGCCTTTAAATATGAGCTTCATGTGAAGATCTGAGTTTATTTGCATCTGTGTTTTTTAAGTATACTATTTGTTCTCTCCCTTACTGGTTTCCATGGATTTATGTTTATATTAGGCTTTATAGTATTATGTCAGGGGAGAATGAGTGTTATATTAGGACGTGGACAGCACTACATCTCATATTTAAGGGCTGTGAAAGATTGAGCGATTACGGAAGGACTGTGGCTTTGATGAAGCTTTCACGCGGACTACAAATGAGGACAAATTAACAGGAGATTACCTAGTCCCTGAGCCTCACTTTAACTGTGTACGTGACTGCAAGTCTCTAACCATTCATTTGCGCTCTTTGCCGTTAGCGCCTGGTACTCTCGCTTTTAGCACCTTGTGAGTGTGAGGAAAAAAATATTGCACTGTACAAAAATTATTTCATCATTATATTTGTTTATATCTATTTAAAGTGTTCCGAGTTGCAACTAGTTTTCTTTCATCAGTTTAATCACAAATTCATTTAAGAGTGCTGCATTAAGTCGAATGAATTTCTTTTTCATATTGAACACAAAACGAGAAAGTCTCTTTTTAGCGAAATTCCAATGCTATTTTTATATTAGATCTTTTTAAATTTCAAAAAAGAAAGGAAAAAATAGCATAAAATATAAAAAAAACAATCATAAAAGTAGTCTTTATGAAGCTATGCTTTGTGTGAGGAACCAGAAATCATTATTCACTGACAATCCAAGAACATGATCATTCAAACCAGTTTTGTGAACTGAATCAACCGATTCGTTGAAAAATATTTGACTTAAAAGAACACTTTTCTGAACTGGATATCAATACTTCACTCATGATCTCAGTGAGTTCACACTGTCAAGATTTTCAGTGAAAAATAACTAAATGTATGACTGTTTCTCACACAAGCAATGGCTTCAGAGGATTTTAATCATACTTTTATGGTTCCTGGTGTCTTTTTGGAGCTTGACAGCCACAGTCCTCATTCACTTTTCTTTAAAGTGATATTCTTTAAAATATTCTCCTTTCATGTTTCACAGAAGAAAGAAAGTCAAGCGTGTTTGGAACAACATGAGGGTGAGAAAACGATGACAGAAATGTCATTTTGGGGATGAATTTCTCTCAACACTTTAGCTTAAGTTTTAGACCCACTTGAGATCCCATCATGCAAGCCAGCATTAATCAGTTATATGGTTTACTGTTGGCTGTTTTCACTTATGCTTTTGTTGATGTGTTCTCCCTGTAATATTATCATGAGTACTAGCTCTGTAGTCATTGTTTCGGTTGGTGTAATGCAATAATAATGCAACGAGCAATTTCACTTGACTGGAGTGAATAAGTTGAAGCAAAGCGAAACAAGTGCATGCAACTTGGTTATTTAAAAAATTTTATGCATTGCTTAATTAATAAAGCAGATTATATAGTTGAATTCTGCTAAAAAAAAAAAAACACTTTTTAATGCACAAATTAAACTTATAGGAATAGTTTACCCTAAAAGGAAAACTGTGTCATCAATTATTCATTCTCATTTCTGATGTTTCACAACGTTCATAAAAAATAAATAAAAAAAACTGCAAAATAAATCCATATGAACAAAGTGGTTTAATATAATTCTTATGATCGCTTCATATGATGAACAGATTTAATGTAGGTTTTATTCACATGTAAACACTGATCAGCAAACATACAAATATGGTAAACAGAAGCTCAACCGTACATGCTTGCCACTTGATTGATATGGATTTCTTTTGCAATCTTTTTATGAACGTTTTTTTAAAACCATCAGAGATTTGGGTGAATAGACTTTCAACAGAGGAATTCTCTGATTTCATCAAACATATCTTTATTTGTGTTTTGAAGATGAACAGATGAGTTTATTGGGTTTGGAACCCATGTCTTTTTCTTATTGAACTCAAAGGGAAAAAAGTCGCTCTTTCATTTGAATGAAATTTATGTTAGAGCTTTTTAAATTTTGGAAAAAGTGGGAAAAAGTAGTAAACAAATATAAAAAATATCATAAAAGTTGTCTATATGATGCTTTGTGTGAGGAACCTTAAGTTGTTATTCACTGATAGGCTTTTAACAAATGAGTGAATCGAGCTGAAACAGAGATCATTCAGACCAGTTTTGTGAACTGATATTCATTAAAAAGATACGACTCAAAAGAACAATTATTTTCTGAACTGGACATCAATACTTACTCAGTGAGTTCATACAGTCAAGATTTACAGGGAATAATGACTAAATATCGGACCGTTTCTCACATAAAGCATATGGATCATTTTATGGCTCTTTTTATGGCTCCATTTTGGTGTCATCCTATAGTGACTTTCAACTGAGGGGCAGAAATCTCTCAGATTTCATTAAAATGTCTTCATTTGTGTTTCGAAGATGAACAAAAGTGTAACAGGTTTGGATTGACGGATTGGGCGAAGGTTTGGGCGGCAGTGGCTCAGTGGTTCATGTAGGTTGTCTACAAACTGGAAGGTTGGTGGTTCGATCCCCGGTTCCTCCTGACCAAGTGTCGAGGTGTCCATGAGCAAGACACCTAACCCCAGCTGCTCCCGACGAGCTGGATGGCGCCTTGCATGGCTGACACCGCCGTCGGTGTGTGAATGAGTGTATGAATGGGTGAATGTGAGGCAAATGTAAAGCGCTTTGGATGGCCGTAGGTCTGTTAAAAGCGCTATATAAATGCAGTCCATTTACCATTTACCATTTGACATGAAAGTGCATGATGACAGAATTTTTGGGTGAGCTAACCCTTTAAGTTCAAGTTGAGGTGTGTGCGCTTGTGTCGTGTCACGTCTTACTGCGAGTGCTGCACGTATGGGTGTCCATAAATGACAAGGCCATCCTCTCGTCCTCCTGCAGAGTGCTCTGATCAGTGAAACTGCGCTCCATGGAGCCCATCATATTACTCTTCTCCTGCCTGTACGTAATGGGGGTCTTATTCATGTTCACCGGCTTCCTACTGAGGAGACAGAGAGAAGAGGGCAAGGAGAGAAGAAAGGGGGGGGGGGGGTAGAGAAATGGAACGTGAAGGAAACGAGAGAGAGAGAGAGAGAGAGAGATGAGGTGAGTTAGGGGAGTTGGTGAGAGAGAAAGAGAAGATCATCACTCCGCTGCTGCCCCCCTCTCTAAAAAGTGCACAAAAAAGCCATGAGAAATGATGATGTGCAATGGAGAAGAAGCCACTTACGGATAATACGAGTATGAGTAGTAATCCCTTCTGGAGAGAGAGAAAAAAAATAGAGGAAGAGAAGAAAGGGGAAAAAAAGAGAAGAAGAAGAAGAAGAAGAAGGGACATGAGATGCAAGCACTGGCAGAGCTCTGATTAGAGTGAAAAAAAGCCAGCCGTCAGGAGCTTGCATTTGCCACGCGAGTAATGGGACACATGCAGATATGCACAAAACCTCAGACAGAGCGGGAAATGGCGGCCTAATCAAATATGTCGTCTTGTTGCTTTTAACGAGTTTAACAAAGGGGCCTGCTGAGAGGGACTTTTATATTCGCTCTCCGCAGCGGCGACTTCACTGAAGTTCGCCGGCACAATCTAACCCAACATCCGCTAAATTGTCCAATGAAACGCTTGGAAAACACTTCCATCTGCATTTGTATTACAAACATTCTTCAACTCCATTTTGGGGTGATTTGGATTAAATGGCTTAAAATGTTCTCTCACACACAAAGGCTCGGTATCTCTCATTCCATTTCAGTGGGAAGGACTCCCATCGCTAACTGAAGTAGGCGCGTTACTGTGACACTTTATCTCCAGCTAAAGGGCTTTGCTGCACTCAAACGTTTAGCTTATAAAACATTTTGTCCCTCCCCAGTAGTCAGAAAAGGAAAAAAGAGAGGCTGAGGTATGCTCAGATAATTTTTCATGTAAAAGATAAATAAAATGCTCAAATGCAAACAAATTAGCCATAATATTTGAGATAGAAATACCAGATTAAACTAGCCAAAATTGGTCAGTCTTGTCTGTTTCTGGTAGCTGGTTAAAACATGGATTAACTCCAGTTTAAAGAAGGTGGTCGGCAGACCTAAATTACTGGTCAACATTTTTTTAATAATTAAAAACTAAAAAATGCTGGGTTAAAAATAACCAGAGTTGGGTTGAAAATGGACTAACCCAGCAATTGGGTTGTTTTAACCCAGCGATTGGGTTGTTTTAACCCAGAAATTGGGTTGTTTTAGGCAAACATTTAACCCACTCGCTGGGTTAAAACAACCCAATTGCTGGGTTAGGCCATTTTCAACCCAACTTGGGTTATTTTTAACCCAGCATTTTTTAGAGTGCAATTTAATGTTTATTGTTTAATTATTATTCATTAAACTTCTTAATAATATTAATTTATTAAACATATTAATACATGTTAATATCCAACATACTTTGGGTTCATTTTAAGCAAGCAATACAGTATTTTTTGGCAAATGTTTGGCAAATGTTTAACCCAACCGCTGTGTTAAAACAACCCAATTGCTGGGTTTGTCCATTTTCAACCCAACTTGGGTTGTTTTCTACCATTCAAAAGTTTTGGGTCGGTAAGAATTATTATTATTATTTATTTTTTTTGGGGGGGGGGACTTAAAGAAAATAATACATTTATTCAGCAAGGACGCATTAAATTGATCAAGTGACAGTATAGACATTTATAATGTTGCAAAAGCTTTATATTTCAGATAAATGCTGATGAACTTTCTATTCATTAAATAATCCTGAAAAAAAAAATTGTACACAACTGTTTTCAACATTGATATTAATAATAATAATAATAATAATAATACATGTTTCTTGAGTAGCAAATCTACATATTAGAATGACTTCTGAAGGATCGTGTGACTCTAAAGACTGGAGTAATGATGCTGAAAATTCAGCTTTGAATCACAGAAATAAATTGCATTTTAAAATATATTCAAATAGAAAAAAGTTATTTTAAATTGTAAAAATATTTTACAATAATTCTGTTTTTGCTGTATTTTGGATCAAATAAATGCAGCCTTGGTGAGCAGAAGAGACTAAAAAATCTGGTAACACCTTACAATAAGGTTCATTAATTAACATCTACATTAGTTAACATGAACTAATAATGAACTGCACTTAAAAAGCATTTATATATCTTTGTTAATGTTAATTTCAACATTTACTAATGCATTATTAAAATCTTGTTAACATTAGTTAATGGACTGTGAAGTAACATGAACAAACCATGAACAGCTGTATCTTTATTAACTAACGTTAACAAAGATTAACTAATGCTGAACAGGTGTTATTCATGGTTAGTTCATGTTAACCCATGCATTAACTAATGTTAACTAATACAACCTGTGTTAAAATCTTACCGTTCTCAAACTTTTGACCGGTAGTTTATCTTAAAATATGTCAGTGCCTTTGTTTTGTCTTAAAATGCACACCAGTAATGTTTTTTTTCTACGGCATGTTTATAAAGATTTTTATTTTTTTGAGATTTAGAACCTTTTTTTTTTAGACACAATTTTATATTATAGTGTAATTTTAAAAATGTTCTTGAATAAATAAATGGGAAATAACATGAAAATAATTATCAGCTTATCATGCATGGCTAAACAGCAATAAACCATCTAAAACTGACATGACATAGACAAAAGTCTAAAACAGTAGCCTCTAGGCAATCACTATTCATGCATGTGAGAAACTCATATGAAAAACAGAATGTGAATGTCTTTATCTGTTCCTGAAGATGAATCTATGAGATGACCGTTGCGTAGATTCATTTTCAGTGATTGGTGCTGTTTGAGGAACGAGAGGCCCGTGTCTCTCATTTGCCACTGGATCTGATGACCTTTTGAGAGCCGTGGGCTAATTATCTCTGAAAGCACACTTTTTCCATCCCAATTACTGGCTCATTTCTGGTTCAGGGCGGCAGCGGGCAAGGCCTAATTAAGTGAGTAATTGAATTGCATTTCTCTTTAATTAAATATTTCACACTCCGATAATCTCAGAAGATGAAAACCCTTGGAAATCTCTCCTCCGATGCACGTGAGAATGCAGGGGAGAACACCTGGGTGCCCTTTGACTGAGCCGAATAATCGAAGTCATAAGCTGCAATGGGTAGGTTTAAGTTAGTCATAGCTGAACGCACAATAGCCTGGTCTCTCAGGAACAGATTAAGTCTCATTTAAGTCTCACCCTCACAAGAAATATTGGAAAATGGCCCACGGGCTTATAACTGCCAAGGTCTATAACATAAAGGCCTATAGGAAAATTTGAAGTATTTCTTTGTTTTGCAACACATACAGTGGCTCCAAAAACTTTCCGGACACTTACATCACGTTAAAATGTATGAATGCCACTGCATAAAAATATATAAAGATTAAAATGAAATATAAATATAATGTACATTTTTAATTGAAAGATCATTTATAAATATATATTAAAATAATAAAATATATACAATACTGTTCAAAAGTTTGGGGTCAGTAAGATATTTAATGATTTTTCTTTCATGCACTCCAAAGCTGCATTTATTTGATGAAAAAATACAGTAAAAACTAATATTGTGAAATATTATTACAATTTACAATGATTGCAAATATTATTACATTATTATTATTATTAATATTATTATTAATATTATTACAACACTGACTTTTCAGGATTTTTTGGATTAATAGAAAGTTCAAAAGAACAGCATTTATTTCCAATATAAATCTTTTGTAACAAAAAAGTTTTTACTGTCACTTCTTATCAATTTAATGCATCTTTGCGGAATAAAAGCATTAATTTCTTTTGGAAAAAAAAAACCATATTTGAACAATACTTTTTTAATAATTATTTAATCTGTTTTATGAAATCAAATGCAATGACTATGAAACTGCATGTGAAATTGTGACTTAAATACAGTCATGTTTTAAAGCTAAGCATGCTTGGGCTCTCACATCTTCATCCTGACCAGTGGAACTCACCCTTTTTTAATGATTATGATAATGGCCCCCAGTAGCAGTATCAGGACCACCAGCCCACCAGCACACACTCCTAGGATGAGCCCCATCTCCTCTGAGCGCTGAGTGACCTCAAGAGCTCGCTGATGGTCTTTACAGGCGGCTAAAGAACACACATACATAACTTTTGAGGACACTAGGAATTATTTATAAACATATAAACCAGCATGAATTAACATATCAACCAGCAAAGAAATCAAAAACAGACACATTCAAAATACTGAGAAGAGGAAAGACATTTAAATGAGGCTGAAAGGAAAATAACAGTTTATACTGTTCCAGATTAAGATGGTCACACTCTTCACCAAGCTATGGAACATGTTAATCATGATCTCAACACTAAAGGC
This sequence comes from Gobio gobio, assembly GCF_949357685.1. Classification (NCBI taxonomy): domain Eukaryota; kingdom Metazoa; phylum Chordata; class Actinopteri; order Cypriniformes; family Gobionidae; genus Gobio; species Gobio gobio. The sequence goes on along the minus strand of NC_137108.1, from coordinate 39,030,749 downwards.
CCATTCACACCAAGGACAATAACTACAACAATATCTATTAAGTTTTAATAATACTATAATAATTGGAAAGTCCACACCACAACTAAAACGGAGGAACGATATAATTGGAATAATTTTCAGAGTGATTTTTTCCAGCTGATGAAAGATACAGACACTGGTAACAAATCAGAATCCATCCAACTTTAAACAGCTCGAGCATTTAAATGGGTCATGAACTGAGAAATCAAATTTAATAAGAGGTCATCATACTATAAGAATATCTTGTAAGTTTCAGAACTGAAAATATCAGTTAACTGAAAACGAGTCTGATACTGCTCCATTGGGCTGTGATTATGGGGCGTTTCAACCGAACCAGGAAAGAAAATGACTCTGCCCTCAATGGGATAGACCTACAACCAATCAGAGCAACGGAGTAAGTGACGTATGTTGAGCGATGCATAGTTGTCAACAGAACTCAACTGCACGCACACTGGAAGAAGTAGAAGAAGAAAGATGAGTGTAAACAATCTTTGCCGGTGTTGTAAATAGAATTTAAGGATACACGGAGTACTTACCAACACGATCATCATTTTTGAGCGAAATAGTAAAGGTGAATGCATATACGAACAAGTTCTCCGTTTAGGATAAGAACGAATTCAAACCAAACGCTCTTTGGTGACGTGGATGATTACGTTACTGTTGATCATCTGTCCATCATAGTATAAAGCCCGCCCTGACAATTTGATTGGTCCAAACAGCTCTGGTTCGAGCATTGTTGCTCCACAACGGATCAAATCCAGATCGAACTTCCCGACCTGAAATATTGTGGGCGGGGCTAAGTTCGGCTGGCATCCAGGCTAGCTACCAAGCCCAGCGAACGACTCATTGGGCAATGTGCCAATTTAATAGATAGGTGAAAGACCACCCCTGCAGAAGATAATCAATATCTACTTCATCATTGCTTCTTTGGCCCCGCCCACTGGCGTGTTAGTGAGATGATGAGGAGAGATGAGCAAAACAGGATGGACAGCAAATAACATTACCTTCCAAAGGATCCTAATGCTAGGAATGTGGTTATTTATTTTCATTATTTATTTGTATTCTGTACATTTGACTGTGGATTCTTTGGTAAATCAGTCCAAATTTCGGCGCAGGCTTTGCAAACAAGCTTTTATGATATGGACTCGACAGTAATGCAACAAGTAAGTAACCGTGTTAATTCCAATGCCTGATCTGTGATCAGTGATTTCTGATATGTAATGATTCATTCATCTGTGTGTCAATGAATCAAACCAGTGACTAAATGGTCAACATCACATTGTTTCTCTTAATAGGAGGAAAATAATTGGTTATTTAAACTGTGATTATATTATAAATAGAAAGTTATCAAAGAAAGCTCCATTTGAAATAGCTGGAGCTGTCAATCAAACAGCGCGAGTTTATCAGTGACTGTGTTTTGGACTCGCGCCAAAACTCCCGTTATAGTCAACAAATCTTTTATTTACATTGTGTTTGCACTGTCAGTTGTGATGAAAGCATTTTAGCTAGTGTGCAGAAATCGAGTTACAATGACGAGACCACAATCATGCGCTCAACATGTCTGTGATCGGAATATAATGCCATAGATCTAAATATAATGCTATAATCAACACTTTTCACGACTAGTTAACCTTGAAAGCTGCAATAGTAAAAACGTGCTAAAAGTTTTCGAGAGACTTCCACATGTAATACTTAGCTATTTCATATGCAAAGATGTTAGCCAATCACAGCAGTGGGCGTTCACACTGAAGTCTCACAGCAGACATACCCCTTAAAACAGAGTGTTCATATCAGAGGGTTAAAATCACGGTAGGAAAATGCCTTATTTCTAAATTATGATTATTTTTGATGTAACATTATAAAACAATAGACAGTTCATGACCCCTTTAAAGTGGCACAGATGACAGAACTGCAGTGCGCTCTTCTAAAAAAAAAAACAATGTTCTCATGTGTTGGTTAGACACTAGTATAGTTGTCGTTATCTTTGTAGTTATCTTTCGTAGTGTGATTCAAGAGCTAATAGGTCTAAAAAGTGGTCAACTAAAGTAAAACTGAAGACAGAAAAATTGGATGTGGTGATAAAATAGATGGCGCTGCATTGACATGAGTACAGCTGATTAAGCTCTTGAACAGAAAAGTGAAAAACAGAAAACAAGAGACCTAGCCATGCACTGACAGAAAGAGTGATCGAGGCAAGACAAAATTTACAATTTACAGTAAATAGCCTTTACAATCTAGGCCTGAGTCAAAACCCAAAATGCAATCATGAGCCATGGTGAAAGAAATGAAAGTTCTCTGGCAATTCTGAGGGCTCCTTCAATCTCTCATCATGAGATGCTTCTGTACTGTACCACGCAGAATGCATGCCTCTTCTGTGGCGCGAGTACCAACTGCACCTGGTCAGCTATTTATCCCCGTCACCTGTCTCCATTGACAGCATGTGGGCAGGGGTCATTTCACAATCTGAGGCTCCTGGGGATTGCACGGCTCTCTGTCACAGCAGAGAATGAGACCGTGTGATCCAAGAGAGAGAGCGCAAAGGGAAAGTGTGCATATGTAGCGGAGCCCGAGGCAAATTGCCCTGACCTGGACACGTAGCAGCTGGGCTATTTATACCGTTTTCACACACTCGTGCTAGTACGGGAATGTTTTGCATGTTTTTGTGGGTTTTTCTGCACTGATGAGAGTGTGAGAACATTAATGGAATTTTTTTATGTTCTGCTGTTTTCACGAAAAACGTTCGAATTTAAGTTCAGTAGTTACACTAAGACAGTATGCTTTTCCAAATGAGGTTGTGTACACACCCTAATCATAAAAAGATTATGATAAATTGTCTATAACAGAATAAAAATATCTTCCTTGGACCGAAAAGCTATTTCATTGGCTAACAGAACTATAACGCTGAAATGATATACTTCTGCTTTAATATATGTCATCTTAAAAATGAAAATACATAAATTGATATATATTTAAATAAGACATTATACCACATTATATAAACAATTGTGTTGTTACTATTAAAAAAACGTAATTGTAATAAAACTGAAATAAAATAAAATATAAATATCACATGTAAATAAAATAAATTAGAAACGTTGCTTTTAAGTTGAAGAAGCAAAATTACTACGAAAACTGAAATTAAAATAAATTAAAGCTAAATAGAAATAAAAAAAGAATTAAAAAATGACAAAAGCACAAAAATAAAACAATGATTTAAATACTACAATAGTATTTAAATAATATAAAAATAACCCCTGCAAACTTGCAAGTTAACTGATTAGCCCAATAGCTTAGCATGCTGCTCACAGGCTAACCTGCCCATTCATAATCATAATCACAATTTTTTAGCAAAAGGCTAACAAGAAAATCTTTAATTAGAACACAATAAAGGCACAAGAGGCTTTTTGATGATAAAATATCTAATGTATGGTATATATATATATATATATATATATATATATATATATATATATATATATATATTTCTGTCACTCTACTCTCGTCTAGACAATAAAAAATAACATTAGGGCTTCATGTCATATGGCAACTGTAGAAGGAATTATGCGAGACACATTAAGATGCAAATGTATAATTTATAATCAAGTGGTCCATGAAATATATCATCAAGCAGACATTTTCTTCCAGGCAGACTTTCAGCTGTTACACTATTCATTTAATTGGCAGAGGGAAGCAGGTCTGTTGCCACATCAATTTACGACTAATGGCAAAAAGTGGAAAAAAAGAGGGAAAAAAAGACAGATAAACTCACAGGCAAACAACCTGTGACATAATCCGACCTCCCCTTCCTCTGCACATGACAAGAAACTGAGTGTAATTTCCCACCAGACTGTAGTTATTTAAACTAATAGCTGGTTACTTGCCAATGGGGCAATGTCTCCTTAGTCAAATCACAGTGGGAATCCATCTTGTTGAAGAGGGACTAGAGATCTTCTTAGTGCTAGAAGCCTAGTGTTAGCGCTTCCCTTGAGGTCTCAGTGGTCTGAAAGCTACAGGGTTCAATGAAAAAGAGTATGAGCTGAGGCCTGAGGAAAAAGGTCTGCTTTAGGGCTCCATCCCAGGCCAAGGCTAAAAAAAGTCATAAGCATGTGGAGAGATGTAGGGCAGCGAGAAAAGAATTTGCCATGGCTCCCTCAACTTCTCTGCTCCCTCAACTGCCAAAGGCAGTTTCAAAACTTCCCCATCTTTCTGTGACAATGGCTCATTCAGTGCGGCGAAGAAATGCTTCTGAAAACTGAGGAGCTTTTTCTGTTGACTGGAGTTACAGAATGGCTTACAATCATAATTTCTTTTTTTTATTATATACCTCATGTGGTTCCAAACCTGCGTGAGTTTGATTATTCACTGGTTGTTTTGCATACAGTGGATCATTTACTGAAAATATCCAAATAAAAAGAAAGATTCATTCAATATTAGTGAAATACACAATGCTAATGCCCACAATGCTAATGAATGACTTTAGAAGACTTGGAATACAGCATGTATGGCATATGGCGAGTTTTCGAAGCTCAAGTGCCCCAGTCCACCTTCTTTGTAACGGCATGAATAAAAGTGATCAGCATTATTCCGCCAAACATTTCTTTTTGAAGGTCATACAGGTTTGTAATGATATAAAATGACAGATTTTTCAAAGTTCTTGGAGGGAGAAGAGTTTATTTAAAGAAGCGTAATTCTAGACCATTCCTACCCTTTCAATCCGAAGCAACTTTCTATGTGACAGACTTTATACATCCGAAGACAACAAGGGCTATACTTTCCCAACCCCCCATGGAGACCCCACATTACTCTAGACTTGAGAAGTCAGACTCCCACAGGAACCTTTTGAAAAGAGCCAACCATGAATTATCTTAGAAGAAACCATCTCCTTTTTATAGAGTATAGTACTTTGGGTGCATATCTTCACAGGCACAGGCACAGATTTGCATCTAAGGCACCAATACAGTATGTGTCTGTATCAGACTGATAACAATATTAAATATACATATACTTCAGATGTCAGGAGTGAAGGGATCTGATCTAGATTTCTTACGTCTTCAATTAAATGCGCTAAAACTGCTAAAAAACAAAACTCTTACAAAGAGACGAGATGAGATGACTGGGAAAAAGTGTCCCAATCAACATAAATTATATATATATAAAATTAAGTGAAAAAAGCATTTTACATTTTAAACTACAATTAAAATTAAATAAGGATTAGTTTATATCTTTTTTCAGACATCTTTATCTTGTGTCAATCAAAAGCATATTAAGAAGCAAATGTTTTTCTCTTAAGCATAAACCTCAGTAAAAACAACAACAGCAACAAAAAAAGACAATGATATGGGATATTGTGTCAACACAATAACGCTACCATAACATGCAAGTACAATATTCCAAACATAAGATGAGATAAAAAGGCATAATTTGCATAGTTCATGCATAATCTTCACAATAACGGCTAAATCATGAGTTCTTAATGAGGTATTAAATATATTCATCGCAAGAAATATAGATGAGAAAACATCCATTAAAGTTTGATGCAAACCTGATCAGATTTTTATCGCCGTGCTGAGTTTCCTTTCAGAATATCAATTAAGCCCAACACAGGCATGAAATTCGTTTTAAGATTAATGTGAGCACCTGCTGAGCGCACCAAAAGTGGAAATTAGCACTTGGAGTTACAACGAAAGTCTATTGTTCTGTGAAGATTGCCATGGGACTGTTAATTAAACTGTCACCTGTGCAAGGAAATGGGAGTCTTGGCAGCTTAGGTTTGTAAGCAATTCGGTTGAATTTTGAGCACATCAGGGTGCCAATTTTCTTGTGGACCTTGATCGTTGATTCATAGGACGTTTATGTGGCCAATCAAAATCAACAACCTCAATTATAGATTTTTGTGACAATCTGGATTCCTTCTTGTCATTTAGACCCTTTATGAGAGACCTTAATAAATGAATAAGATACAGCCAAACAGTTTCTTGTCCTTCTGTTTGTTAGCACTGTTAATTTGTTTAATTGTTCTTTCCTGTTGAGGAAGTCGAGAGAGCTCTATTCTGTCCATCAATATGTTGGCATGTTAGCCCACATCGCAAATGTGTGCGTGTCTTATGAGAGACCTTAGCCTGGATGCCAGCCGAATTTAGCCCCGCCCACAACATGAGTTCGGGAAATTCGGTCTGGAATTGATCCGTTGTGGACCAACTATGCCCGAACAAGAGCTGTTCGGACCAATGAAATTGTCAGGGCGGGCTTTATACGATGATGGACAGATGATAAACAGTAACGTAAGCTTTGGTTGAATTCGTTCTAACTCGTATATGCATTCACCTTCACTATTTCTCTCAAAAATGATGATCGTGTTGGTAAGTACTCCATGTGTGAATGCCTGTTATGTACATTGCTTCTTCCGATCTCTTATATTGGGCACTTTTTGCACTTAAATTGGCTTATTCTTACTGTTGACATTGAAAATGATGCCGTTTTGACAGTTTCAACCTGGACATAAAGTCATATTTGCTAATTATCTTTAATGTATTTGCCCTGTTTTGATCCGATTCTTTTTTACAACACCGGCAAAGATCGTTTACACTCATCTACTTCTTCCAGCTTGCGTGCAGTTGAGTTCTGTTGACAACTAACGTTATGCGTCGCTCCATTTCTCTGATTGGTTGTAGGTCTATCCAATTGAGGTCTTTCCTTGTTCGGTTGAAACATGCCTCATAATCACAGCCTAATGGAGTAGAATCAGACTCATATTCGACTAGAATTGAATATGATGACGTCAGAGACCTTAATAAATGAATAAAATACAGTCAAACATTTCTTGTCCTTCTGTTTGTTAGCACTGTTAATTTATTTAATCGTTCTTTCCTGTTGAGAAAGTCAAGAGAGCTCTATTCTGTCCATCAATATGTTGGCATGTTAGCCCACATCGCAAATGTGTGTGTGTCTGTGCCCACTGAGCAGATGGGACGACAAAACTGGCCTAAAATGTCCACTTCCTCCTCTTGGCTTCATGCTCAGAAGGCTAGTCGTCACCCTCATTACTCGGTCTCAAAAAGAAAGCCAGGTCGATTTAACCGAGAGGCTGTGCTCACTAGCCTCAAAACGCCGCACACTACAATACCGTCCTGCCGGTACTGAGCCCTTATGCCGTTCGATAGAGGGAAGTGCAGTTCTTTTTTTGTTGCCTTGACAGGAATCTATGCCTCCTGAACCTTTTCATCTTCCTCTGAGGGGCCTGACAGGTGCTAGCGTGTATTGACAGGCACAGGTGACTCCATCAGTGGTGTTTGATGTGAAGGTCTTTCTGCTGACCGGACAGGGACCCGAAAACTGATCTCTCTCAGCCTGCGTGCTGCGGCGTGTCTTTGCCGAGACTGCCCACCCCAGACAAATCTGCTTTGATACAGTCCACTCCCCTACCGCAAGCAACCAAAACAAACATGATGAAAGAGTGACCTGTTCTCCGTTAGTGCCCTTGTCTCCAGAAGAGAAAGGGGGCGGGGGATGTATAAAGGAAAAAGCTGTGTGTGTCTAGACACAAAATTTCACTGGAAACCAACACACATCCCAAAGCTGTACACTATGCTTTGCCCTTCAGGGAATTCACGGACGCTCGCAACTCAGGTCGGAAATCTGAGCGCTTGGGGAACAACTGCACATGTAAGATTAGCTAGTGAACCATTATGGAGTATTTCTCAGTGGTAAAGCTCTGAGAGGTTTGAGCAATGATCATAGAGCTGGACTACTGAGCCGGAAGATGGAAACCACTTTGATACCAAAACCTAGCAGTGTCCCTTTAGGCCAAGTTAGATCAATCAGTCGCTACTTGAATGGGGAAATCCGTATTGTTTTTGTTTTTTTCACAAGTGTTTTACCTGTATTCTGAGTTACACATTGCATTGTGGATAATGTTCTTACAGTGTACAGGAACTGGACATTATCCGTCAAGTTTATGGATATGCCTTTAACCCTATAACACAATGCAATGTGTATTTCAAAATACGGGTAAAACACAAAAAAATCAATAGGGAAAATGCTTTCATATTAACACAGTACATTGGGGCTTTTCTTACAGTATAGAATGCAGTTGTCACTCCTGTAAATAACCGTACTGTGTGTAAATGCAACCCTATAGAGGGTATGCACATGATGTCACTGCCACACTGAGCGGCAAAAAGACAGCATTGGTTTTCAGGGTGAATGCCATGCAAAACACATCTAAAATGGGAAAGAGCTTTGAGATTGACTGTACAAATAGATTTGACAAGAAAGCTGAGGTATATCTTTACAGACTTCCGAAAGCTCCAGAAAAAAAGTTGCAAATGGATTGCTGCAATTGACAGAAACAACTGGACTCCAGGCAGCCAAAATGTGGATCATTTTGTGTCAATATGTCGAATTTTAGGGCAAAATCATACCCTATATATTGTATTGACAACTCATCAATTAAATATTTTCCATTCTGCATAAATGGATGTTTAAAAGAAAAAAAAAAACTGATATAACTGATAAAACGTATACAATTTTAGGGTTTGGACGATATGACAATATTCATATAAGTGATCACCCGGACTTAGACCTACCTATATTGTATTTATATAAAAAGTTCACAGGCAAATTTGCTTTATGTATTTCCTCAGCGTCGAAATACACATTTAAATATCACGAAACACGATTCCTGGCTGCATGTCAATATCCATGGATCACTGGATCTTTGGTAAGTTGTAAGGAACACTATATGGAGTCCAACCTTTAGTTCAAACTGATAAACATTTGTTTTACTCGCATTTCCGCAGTCTCCCCTATTAAATCCAGTCATGCAGCAGCTCTTTTGCCACTCAGTCCGGCTGAGTGGGTGTGTTCTGGCGGAAAAGTGATGTCAATGCATACCCTCTATTAAGGACTAAAATACAAAGTTAAAGTGAAGTTTGTGAAGTTAAAGTTCTTATAACATATTTCAAATCAGCTATAGAATCTGACAACAGTGCCTTCAAATCATTAAATAAAAAACCTTCCTTTATCAGTCTAGTCCTGCTGGAGTGTATACACATTCTAGAGTAAACAATCCGGTGATTGGCTGCTGTAACATTAAGGCAGGACTTCTTACAGATGCTGCAGTGGCTCTATCTGACTCGTTTAACTCTAAAGCAGGACTACAGATGCCATATTTAGGGTAACACAATTTCTCCCATTCAAGTGTTCCATCTCTCTTTTTGATGTCTTTGATGCTAAAAACGACACTGGTGCACCATCCGCCTGCAGCAAACTGTTAGTTCCAGAGGGATCTGGAAGTAGAATGCTGATGACATCTTAGAATAGCTGTGACCCTCAGGCACGCAACATTGTGAATAAGTGAATAGCAAATATAAGCTGAAAAACCTCCACTCATGCAGTCGGAATAGCACCATATATCCAATCCACTTCGATTTTTATGCTTTACTATTTGTGGCCACTCTATCATACTTTAACCCTCTGGAGTCTGAGCTGTTTTGGGCCCTTTAGAAGTTGACATGCTCTGACATTTATGCTTTTTTCAGTTGCTTATAAACATATTAATGGCAAAAGTGTCATTACACTGTGTTCAGCACAAACTGGGCTACCATAATATGAGAGCAACATGTATGTACATTCTTGTATTTTGAGAGAATAACTTTTATGGGTGTTTAAAAAAAAAAAAAAAACTAACAATGTAAGTCTCAGAATTAAGACTACAAAACACAATAGATGTTTGTCCACAAGACTTTTGACTAATGGGTGTTGTTGCCTACAGTTTTAGCTTCAAACTGATAATCATTGAGCCTACTCATTTACATAAAACAATATATTAATTTACATTTTGTTACATTTCCAACTAATGTAACAAAACCTTTTCCACCGTTTCCTGACCCTTAGAATCAAACATGAGTAGAATCCCATTGTCAAATAGACACAAATACATATTTTTCAATGATTGTCAAAATTGCAAAAGCATATTTCATAAAAATAGTACAAAATATAGTTTCATGGCTGGTAAGAAATATACATAGCCCGTACATTTTCTAAATTCATGTTAATTCCCAGTATGTTGATTTCGACCCTGCATATAGTAGGACAATTCAACTCACACATTCTTTCAAAAAACTATTTAGCACAAAACTGCAGAGTACTTCTAAAAAATAAAAAAAAAGTTCTGTAGCATCAGCATTAAATAACTCACCTTTACGGGCGATGCGGATGCAGTTTATCCTTGTTTCCTGTGAGAAAAGAGAACAGATATACAGGGTCAAGCTGTGGGAAACAGTCAAACGGCACAAATAAGACTGCATGATACCTGATGAGATGTCAAATGGGCTCACACTGACTTTTGCTGATTCAATAACAGCATGAATGCCAGTAAAAGAGTAGAAATACATTCAAAAACAGCACTGTACCTCACTCTACTTGTGTGTGTATTTTTTAGTGTGTGGCGATACGGTATAAGCCTTTATTGTACAGAAAATGGCAGCAGAGGACAAAAGAGGCAGGGGGGGATGACTTCCAGCCAGGAGAGAATTATAAAAAGGAATTAATTTGTTTGAAATCGCAGTTGATGACATACTGGTGTTATGAAAACGACCTTTGTCAAATAGCGCTAATGAGATCCAAGCCCATAATCCAATTCCGGCCTGCCACCTCGACAAGAAGATGCATTATCAAATTAAGATTTACAGATGCTAATTCGGGCATTATGGAACAATTATGCAAATCTTCCCATCCGGAAAAGAAGTGAGAGGCCTCTGCTTAAACTGCGGCTGAATTGCTTTTTTTTAAATAACTGCCTTAGCTTCTAAAGCCCGTCATAACGCTAGATCATCTCAGAAATATACAAAAGGGAAAGGGAGCAAGTTAAGAAGAGGGGAAAAAGGTAGAGACGGACTTGCACTGATGTTTCAAAAGAGGGAAGAGGGACACGCATGGATATTTTAGCCCCACTCAAACATCCCACGCTTAAAAATGTCATGTAGGCCAATCCAGGCTTTACGAGAAACCCATCTTTATCTGCTCCAGCAGCCATCATTGGGATGCAAGTGTGCCATGGCTCCCAATACACACTCTCCCATAAGAGCATATCACAGGGATAAAGCAAACACTGCCTGTTTTTCTCCAAGCACAGAGCCGGTCCTAGATGTCGCACCATAAGAACTCATAGCTCGCCATGCGTGTGAGAAAAGACTGACCCCAAACGACAGGCGAGAGACAGCCAGTGGGCTTTGATCAGACAGACGCAGACACAAAGCTTTAAGCTTCCCTGCTCTACTTAATCAAATTTGTGGGAACGGTCATGGCAGGCACTGCAAAAGGGGATCTGTCAGCAAACTCAAGCTAAGTAAATGAATTATGAGCACTATAAATATAACAGGCCCAGGGAGGCATGGGAAAGGAACTTATTAGAAAGCTCGTACATGGTTTCGAGAAGTAGAAGAGGTATGCGAGAAAAAGAGAGGGCAAAAAGAGGAAAATATATAGCCTGGATGCCAGCCGAATTTAGCCCCGCCCACAATTTTTTTTGCTCGGGCAATTCGGTCTGGACTCGCTCCATAGAGGAGGAATTATGCCCGAACAGAAACTGTTCGGACCAATGAAATTGTCAGGGCGGGCTTTAGACGATGATGGACAGATGATCAACAGTAGCGTAATCATCCACGTCATCGAAGGCTCTTGGGTTGAATTTGCTCTCATCCTAAACGGAGAACTTGTTCGTATATGGGTTCACCTTCACTATAGAAAATATAGGAAAAAAAGGGGGAAATTATATATATACACCCTAGTGAAATATAAATATTATAAAATGTATATGAAATATACAAATACATTTACATATGTATGTACTTATATGTAATATAAATACCCTGCAATTGTACTTTTGGTATACTAAATTGGTATATTAAAGTCTGCTAAATTGGAACAACTAATTTTGTACTTAATGCACTTTAGTTATCCAGAAATAGTGCTGAAGTTCAACTAAAGATATACTTAAGTATATCTGATTGTGCTAAAGTGGAACAATTGGAAAGTATACTTTAGGTACACTTTAAATATTTTGCATTTTAAAGACTGATATTATACAGGGATCATACTAGCTTTACTAATAGTGATATTAAATGTATTTAAAACTTTATAAAGTAAAATATCTAGCTTCCGCCAGACCGCCTTCCATATTCAACTTACAAAGAAAGTGTAACGCCTCTCGCAGTTCAAAATGCTTACTGTGCGTTCACACCGCCGCCGGCGAGAGCGTCAAACTTCGCTCTGGCCGCCCTGCCATCGACGCTGCAGAAAGATTCGTGGACACGCTGCCGCTCTGACGTAGATCGAATGCTTGGTCTTTTTTGAAACGGCATTTAAAGGGGCTACAAAGCAAACACTCATGTTGATCTGCGTTTGTGCAGACTAACCACAGGTAGGGTATAACCGTATAATATAACCTCATGAAATCATTTAAATGTGAAAGTTTAAAAAAAGCAGATCGATGAACTTAACAACTTATAGAACTTAACAATTATAGTTACATGTTTGCTAACGAAATAAACCAATTAAAAGCCATTTGTGTGGTGGATAAATAATGTTGCACGTCTTCTTATCAAACCCGCCGCACCAGCAGTGATCAACCTCCTCTATTTTGCTTGGGAACTAATGTGGTAGGAACCGAAGTTTACAGCACTGCGTTCTCTAGAATCATCTCAAGCGGAGCACTTCTACATTCCCATTGGTTGCCGCCGGCTGCCGCCGAACCGCGTCATAGCTCATTACCATAAAGTTGACCTGACTTCAACTCTCCTTGACGCCCAAATCGTCCAAGACGCGCCGCGCCGCTCTCGCCGGAGCTCGCCGCCGGGCTCCCATTGAGAATGAATGACTTCCGGCCACTTTGACGCTCTCGCCGGCGGCGGTGTGAATGCACAGTTACGCTACATATGACGTTGTCGTTGCACCAGTTATGCTTTTTTCTTAAGTTGAATACGGAAGGCAGTCTGTCAGAAGCTAGATATTTTACTTTATAACGTATTATGGATATTTTTCTTACAAAAACCCATCGATTCGCTTCAGAAGGCCTTTATTAACCTTTATTAAAATGAAAAGTAACATAATAATTTATGATTAAAAATATGATGAAATATAATTATATTTATATATTATATCATTATGACATAAAATTAAATAAATTATAATTTTGTTAAAAAAATTATTTTTTAATGAGTGATGAATTGTCATGAAAATATTGAACACACAGTGTATTTGCATAAAGACCTAAAAATCACTTAACTTGTGTATACACACACACACACACACACACACACACACACACACACACACACACACACACACACACACACACACACACACACACACACACACACACACACACACACACACACACACACACACACACACACACACACACACACACACACACACACACACACACACACACACACACACACACACACACACACACACACACACACACACACACACACACACACACACACACACAATATGAATTATAAATAAATAATATAATGTATAAACCAAAAAATATATATGTATTATAAAATTATAAATAATCTTTATATTACTTAATGCATTTTTTCTATTTTGGGGAGAAATAAGATCATATTTTTGTCAGAAAAATCAGTTCCTGTAATTAATTCTACACAATATGCATTTTGAATTAATAATATAATAAAACAATAATAAATTATATATATTACCATTTCAGTCATATCTGACTCTTTGTGATTCTATGGCCATCTCGAGAGACTGTGCATGAATATTTTGGCAAAGATTTTTCCCGTGTAGGTTGGCAGGTCTTTCCCTAACCCTCATCCATTACATGGCTTGGGACTCACACACACACATTCACACCTACTGACAATTTAGTTTTCTTTTTCGGGATTTTAGGGAAACCCGGAGGAAACCCACACAAACACAGGGAGAACATGCAAAATCCTGGCCAGGGACCTTCATGTTGTGAAGCGACAGAGCTACACACTAAGACACTGTGCTGCCCCAATAAATTATACATACTTTAAAATGATAAATTATACATATGACCTAGACATACAGGTACAGTATTTTGGTGAGAAACATCAGAATCAGTTCATGCCATTCATCCTGGTAAAACAGAGAGCATAAGATGCCAATTAGAGAGAAAAAGTCTCATTGAAATGTCTGGTCAGTCCTATAGGGTTTCGTACCATACAAAGAAAAGGAAAAAAGAAAAAGAAAAGTTTTTCTGTGTGTGTGAGTGAAAGAGCGTTTGGCAGCTACAATCTTTTTGTTTTGCCTCTAAGGACTGTTCAGGAAGCGGAGGACAAAAAAATAAATCAAGGAAGAGAAAGGAAGAAAAACAGCCCTTTGTAAACAGCTGAGAATCAAAGATCTGTTAAGAGCATCTTTATATATATTTATCACTGAAAGCAATTACATGAAGCCCTGACAGCATTCACAACTCTCTAATGGCTAATTGTCAGAATAATGGCCAAAAATGCAGCAGAGGACTTACTTTCTTGTGCTGCTGCCAAAAGCTTTGAAAACCACTTATAGCCATAAAGTTGGCCAAGAGACAAAGCAAAGTATATTAGCATTGTTTATATGCAGTCAGGATAAAAAAAAAACAGAACTGTTCAAATTGGTAACAGGGGAGTGCTAAATGCTAGCTAAGTCTCCTGAGCTATGTCCCTTTAGCTTAGACTGTCAGCCTTTTACGGCAGTTATTGCAGCATAAAATAGAGCTGAATAAAAATGAATATTTAGCTAAAGGTCGGTCAAGTAAATCAGCAGAGCCCAAAGGAGACTGAGCTGTGCGATCAGTTTCAAAGACGTATGGTTTGAACTAGGGAGAAACCGAAGGGGAGGTGGAGTCACAATGGCTTGGCTGACAGGTGCATTTCAGTCTGTAAAGCGTGAGAAGCCCTGAGGGGTTCGGCGGGGAGGGAGTTTGTGTCTGTACTATAGGTCATCTAGGAGGCATTTTCCTTCAAGGCCGCCAAAAAAAACCCAATTGCGTGATAGCGTAGGTAAAGTCCGTCCAAGTTTTGTGCCTCTGAATTGCTGTTCAGAAGAGTGGAATGTGCCAAGTTGGCTCATCCATTCCTCCAGGTGCTGAGCCAATGTGATAACCTTCTTCTAAATGTCACCCACATCTTTTTGAGCATGAGGTTTGCTAGCTGGTGTCAAATCTAAATGGACCATTAAAAACTCTTTTTACCCCCACAATCTTGAAATGCTCTGAGGTTTAATAGTGCATAACTGAGTACGGCAGGTAACTAATAACCATGAAACCATAAGGGCAAAAGTCAGAGAAGCTTCCTGTCATGCACAAGATGGAGGTTGGCTTGTGCACAGTTACTGTATAAATTGCTTTATTCATCATCCCTGCAGCAGTGTTGAGAAAAAATTCACTAAAAATAATGACACTACTGACTTTTTTTAATTAACAAAAGTGTGGCAGTAGTTCAAAAAACGTACTGATTCACTTTAGTGAATTGATTTGTTTAGACTCAATTCAGATTCAGAACAATGATTCATCAATTTATTCTTCGATTCAAAACAACAGCTATGTTTCCCTCACACCGTGTCTACACCGGACGCAAGCGGCGCAACGCGACAAAAGACAATAGAACCCATTATAATAAGTGAAATTGTCTACACTGGTTGCGGCATGACGCAACGCGTCAAGAAAAATCCCTGACAGTAAACTGATGCCTCATTTTACTTATGATGTACTGACATGAAGGACCAATGCTTTGCAATGGTCGCATTGTCGAGTCCAGAGCTTTGGATAGCCATGAGTCTGTTGAAAGCACTATATAAATCCAGTCCATTTACCATAACTCCCCTAGCCATATCGGCCTAGAAAATCGCAACTTTCATTTTCCGCTTGTCTTAGTACACAATGTAACTACAGAAGGGTCAAGTTTTAAAGAGTCAAGAAAAATATCAAAACTCTTTGGTCATTTTTGAGCGAGATGCTAACGGTCTAATCAGATTCAATGAATTATGCTAAGCTATGCTAAAAGTGCTACCACCAGACCCGGAGATCAGCTGAATGGATTCGAAAACGGTAAAACTCATCTGTTCAACTCTAGGGGAGTTGGAAAATGAGCCTATTTTCAAAAATAGTGTTGTGTTCCTTTAAACCCACATGAATTGGCCGTTTTCGCTAATGATGTCAATAATGTTGCATAACATTCTAAATTTGGCCTCAGACATTCTGAAATGTCGTAGCTAAAGGTTGCGAGTAAAATGTCTGGTCACTACGACCTCCCAAAAATCCTGCTGACATTGTCTTTCCCATATGCATGGAGGTCGACGTCGTCGTAGTGCCCTTGCTGCTAGTGCCTTCATCAACATTTCTGTATTTCTTTTGTATTTTCTATTGCAAGCTGCACCGTTAGTAAATGTATAACTTGCCCAATCGTAACTAATTGCAGTCCTGTGTCCATTTTCTATGCTTGCCTTGTTTTATTTACTTCTGGTTACTAGGTTACCAATGCCATCATCGACACCTTTGAAAAGATTCGCTTCACATTTGGATGGAAACCCAGCTAATGATTCACAGATTTCCTGCACAGCAACAGTGAAAGTTTTGCTGTACTGCAGTTCAATTCTAGTTTTATTAGTTGTATTTATATGAAACTTAATGGTTCAAAAATAATTAAACTTTGTAGTTTTTTTTTTCTTTCTTCCAGAATACCCCTTCAGCATAAGGCAGCAGCATGACAAAATATGGGAAAAAAAGAACTGAACGTGGACAGAAAATGGCACCATCATCATCTCCCAGTGGGTTTCATGGGTCTTTACGGAATGATGCCAGCCACAACAAACTATATTTCCATCCATTGAAAAAGTACTAATTAGATTAAATCAAATGCTTTATTAAGCAAGATCTATAGCTTGCTTCTGACAAATGCTTTTTTCCTATTTAGAAACTTATTTGACACCTTTCCGGATCAATTTTTCAGCAGCCAGAGATTCCCATTTCCCCGGCTGTTTTCCAGGCTCTGTCTTGCTTGTGCCGTCAAGCTCATTCTGTCTCCCATCCCCAGCCATTTCTAACAACATAAACTGCCAGCTGATCTATTTCTGATCAGCCGCACCTGTGCCCAATTATCCTTGTGAAATGGTTTATGCCAGCAAGACGGGATTCCTTGTTGTTTATCCTCTTATCTAGGCATGGATGGGGAGCACAGGGGCTGTTTTTCCCCATTTGAATAAGGCCTGGACACCCAAAGCTGTGTGCTGATACTCTATTATTAATTTCATACTGGGACTGGGACACACACTATCTTATGGGTTTGAACAGAAGGGAATGGAAGAAAAACAACATCTCGTAAGAACGAGCAATGATATAATGTTTTTGCACATCCAGCTAATTGCAGATTTACTAGCTGCAGGTGCTTTTCACTATATATTCTGGGTCCCTGTTTTGCACTTAATCTCCTGCTGTGCATACTCCAAACAATCTGTAGGAGTGTGCAAAAATAACGTTTCAGATCAAGGTATAAGATCAGTTAAATTTCCGTCCAAAAAAGATTCGATTTATGTTCAAGATGGAGAACACCAACAGTGTGTGTCTCAATATGCTCCCTAGTTTAATAGTAAGGGCACTGCCCAGAGAGTAGGCCATTTGTAGGGCTGTCCCATGATTTACACTGAAACGCTCTTAGAATTCTGCTGCGCTTCATTTACCTCGGAGGAGGGATGTCGTAGCTGGGAATGTTGTCACACTCTAGTTGACCGCGTTCCAGTACACAGGTCAGAAAACTAAGATGGATGCATCCAGGGAAAACATTTGTTGTGTTTGCTCTTTCGAAATACAAACACAAAAAAAGTGGTAGTTTGCACAGATAATGCCAAAGTATCATGTCCACAAATAGAGATTGGATAGTTCTGTGTGCCAGTGGCCATCGGGAGCACCGGGTGAATTCCCGGT
This sequence comes from Gobio gobio, assembly GCF_949357685.1. Taxonomy (NCBI): domain Eukaryota; kingdom Metazoa; phylum Chordata; class Actinopteri; order Cypriniformes; family Gobionidae; genus Gobio; species Gobio gobio. The sequence goes on along the minus strand of NC_137108.1, from coordinate 39,012,772 downwards.
GGCCTGGAAACTGATTTGACCCGCTACCCTCTTTCTTCATCATCTTTTTTTTATATAAATTATTGCACTTAAGTGATCCCCGAATTCGGCATTCGACAATAAATCGATAATAAATCATGAAATGGTTAGTCTTGACTGGCAACGCTACGATTCAGCTCGCGTGAGCTCCGCGTGACCGCCAAACCGTTTCGACGAACTCGAGGAAGCGGCCCAGTGGAGCATTGAGGGGAAGGTCTCAAAGAAGAAGGAGTGAAATAAAGCAAAATTACTGACCTCTTCAAGGCTTCAAATGCAGGTCAGTTACTGTGGTTTTGTCATCTTTTACGTAGCTAAGTATTAAACTGCTAGCGAATGTTACTGAATACTACTATCGTCATTCAAAAAACTGTATGCTAAATGGACATCATTATTATCTATTGTAAAGTTACAGTAGTAATTTAGCAGACAGATATTCACATCAATTTATATGTTTTATATGCTAGGGCAGACAACAACAACACACTAAAAATATTAGTAATAATGCAATAACTTGTTCAGTATTATGCTTTTTCTCTAAAGATATTGTCATGATGTATTTACTATTGTACTAAGTTTGACATTTAAGAAATTTAGAATTTTTTTATATATATTTGCATTAAAGAGTTGTTAAATATTGAATATTTAAGACATTTTAAGATAAAACAACACATTGTCATGATGTGATACTTTGAATTTACCTAAAATAAACTTAGATTCTGTGCAAACAAATTTAAAAAATATTAGCAACAACGTTGAGACAGTTCTGTTCCTAATTGTAGACCTGCTGAAGAAGTGACGGGTACACGAAAAAAAGGCTCCACCTTTTTGAAATTGCGCTCCCAGGGCGGGGCGGACAGAGTACCGGCAACATGTGAGAACCAGTACCAGGTTGTGGTGCACAACAGAAGTGCTAATAAACAATATAGGCCTATTGCTACTATCTTGGATTCCAAAGTCAGGGGCCCTGTCCCAAATGGCACACTTCATATGCACTTCTGGTCTTGTGGACTTATAATGGCTGTCATGTGCAAGTGTCCATTAAATCCATGAGACGTATGATGTCCCTTTTGTCATTTTAGGATTCAGAGGGCTGCTCCGCAGCAGACTTCTTCCCGACAGTCAAAGCGGCATTCCATCACGAAAGTGTGGACTTGTAGGAAGAGTGTTTAGGGTGCAATTTGGGACAGGGCCAGGATTGTTGCGCTTCCCAGTTTCCCAGAAGCAACTACGGCTTGAGGGAGCGTCCTAAATAAAAGTTACAGTTAAACTTTATTTTAAGGTGATGTAGTTACATTGCACTTACTCAAAAAAGTACTGTGTAATATTAATTAACTACACGTTCTTATTATAGTTACGGTTAGGGTTTGGTTTAGAGTTAGTTACTTGTTAGTATGCATAAGTTACTGTTATTACTATAGTAAGTACATGTAGTAACGTGTAACTACATCAAAATTATGTTACCAAAGTTCCTACTGGGGACTAGGACTTTCCAACTTTTGATGACAAATGGAGCGCGCCATTAGTGCTCACTATATTAATTATGTTGATAGATTAAATAAATTAAAGATTAAAAAAAAGATTAAATATTATATTTTTTTATTTACATATACATATTTTACATCATTACATATTTACATATTATATGTACATTATCTATTTTGCTTGATTAATATATTATACATTATTTATTTAGTTATTCTGTACAAGTTGCATGATGCCTGGTTATGTGGCGATGCTATTTATAAATACCATTTGATGTTTTAATAAGAAATCTTGTAATCATATCAAATCAAATAACTTAAGTAATCAGTGCCCCTTTTTGTGGAACAAGGAACTTGCTAATACTCCAGTTCATATTTAGGATATACTGAGAGCTAGGGATCGGAATGAGACAAAGCACTAGTTTCTGACACTCACGCCTCTGAAGTTGCTCATGGCCTGGAAGTAGATGAGGTAGTTCTTCCTGGGGTCCAGGGGGGTGTTCCAGTAGCCGTTATAGGTGTGGTTGTCCCCCACAGTAAAGGGCGTGGCTTCAGGCAGGCTGCTCGGGGGCAGTTCGGCAGTGTAGTAGTGTGGAGCTCCACGGGCCTGAGCCTCACTGTGAGATGTAGGAATGGGGAAGCAGTCCTGAACACCCAGTTCTCTCTTCACCTTCCTACCAGCTTCCTCCTCCACGATCACTTGATACGTGCTGTGCATACAAACACACAGAAATGTTTTAATGATAATACTCTAGCAATAATAGTAATAATGCATTGCTAGGGAAGGAATATACCAGGTTTAAAACAACTTTAGTTTAACGCACAGCACTTGTGGCATAATGTTGATTACCAAAAAAAAAAAATCAGAGTTACAGTTTATAATCCATTAAAAAAATATTAAAATATAACATACAAAATATTAAAATACCAGTGTTGAGATATTATTTTGAATGAGTGTCTATTTTTATATTTTCTGATTTTATTTTAATCTTAGTTAGTCATAGATTTTTTTTGGTGTGTTTTCGTCATGTGTATTAGTTTATTATATTTGATTTGGATTAGTTTTGATTTTAGCTATTTTACATTAAGTACATTAAGTTCTAATCTTCAAATCTAAATGAAAATGGGAAATGTTGCCAGCTAGCTGAAATAAAATAAGCTAATTATCTACTATCCATCCATCCATATAACAATTTTGAATAATGCATCTATCCATCCATCCATCCATCCATATACGTAAAAAAAAAAAAATATTATATATATATATATATATATATATATATATATATATATATATATATATATATATATATATATATATATATATATATATATATATATATATATATATATATATATATATATATATATATATATATATATATATATATATATATATTATATTATATATATATATTATATATTATATATATATATGTAAAAAAAGTTTTTATGGTTTTAGTTAACTGTAATAACGATGTAAATTATGCAAATTATGTTTCAGTAGTATAGCCACAAGACGTAAACAATATTTGTTAACATTCTGTGTAAAGTTATAAACAATTTTGAATTACATTTCCTTGATAACATAATGCCTAAAATAGCCATAAAAATGTTAATGAATGTAAATTATTTTATAAAGGTTTTAAAGCTTAACATTTCTGCTTTTACTGTCAATAATTTTTTTTTTTTTTAAATCCTTCAATTGTAAGTGTCTTTTTGTAAGAAAACTTTTTTTTTGTAAGAAAACAAGGGATGAGTACAAAAAAAATGTCTGTGGTAATGAACAGTATACCAGCCAAAAATTCTGTAGATTAAACTTAAATTGTATTCAACCCAGAATTTTAATTTAAAGCAAATGATGTCAGTCTCACCTGACCGGAGCTCCTCGGCCTTGTGCTGGACGCAGCAGGACTGTGATGGTGCTTTCTGTCTCACTCAGAGGGGATGGCATGTCTCCATAATCGAATGTTGGTGCTTCAAAGTGAGACAGAAAACAAAAGAGACAGAATGATATGAGAATATCTTCCTAAAACTTTTTAACCTACTCATCAGATGTAAACTTCTCTAAAAAACTAGAGGGAAGAAAAAAAACGAACAAAGAGCTCAACAGTCAAAAATAAATAGTTTAGGATCCAAATTCATTCTTAACCGTCATTTCAACATGAGGCAAAGTGAGGTTTACGCTAATTATTAAACATAACCAGCTAAACGTTTTAATTAGACGAACCTCACAAACAACGCCCACATTGTCTGATATAAGACCGCCCTATTTCACGACAACAACCAACGCTTCATATGAACTCCGCTTTCTTCTCCAAACCCACCCCTCTGCGTGTCTTGAACTCGGGGTGTAATTAAAAGCTGTGCATGTGGGACAAATAAAGGGGAAACTCATTTAGATGGATCTGAGTCTGGACTGCATCCTTCCCCCGAGATGTGTTGAGCAATAACGTTTTCCTTAATATCAGCAGTCAATTAGAGCTGTACAGCAAAGGCAAACAATCCGTGAGAAATCAATGATTATGATATTAAAAACGGTAGGAAAACTGCAGCTACTATTTGAGTGTTTTCAGGCACAAAATAAAAACACATAAGCATAATATAATGCTGGTCTAGCTACTTAAGGTGATGCAACTGAGAGATATGAGAGCGCCTGAGAGCATTTTCAATACAGTATGCACACACAAACAAGTATACAAATAGTCATATATATACTTCTGTCTAGACATACAAACTTCAAGCCATGGTACATCTAGTGTAACAGCCTCTATCGATGAAACAACATCAAAGGTGTCCATGCCGCAACCCCTTTCTCTGAGGTGTAGTTGGCATACTGAAATGCACAGAAATAAGGGTGTAATGCATCTGTCTCTGTACCCTAGAGTCCTGCAGCGGAATGAGCAGCAGTATTTATAATTAAAAGCCTTCCTCCAGAAATATACCAATAATACGGATAATATACAGTGAGGTATATTACCATGAGAAATTAAATTATCAGCATAAAAAAAATCTATTGGAAAAAATTGTTTTCTTTGCATCACTCAAACTGAGTGAACTACACAATTTGTGTAAAACATAATGATCATATTATGAAGCTAAATATGCATACAAAATGTTATTCTGAATCCTGAGTAGTATGGCTTTTGGACATCACCATTATCATCATCTTCTTAATAATAAATCAATAAGTAAATAAATAAAATAGCTGAACAGCAATGCACACACAATTGCTAAAATTACATAAATGCAAATAGCAACTAGATTCTATTTACACTAAGTCAAAATAGCAGCATTTTCTTTGCAATAAGTGTAAATAGTAGTTAGGTGATATTTATACTTATAAAATAGTGGCAGATACTATTTGCACCTCACTGTTGTTTACATTAAATGGTATGCAATAATAACAGTGTAGATTATTATATTTATTAAAATTATGAAATGGATGCCACCTCATTGGGACAATAAATCCTACCCTTAAAGGTGAACTATGTAGGATTTTTGCAGTAAAATATCCAGAAACCACTAGGCCAGTGTTATATATTTTGTTCAGTTGAGTACTTAGAATATCCCAAATGTTTCCAACTATTTGTAAATCGTGAGAAATTGCTATTTTAACCGAGGAACCGGGACGTGTGGGCTATGCGTGTCAGGGAGTCGCCTGTCGATTGCGTCATATCTGCGTCACCCTCGGTTTCCGGTTTTATTCAATGAAACACTTTACTCTCACTGCAGTGTGAACAAGTGTCATAGCACCCGCCGAGCGAACGTCATAACTTCCTTTTCAACACACTCAGATATATCTAATACGATAAACAGAGTTGCGTTACCTCACTCATGACTGGAAAAGAGGAAGTGGCGCGGGCAACCGTGTCATAATAAAAGTCCCGCCAGCGACTATGCCATAATTACAGTCCCGCTCTTCAATCGCTCCTGCGGCCTTGCTCAGCTCCACAACCCTCGGTCCTGCTCTGCTTCAGACTACAGTAATGTTAATAATCGCATCCATGAACATGATTTCTGCCCGAGTCCTATCCTGACTGTTTTCCACCGGCTGTGAGGTGAAGACCACATGTCCCAAGATTCTGCGCTCAAACGTGGCGTCATCAAACTACGCCTTTGTTTTGAACAGGCAACCTCTAGTGGACGGAAAAGTTACATAGTGTAGCTTTAAAATGCCTTTCCAATCTGATATTTGATGGGAAAGTAAGTAGAGTGAGTTCGGCAAAAGGCGGATTCAAACTTTGCGTCAAAACTTTCTGCCACGCACCTTACCCATACACTATTGCTACAGTTGACAATTCAGCGTCTTCCGTAATTTTGTCTGGCCCAACCATGGACTGTAAAAAAAGATGGACTATGTGCCTTATCTCTCTTCCACAGAAGAAAAGTGAAGCCGCCAATGTCCCAATATGGCGCTGACATCTTGAGCTGATTTGGGACCTGAGTCTGCTCAGTAGAGTGCCTGAAGTGGAGCCGCGGTATCAAGACCCCGCCCAAACTCCCACAGCACAGTTTACTGCAGAACAAATCATTATGTTGGTGTGAAATAAACAGTTATGGAAATGTAAAAATTAAAGCTCTAATCTCCTCACGAAAATCCTGAAAAAAGTCAGTTGGTGCCTCAGTGACTACTTCAATCATGACGTCACACTCCTGTTTTTATAGCATCAAAAAACTAACTAAAACCAAACTTATTTAAAAAAAGGAACATAAAAACGACCTAAAATGACAAACCGTCTTGATGATTTGAAAAAATTATTTGAAGTGTAATTTGATTGTTTAGTTTACATTACACAGAGAGGGCTGGGTTTATGACCTATACTGGAACCAACCACCTGGGGGCGATCAAGATGCTTTGACTTCACTTTTCAGGACTTGTGCGGCATACTTGGGCCCAACCAGAAGTCAGTGAGCGGAGTTATTGTAATTAGCCTCTGCCAACAAGGCGGGCTATTTGCGTCTAGTGTAAATAGATCCTCCAAAATAATAAAAAAAACCCTGTAACCCAAATATTGTCAGATTAATGTCGATCACCACACTAAATCCTCTTATTGGATATTGTGTTTCTCCGTCACCACATCATACCCAAAAAACAGAAGTTCTCCATCGTTACCATGGGAGAAAACGCCGGGCTGAACATACATCGCTTTCCATCAGTCCAGGGTTGAGGAATCCTGATTTAGCATCAGCTGCATCTGGTTGACAGCAGCATATGGTGCTGTTTTGTAAGCCGGCTAGTTTTCGAATGGTGAGGATGACGGTGATGTCAGTTCTCTTTGAGGCGAGGGGAAACGTGTAATGTTCTTGAAGGGCCTGTTGGGTTCTGAGCATCTGCTGTGATTCAGTTTCACTATCACTTCCTCAGTTCCACTCGGGAATACATAATGGCTCTTAAGCGGCGATATGGGTATACGCGCACACACGCGCTTCAAAGATCAATAGCGCACCTGAAGCACAGGATGATGAACCGGAAACTCTGGAGTTTCACATTTTTTGCTTCACTTTGTTCCCATCTATTCAACCACTGCCATGCATTTCTGTACCTCAGACATCTCCTGAAAGATCTGAGGCATTTCAATCAACAGTTTGTACATAAGAAGGTGCATGGAAACACTTGCTTGCGCGCACACGTACATTTTGCATCATCAATTCCTGTAATGCTAAACAAAAGCAACTTCTGCATTTTTACAATTTCAAATAAAAACTCAGTATAAAAGTTAAAACATTCAGATTTTTCATTCAAACACAAAATTACAGCAGCTGTTTTGAATCTGAGGTAACTTATTGCTTGTTCACAGCAGATGAACAGATGCATAGGTCAGTGACCAGGAGGAGAGAACAATGACAACAATAACATTAACTACAGTTTCTTATCCGTTTCTTACTAATGTGCATAACTGGGATGCATATAGTATATAAAACTTTTTCTTTCATGTACCATAGCCTAGGCGGGTGAAATCACTTCATGAATGCCAACAAAATCACTTTACAGATGTTAAAATACGTTTCTTTCAGAGACCACGTTGAACACTAGAAGGGGATGGAACATTTTTAAGAGTAATTATTAGATTTTAGCAGTAGCGCTTTCATTTTAAGTAACAAGTTAACATGAAAAACAGTACATTTAACTGGACTCAATAAAATAAGTGTGCCTATAGTGTGTTTGGAAATTGGTAGGGCTTCCCCCTAATAGTCGACTAAACGTTAATCGAAGAGGCTTAGTTTTTTTTTTTTTTTTTTAAAGATTTTTTTTTTTATTATGATAGGACCGTAGGTAGACAGGAAGTGGGAGAGAGAGGGGGACGGGATCGGGAAAGGTCCTCGAGCCGGGACTCGAACTCGGGTCGCCCGAAGCGCAACAGCGCTATATGTCAGCGCACTGCCCATGAGGCTATTGGTGCCGACCGAAGAGGCTTAGTTGACCGAATTTTTATTAAGTCGGTTAGTCGCAAGGGTTGAAAAAAATCCACAGGAAGTGGCAAAGTCATGCAGTCCGTGACGGACAGATCATAACACGGCTGGTCCATGTGGTATTTCGGCAGGAAATTCAAACGTTCACCGATCATTCAACGACCTAACTATGGCTTATCATTTGAAACATGCTAGTAATAGCCCAACGTTTGTCACATTACATGGCCGCTCACTACATGAGCTTCATGTTAACTTAGTAAATGTGTGCTATTATTGGCGCAAATCCAAGTGTTCCCGGTGGTGCCAGCACAATAATTTTTTCCTGATAACAGCGAAAAGTTAAAATACAAAATTTTTGGACATACAGATAAGAGTAAGACAACATTCGAAACTGTTATTTGTGTAAACTCACAATAACAACAAAACTTTGTGCTTTTTTTTAAAATAAAGAAAACAAACTTTCTGCCATCTCAGTCTGGAGCACGTCACAAAAAATGTACCGAAGCACAGCGTATAGGCCGGCCTACTTGCCTTACAAACATGACAAATACCACTTTAAAATAAATTAAGCACTCAAGCACACACCGGCAAAAGTAATTATTATAAAACAAAGGAGACTTTAGTCGTCTACTTTTAAAAGAAAACAAATATTCTCTGATTATTTAATCTGTATGAAACATCCCTTTCACTATACTGTGGAGATGGCATTCATAATAATTACTTTTTGCCGGTGCGCGCTTGAGTGCTAAATTTATTTTAAAGGCTCAATATTATGATTTGGAATTTCTCTGAAATATAGAACAATGTCGTGGGCAGCCCTAGAAATTAGTGTAGTAGAAATATGGTCAGTAAACATTTTAACACACTCACTATGGGCCAACTGACAGGTCAGATATGAAGTGTAAGTGCATACTTGCATGTGTAGACACCCACACGTACAACCCCCCAAAACAACCATATGTAGTTCTTACCAGAAATGTTGGTGGTGATCTCAGTGAGAGCTGTTTGGCCGAAGCCTTTGGCGGTGCGCGCCCGCACAGAGATCAGGTAGGTGGTGCCAGGATGCAGGTTGGAGAACATATGGTACGTCTCGTTCTTCAGTTTGGAAACAGTGCGCCTCGGGCCTGGAACGTTGATCCCGGGGTCTGATGATTCAATGCTCTGGTAGCTGATCTGTAATTGCACATATTAAAACCTTTTAAATAAATCATATTTTAATTAAATCACTGTTGTTTTGGAACTAAAAACACGATGACTCAGTGTGTGGTAGCTCAGATCAAACAATGCGTTATAAAAGTTAGCTAACCCTGACATCCTTATTCAGAGTGGGTTGAAAATGATTCATACGTGAAATCAAACATTTATTTTATAAACAATACATTGTAGCCTACTCATAAATACCAGCGGGAAGCTAGTGGGCATGTAAGACTATCATCTTTAAAGCAAAAAAGTATCGTGATGGGACCATATCATCACAGTACTCGCATACTCTGCTCCAGTCTGTGCCCGCATTCATGCAAAGCTCGAAGCTATGACTTCTTTTGAAACTATTTTCATCGGAAGAGTAAAAAACACAAGTAAAGATTTAGCCTGAAACCTAAGTTACTTGACATCATCTTCTCTCTTTATATAATTTTTGCATGTTGTTTTGCATTTTAAGAGTGAAGTAGAATCACAATTAGTGTACATTCAAATTCAGTGTAACAAAAGTCCAAGATCCTTAATCAGAAAAGTTTCACTGAATTATATGATACACAAAAGTCTAAATGGTGCAAAACAAAAAATAAAAATGTATACAAAGGAGAAATGTTTCAGTGCTCGGTCACCACGTAAAACTTGTTTGATTTCTATAGTAAACCTATTTTGGGAACTTTTCTTGGACTTCTGCCCTCATGTTACATTGAACAACTGAATGTATTCTACTTTATTCTTGACTTTTTTCTTTTCAAACGAGGATATCGAGTATGAAACAGGATGGATAGTTCCAAAAAATCTGAATTGAAGGAATGGAAATACAATGAAATTCAACAATTTTTTAACTAGAAACAGTTTTAAAATTGAAGTCTTTAGGTTTAAAGGGTTTTTTTTATGGATGGATGGACGGAATTGGCACGCATGTGATTCGTGGATTAATTACAAGTTTAATAGATTGAAACCATTCCAATTTAATTTGGTACTCGCGCGCCGCTATCTGTGCGCAGAGCCACACACACCTGAAGCAGTTAGACCTTACTTTATTTGTACATTTTTACTGTTGCCTTTAATAATGTTTGAACTTTGTTTGATGTTGTGAACTGTTTGAACTGAATTGGAGTACTTAAAGTGTGCTTTTAAGTAATACATGGAAAGGAAAGTTACCCCCACACTCCCCAAAAAATGTCTTGCTGATCTGAAAAATTTGATTTGACGGACGGACGGACGGACGGAATAATCAATGTTCATCATGGAGAGCAAGGGCCTCATAAACTTTCTGATTACAAGTGTGCAGAGCATTAGAGTGTTAGCTGCCTAATGCCTGCTTTTTCACAGTGCAGTGCTTCTGGGATATAGGAGAGATTTGCTGCACCTGTACCCGGCCTCTTTTAAAATATGAGGCATGGATGATATCCGTGGGGGGAGGTTTGAGGGGGAACGCAGTGCCCTGCGAGCCTTTCGTCAGCGGTGCTCAGAGAAAAGTGGACAATGTGCTAATCTGAGAAAAACGAGAGTGAATTCTCCAGACTCTGCCTCTCTCTTATTCTTCCCCTCTTCATCTCTCTGTATGCCTGAGAAGATCAGGCTGCTTGATCTTGAAAATCTGTCCTTGCCTCCACTTCTATAGGTCAAGCCTTTAAATCCCCTTTAAAAAACATCCTTGGGGCGACTTTGGTAGCTATGGCCTGGGGAAAAAAGAAAGGCAGCTCATCAAAGAGAGATAACTCCGTAAGTGCAAATTGTAAGAAAGGAGGCGCCTGATGGACACAGGTGGCATTCAAAAAAATGTGATGATCCCGATTCGGGCCACAGCCAAGCCGATTGACGGATCCACAAACAAAAGCAACTTTTCCTCTTGAGGTGAGATGTGTGTTTTGGAGCGTGACAGAAGCGGCATTCTCACAACTTTTTAGTGACTGACTGAGAGCCTGAATCATGGGCGAGGAGATAGGTGACACTGAGGCAGGCAGTGTGACCAGAGAGAGAAAGAGTGTGAGAATGTTCTGGAACAGAGGAACAGAGAGACAGATGCTGGCTGTGGAAGGCCCACCACCTTTCCATTGAATGTGTGTGCAGTGAACGGAAGAATGAAGAAACTGTTTAAAGGCTTTTATTAGTCTGTTAGCCATCCTTTTTTTGGGGAACAAAGGCATAAGCTTTCAATTTGCTACAGTTCTGAATTATTCATCTTAACTCTCGCCATTGATTAAAATTTCTGTAATTTATGAAACAACGCTTTCCGCCATTGATGTAAATTTCCAGCTTTGCATGTTTTCACTGTTATATGGTAGGGGGTGCTATGACATCTTCTGAAAGAGTACTGAATCTCATAATCAAGACATGTGAAGAAGAAGTAGAAACAAGCGATAGCATATGTAAGCAGATGCATATGTAAAATAACGCATCTACATTAAACATAACTGCCGACTGTTGCTGAATGAAACGTCGACCTAGGACAAGCTATAGGACTGTGCAACTTTAGGGGGCATTGATGGACTACTCCATCTATGTTTTGATCATCATTGTGAATCAGATCCAGATGACAAAAACTATTTTCTCAGCTTTTTGCTCAAAATGTTGCTTTTCTTACGAAACTTACCCACATTCTAGTGTTGATAAAAAAGAATGCATAAAGCTAGAATAAAACAAGTCTGTTCTTTCTTTTGATATATTGCATGTTCAGATATTCATACAACAAAATATTCTGGGGGCTATGAAAATTTTGTGAAAATGATCAAAAATGCTGGTGGTAGCTGGCAAAATTTATTTTAGAAATGCTGGCGGAGAAAGAGTTAAGAGTACAATTATACAATGATATTGTTTTTTTTCTGGTTCTCAAAACTACACTGTAAAAGGTGTAAATAACCAAATATTTAATTTATTATTGTCACTTTCTTATTATTTTACGTCATGCAGTAGTGCGACAGAACAATTTGTTTATTTCTTAGTTCAAGATATTTAAAATAATAGAAATAACACAATCAGACATATTTTCAGTTAGATTCATTCTAATTCAAATTTAAAATTGAATTTAAAATGTAAAATAATATAAATAATAAAAAAACTCAACTTAGTCATGCAAACTGTCATGCAAAATGCCTTTCTTTTTTATTTCATTTTTACATTGTGTGTGTGTGGCCTGGTAAACCCTACGTTATGGGGACAAAATGTCCCCACAAAGATGGCAATATCTGAAATCCTTCCTTGTGGGGACATTTTTTGGTCCCCATGAGGAAAACATTTTATAAATCAGACTAAGTGATGTCTTTTGAAAATGTAAAAATCCAGAATGTTTCCTGTGATGGGTAGGTTTAGGGGTAGGGGTAGTGTAGGGGGATAAAATATACAGTTTATACAGTATAAAAACCATTATGTCTATGGAATGTCCCCATAAAACATGAAAACCCAACGTGTGTGTGTGTGTGTTTGATCATCTGAATATATATTTTTAATAAAAATAAATGACAAAAAGTTGGATCTCATTAAATTGAGATGTTATTTCAGTTGTGGTTAAAAAAAACTATTCTTCTAAGGGTTGTATGTGTGACTACCTTAGTAATGGCTTCTTGATATCATTCTAAAATCGTTTCAGAAGCTCCTACAGCAGCCACATTCATAAAACATTGTGGAGTGTTGGTTAAGGCTCAGGGCTGGAGGGTTGCTGATACAAAGCCCTCGAGAACTGAGCCATGAGCAATTATCAATGTGTCCTCAAGCAAAGCAATTAACCCCAGGCAATATGAGGTTCACGATGATGTCATGGCAACAAATTCAAACAAGCAGGATTCTAAAATGGAAAAAGTGTAGGAGACAGCATATATAACTTTAGATAGAGACATCTTTCTGTCATTCACTAACAGATGGCTGGTGCAGTAGGGACCAATTAGAGGCAGGGTTGGCCTTGGTGGCTCTTGTGTCTCTGGCAGCATGCAGAGTTCCAGGTCCAAATCATGACTTCATACATGTTTCTGTCTGTCACTGACTGAGTTGAGAAAGAACATCCACAACAACTCAGCATTTCCGGCCAACTAGACTGAAACTCAAAAACACTTCCAATCCAAGGTCTTACTAATACAGCACACTGTCAGTCAGGTCTCTGTGCACACGCATGCAGAGGATCGTGTGTTAGCGGCACGTTCATAAATAATTTAAACTGGCAGTCCAATTTTAACACACAGTGGGAAGTTTTGTCTTTCAAGGATTGTGGTTCATCGATATTTCACCTGGTAAAAATGCTGACACGTCAGAGCGAATCTCCGAGGATTCAGACAGCAGGAGAGAAATGGATACGAGTGCGGGAAAGAGCAGAAAGCACATACCTCATACTGTGTGATGAGGCCGTTGGGTTCCACCGGCTCCTCCCACTTCAGGAAGATCATATCCTCCAGCGGCGTGAAGGTAAGAGACTCGGGAGCAATGCCACCGGGAACTATGAGAAACCGAAGAAGCCGGTGGTTATGAATGAAGGGACAGAAAGTACTAGTAATTTCTCTAGCATTTACCCAAGGTGAGAAGGTTAATCGCTTAAAGTCCCCCTAAGGTCAACTCTAATATCCTCATTGCAGCCATTGTCATTATAAAAGTCTTAAGAAGGCCTCTTAAGTTCTTAACATATTACATGGACTCATCCATTATAACTGATAAGTGATTCAGAACTCTTTAAAGGAAAACGCCACTATTTTTGAAAATAGTAGACAGGATTATCTTCCATTTCACCAAATAACTGGTCGTAAATGCCATTTACAGCTTGTAACACAGGGGTTTAGTGCTACTGGCTCAAAGCCTGGAAGGGCTGTTATACAGCCCACTCCACCAATCTGGTCACACCTGTGAACTACCTAAAACATGAGAATGTTTATTTCTACTTTGTTTGGTATGTGTGTGTAAATAACTAATATAAGTGATTCAGTACTCTTTAAAGGAAAACACCACTATTTTGGAAAATAGGCTCATTTTCCAACTCCCCTAGAATTATACAGTTGAGTTACCATTTTCGAATCCATTCAGCTGATCTCCGGGTCTGGCTGTAGCACTTTTAGCATAGCTTAGCATAATTAATTGAATTTGATTAGACCGTTAGCATCTCGCTCAAAAAAATAACCAAAGAGTTTCGATATTTTTCCTATTTAAAACTTGATTCTTCTGCTGTAACATCGTGTACTAAGACCGACGAAAAATAAAAAGTTGCGATTTTCTAGGCCGATATGGTAGGAACTAAACTCTCATTCCTGCGTTATAATCAAGGAACTTTGCTGCCGTCCCATGGGTGCAGCGGCGCAATGATATTACCCAGCGCCTGAAAATAGGCTAACTTCCGTCAACATAACCAACGTGACAACCTGCTTGCACAGGAAGCGTGCCTTGTAACCATGGAGACATTTCTGAGAGACGATTCAGAAGATCTTTACTTTCGTGCAGATCCTGAACCGTATCTATTTGAACCGGTATACACTGAAGATTAGGTTGTCACATTGGTTATGTTGACGGAAGTTAGCCTTTTTCAGGCGCTGCGTATTTAAACTGGGTCATTTATGTAGTATAAATGTGAAATTATTTTTGAATTTGGTGCCTTCTAGACTGAGAAAAGACAGAAAATGTATTTTTGTCTCATGTGGATGAAAGACAACAACTCCCAGAATGCACTTGCTTCGCTGCTCAACGAGGCCACTCCCAAAGCCATGGGTACTGGTTATCACTTGCCCACCATGACACGCCCCCACCGTCGTTTTGATTTTCAAAGTAATAAAATAATTTCATTCAGTTAAAGAACAGACACTACAATTAAAAACTGAACATTTCTTTTCAATAGAGTGTGAGTGAGCCAAACGAAAGTCAAGGCACAAACGCAGCAGGAGTCAGATTTCATTCATCACGAGAGCGAAGAGCTGAGCTGAGGGAAGCGCGGCAGTCATTCACGACGCGTGTCCAGTCTGGCGCGTTTTCAGATCATGCCTACGGAAGCTTAAATTTCATAGGAAGTCATTAAAAAGTTGAAACACTCACTTTGCTCTGCACCGCTCCGGTTATGAATGCCCGAGCCGAGCGGCTGTGCACATTTACATTCTGTGAGTGAGAGCCCACCCCTATGGGCGAGTTGAAAACATGCAGAACTAGCTTCTCCTACTGGCTGTAGTCTCTAGTCTCTGGCCAAAAAATCCTCAGATGACGCAAAATGACGATATTTAGTCATCACAGTTTTTTTTTCCAGAAATAAAATGCATAATTCTCTCATCTCAGGGGATATGAGGGGGGAAAGTACGATAATTCGAATATACTACCGGGTTTCTACTGATGCAAAGCTTAATGCTCAAAAATGAAAATTCTGTAACCATTTATTCACTCTCCTGTCTTTTCAAATCTGACAATAAGGTTTTTCATACTATGTTGTTATTGTTTACCAAAACTAAAGCTTAACATAAAGATGAAATAAACAATTATTAGATGGAAAACTTTAAAATGATAAAGGTTGCTTTGGCAACTACATGAAATAAAATAAGTTGAAGGGCTTAAACTAAAAGTGAAATAATAATCAGTTAAATATTTGGTTTTAATTTTTTCACTTTTTTGTTTTACTTCATGCAGTAGTGCAATAGAACAATTTGAAAAAGCATATAAATAAGTTACATTTCTTAGTTCAAGATATATTTCAAATAATATAAACAATACAAGGAGAGCTATTTTCGGTTAGATTCATTCTAATTCAAATTTAAAATGTATTTAATTTAAAATGTAAAATAGCATTGTGTGCGTTTGTGTGTGTGTAATATATATTTTTAATGAAAATAAATGACAAAAAGTTTGAGATGTTATTTCCATTATGGTGGTTAAGGTTTCAGAAGCTCCTACAGCAGTCACATTAAAAATTAAAGCCAAATTAAACATCTAAACTAATACAAAAGGGGGAAAATACAATACAAAATTAAAATAAAAGCTAATTAAAATATTATTAAATACTACAATAGGACATAAATAATCCAAACCATTTATTCACAGAAACTTTGCCTTCTACT